>NC_056739.1:70653909-70963909 GCF_019279795.1 Protopterus annectens | reverse complement strand
TCCATCAACATACTGTGGGCATAAAATGCACAGCCTTCTGCATCAAAAGCAAGTATTCTACGTGTTGTGCTATTAACAACACAAAGAGACTTGGCATAAGCAGCACTAAACTTCTCTCCCTCTGAAGAACTATGCAGCACAAGAAATCTGGAAAAAAAACAAAATGTATTGGGGGGGGGCAAAGGTCCAAAAAACAAGGACACATTTTAAACATTCCTTGTATAATCTTGGAAAGTTACTAGAATAAGATGTTTTAAGTTACCATGCCTTTCCTGAAAGATAGGAAGAAAGATAGAAAGACTGAATCTTAAATGGCTGTCATTATTTAGTGAATTCAGTTATTGCCAATTTGCTAGAAAATCTCAAATTTTAAGAAGAACAGACCAAAAGTTATATCAATCAAACATTCCAGACAAGTGGTGGTTTGGGTAGGGAATTCAGGCTCTTGCTGTTTGTACCTAAGGTACAGGGTTTGAGCCTGAATAACACTAACCACCAGGTATACTTAACTGGGGCATTACACACACACACACAGACACACACACACACACACACACACACACACACACACACACACACACACACACACACACACACACACACACATATATACACACACACAGACACACACACCTCTGCTTGATGTGTGGTGACATCAACCTTAAAGTTGTAATACAAAAAATAAATAAGCAAAAAAAAAATCTGGAATGAAAGGGGCCACTGGGGAATTTGTGGCACCCCATTATTTTTGCCCTCAAAACTGGTAAATGCTGAGGAATTTGGTATGGTTGTGAGGTATGGAATTGTATAACAAGATGTGCGGCACACGGGAGGATATTGGCCATTCCAGTAGTCCTGGCATTATTGGTAGTATCTACCAGCTACTGCTAGAGCAGAAATGTAAGGCATTATTATATGTCAGTGGATATCGTTACCGTCTCAAGAGAGCAGTAGATGATAGAAGATATTTGTTCAGTTATTTGAAGTTTGCAGATTACCTCAGGGGAAGATGTATCACAATTTCTCAGTCTTATGTGGGAAAATTAGTAAAAAGTTCTAGTCCCCGTTATGAATGAAATCCAGAAGGGAAAGAAAGAGCTGTTGCAGCATACAGCATAAAATACTATGCCGCCCAAAGCTCAGACGAGCCTTGCAAAATTGTAAATGAGGTTTTGGCTAGTATATCCACAGCTGCTGTTGCACAAATGTGAAATACCAAATCCTTTAAGCAGTCTTTTCAAAGGGTTAGACATGCATATCTAGTTGAAGCTTAACTAACATAGAATGTCTTCATGTAGAGTGTTTGCCTCTGAAGTCAGGCAGTTTCATCACTAAGCATTCTGATGATGAGGTAGGTGGTTTGCATGTTGTATCTTTACAGCTGAAGCAAATATAACTTTGTTATGCTAATCAGAGAGAATTGTTATAAAACAGTACCTCCCCAGTCGGTCTGTGCAGAAGTGGGCATGGCCTGTGTGACTGACTTGCCAAATGGCAGTAATATTGTATGCAAATTATGCATGATTGACAGACATGCAGACTTGACAGTGACATTATGCATACATTAGTAGTTGATTGACAGAAAATTATAGCTCTACACATGGGTTCTGGTGGAGACAGATGTTATTACTTTGCTTTGGTCCACATTTCACAGAGCCAACAGGCCTCTTAGGGTTAGGGTTAGGATTAGTGTTAGTATTAGGGTTAAGGTTAGGGCTAACCCTCGGCCTAACCATAATCCTAACCCTAACCTTAATCATAAATGTTAGGGTTAGGATTAGGATTGGGGTTAGGCTAAGCCTAACCATAACCCTGTCCTTGTAAAATATGGACCAAGGCAAAGTAGTAACATTTGTCTCAAGCGGAACCCAGATAGGAATTTTTTAATGAACATCTCTGTTATTAAATAGTAAATTACCAAACAATATCAGGATAAATCGGAAACAGTTGAGAGGTATGCATACCGCATGACCTTCTGTCTTAATGGATAAATCTGTATTAATAAACAGCTCATTGCTAACATCATACTTCTATTAGTAGGAGTTACAGTTACAGTGCTGTTTCTTTACCATTATTGAATTATAGTGCCCCCCCCCCCTCGAGCTAATGTGCTGAATACCTGATGAATATTAATGAGGCTGGTGAAGACATCACAATGAATATTCATTCATTATTCGGACATGTCACTGGGTGTTGGGTGGTAGGCGGAGTTTAGGTGGGACTTGCTACTGTGCATCCAGGGAGGTACTATTCTACATCAATGCCAGTCAGAGCACATTTTAGTCAGTAGAATGTTTCCACTGCAAACAGTTTTACACTGTACATGGCATAGTACAAAATGTTGAGGAAAGCAGGGTTATGCCAGTAGTGTACTATTTACTGTCATTCAAGTCAGAGGCTGCATAAGTTTTTATACACAGCGCTTTGTCTCTGCATTTCTTACCACATGGAATCCTCAGTGATTTTGAAAAGGACACTGTGAACAACAGCAGGCACAGCCATGGTCTATGGTGAAGAGCTGCTGGTTGCACTCATGTCAGATTATCTGGCGACATTTATCTTTGGCCATCTTATTTATAAATGACCTATGGTTTGTTTTACTTGTTGAATAACTACAAGATGTTACCTTTGTAGTCCATAAGGTCATTTGTCGGCCTTTACTGCAGTAAAATTTGATATGCCGGTCAGTGGTCAACAGTAGGTGACTACATTGATAATTATAATTCAGGATGACCACCAACATGGCACATATAAAGCTACATCCTTATGCCTTCCACTTCTTTTTCATATTGGCTTTTGAAATCAACATGATACTTGTCATTTAGCTTTCATAGGAAGTCACAACCTGGTTGAAGGCAGGCACAGAAGGCTTAGGAAGTGCCTTGAATGTGGTTCCTTACTGTAGTGGATGTACTCCACACCATTCAGATGGAGCAAAACCATATAAATGATGTGAGGCATCGTATAGTTCTCTGCATACCTGTATTATAGAAATGCAGATTGTTGATTGATAAAGAGCACCACTTTACAAGGCTTCTAGGAAGAAGAGACTACTTTACAGCAAGGGGCTTAGTACTCATTGCTAGTATCCTTCCAAGTGCAAGCTGGGCATAAAGAGCCTTCATGATTGCATAGACGATGGTCTCCTCTGGATGGCTCATCATGTACTGTACTGGGTATATTTATTTTATTTATTTATTTATTTGCAGTTGGTTTACCAGGATAGTCCATTGGGCCATTTGAACCCGTTTTCAATGGAGTCCTGGGGAGAAAAGCTCCAATAACAATCTTGGTTACAATAGTTTAAAGATGATATTTATACAAAGGTTGTAGTTTTGAGCAAAACATTTACAATTGATACAGCAAACATTATAAATAATGCAGACTAGTGATGAGGTTGAAATTGAAAGACTGGCAATGGAACATTGCATTGTAGCAACTGAGAGGCATTTCTTATTAGGAATATACAGATAACTGTTAGTCTGATGCATTATTTACAAATAGCATATAAGTAACGGGGGAGAGTTGATAGAAGGAGAAAGTTTTGATGAGAATAGAGATTGAGAGAGAGAAGGAATCTAAAGCATGGAATGAAGAGAAGGAGTTTGCCATTAGTTATGTGGGACGAGAGCAGGAGCATTCTCATTGGGATATTAGATGTGAGTGAAGAGATTTTTTGAAACAGTAATGGTTAGAAGGCCGTAGGGTAGAAGGCATGCAGAGATGAATGGGCCGAGTCTCATGAGAGGAGGCTTGCTGGTCAGAAAGCAATGGGGCAAAAAGCACCACAGGAAAAAAATCAGGTGAAGAAATGTATAGCCTACAATGTTTTAAGAGTTTAGCATGTTAATTCAGGAGCTTCTGTCTTTCTTCCCTGTACCCTTCCCACGTTCTTCACAGTCTGTTTCAGAAACTCCAATACAGTTTTCATGAGTGTTAATGAGTGGCACCCCAGGAAATGGATGGGTTGACACATATTGCATGTAAAGCCAGTTCTACCCCTTCATATGCTGAGGAACAAGGCAGGGGTTTAATGCAGTTGTATTTGACACTCAGAAATGTAGATATTTTACCCACCATGGTGAGATTTGCCCTTTCTTCAAAGTAGTGCAATCTTGGCATTGGTATATTTAAGTGGGGAGGCAAAGCCCCCCCACTTTGGTTTAGTTTTGGTCCATTTAAGTTTTTTCCCCATGTAGCATTATGCTTGACTTACCAATTTCTTCAGCCTTGAAAGCACAACAGTTCCCTTGCTCTATACTGCATTTAAATTTCTTTTTTTTTTCATATAGTATTCAGCAGTAAAATGTATTCCTAAGCAGTAGACAAGTAAAAGTAATTTAGGCTTTGCTGTGATTATCAAAATTGTGGATATTTTTCTATTCTTATGTTGCAGTAGTCTCACATGTGGTATCCTCGACATCAGCGACCTGAACGTCCAGCTCATATACAAACAGCCTGGCTGCTGTAATGTGCGTAGGATGTCAAATGCAGGGACCATAAACCATGGGCCATAAATGTGACATCCACACGCATAGACCTCAGAACTTCTCTGCCACAGTTGAACGTCAGCTTGCTCGTTTAGCTCCATGCTACTGACTTCAACAAAGGTAAGTACCCCGTTGGGGAATCTTTGTCTACTTTTGGCTAAAGCTTAGGTTGCTGTATAGCTTTTATTTAGCTGAGTTCATCCATGTCATCTAGGAATAGAAAATGTAAATGCTGTCATCAAATTCTGTACAAAGACAGCCACGACCTCTGCTTGTTTTGCTTAGGCCTATCCCATGATTACAAAGCGTGTTCCATCTGCCAGCCGTTTGTTCCTAAAACACTGTGCAGCCATCTCACAGCCCTTAAGCTCTTTGTCAAAAAACAGTGTCTGAAGTGCCTAGCTCATCTTGTCCAAACCACCAAAAAAGAAGGCAAGGTAGTTAGGCCTGAGACTGCGCCTCTGAGTACAGACGTTCTGCCAGCTTCTGGTCTAGGGGCTGAGGAACGTGCATTAGGTCCGATGACTTCGGCGGGTACCACTTCGGGAACCGCCCTTGCTTCTACGGCCTGCACATCCCCAGAGGTACCTGCGATGTCAGTCTCCGATGTTGGGGGGAGCCAGGCCAGTACTGCCATCCACCTCCGAGGAAGGCACTTCTACTCCTGGCCTGACATTGGATACTAGGCTTACTCCAACTCAGCCAAGACTCAAGACTCCTTCCCTAAAAAAAGAAGCAAAAGGCAATGTACATGTCTTCCCCTACAGGAGATGTGCCTGACTGTCAGGCATTCTCCCAGTTCCTATTTCGAGCCCTTTTGGCCCTAAGGCCTACGGCTTGTCAATCTACTGTCCTTCCAACCTTGAGCCCTAGGCCCACTTCTGCTGGAACTCTGCCACTGCCTCATACAGAAGAGGAAGAGTCTTCCTCTTCCTCCTCTGATGAGTCATTTTCCTATGCCTTACAGCTAGCTTCCCCATTGGAATACAGTTCTCCTGATGAGGATTCTTTGGAAGGGGATTCTCCACCTGAGGACATAACTTTGGTGAGACTGTCTCCAAAATGAGGGATTATTTCAAGTGGGATTCCACCCAAATGATAGAGGTGCAGAAGAGATATTTTGGGTTTCTGAAGATGGAATCCCCCCTCACCCTCTGCTATCCCTGCTGTAATACCAGCATACTTGGACGCCTTTGCCTCTGCTTCCAAGACCCCTGAATCTCAGCCACCTGCCCCAAAAAGACCAGACAGGTTCTACAAAGTTCCTGATTTCTTTAATTTCCTCATTAAATCTTCTGTGGCAGATCCTGCTGTGATTGCTGTCTCAGCAGACAAACAGTACAGGCAACTTCCCTATATTGCCCTACTGCCATCAGATAAAGACACTAAGATGATGGACAGATTAGAAAAGATTTACACTTCTTCAACTCTAGCTTTTAGAGCCATCCATTACCAAACTCATATAGTTAAGTATGCTCTAGACCTAGTCGCCCAGGCTTCAACACTGCTCTTATCAATGCCAGATTCTCCAAACAAACCTCAGGTTGCCTCTAAGCTCTCTCTGCTTGTCCGAGTAGTCAGGCTTCCCATCAAAAGCAGCTAGAATGCTGCCGAAGCATCAGCTAGATCTCCGTAGGTACTCCGGGCTCAGGCTACAGCCCCTGCCAGATTATTTTAAAAACAAAATCTTGGCTGCCCCTCTTGACAACAAGTTCCTTTTTGGAAAGCAGTCAGTAGAGCTTTTTAAAAATCTACAAGAGAAAAGCAAAATGCTGCAGGATCTCAAGCATTAGAAACTGCCTAGCCAAGCCAAGTTTTGTCAGAAAGGCCTCAGGCTCCCCTTCCACTAAACCAAGAAGAAGTACCAGGAAGCCTCCTTCCTCCAGGGCTGGCTCCTCTCACACTACTCCAGGGCAGCCCTTTCCTGATAGGCCTAACAATGCTTGACTGGCTAGACACCCTTTCTCATCTTCCCCTTTTTGCCTGCCTCTCACTGTCTTCCCCTGTGGCATCAAATCACCTCAGACAACAGAGTACTTTCAGGTGTGAAAGAGGGTATTTCATAACTCGGCAGGAAAAGCCTTCTCCAAAAGGTATTCCCTTCCCTCTGAAAATCCAAATCCATCTCATACCTCAGGTCATTCAGGATTTACTCCAACAAGGTACAATAGGGAGGGTTTCGCCGGGACAGGAAGGTCAAGGATTCTTTTCCAGGCTCTTCCTAGTTCCAAAAAATGATGGCCCATGGAGGCCCGTCCTAGACCTGTCCCTTTTAAATCCCTTTCTCCAGGCACCCACTTTCCGCATGCTGTCCCTGCAAACCGTTCTTCCACTCTTGTCACCAATGCCTTCATGGCACTTTAGATCTGAAGGAGGCATATCTTCACATCCCTATCCACCCACACTTTCACAAATTCCTGCATTTTACTGTGCCATTCTCACGCTATCAGTTTACTGCTTTGCCCTTTGGTTTATCCACAGCACCAAGGGTATTTACAAAATGTCTAGCTCCAGTAGTAGCCTTCTGCAGAACAAAAGGCATGCAAATCTTCCCATACTTGGATGACCTCCTCATTCAGGCAGATGAGGCAAGTACCTTACAAAGACAACTCACATTCACAATTTCACTCCTAGGAAGCCAGGGGTTCACTGTCAATCTACTCAAGTCTTCCCTTACTCCATCCCAGGATCAAATTTTCTTGGGCTACAGAATAAGGACAGACCTGATGAAGGCCTTCCTCCCACCAGAAAAGGTCCATTCTCTGACCAGCTATTTTCAGGATGTACTCCAACTCATCTCCATTTCAGACAGGGAATTTCTTCGCCTTCTGGGTTTCATGGCAGCCACTCTTTCCATATTGTCCCTTGCCAGGCTACACATGAGGAAGATCCAGTGGTACTTGAAGAATGTTTGGTCCCAGCACTCACACTCCCTAGACTTTCAGGTACCCTTCCTTCCCTGCCTGAAGAAGGAAATAAGGTGGTGGATTCAGCAATTCTGCCTGATTCCAGGACTCCCATTACTGCCTCTCCCTGCAGATCAACAAATGTACACAGATGCATCAGATCTGGGATGGGGGGCACTGTAAACGGACTCAAGGTGCAGGGTCAGTGGGAGCCCTTCCTCCGGAAAAAACACATAAATATCAGGGAAATGACTGCTCTTCTCCTAGCCCTGAAAGCATTCCTCCCCCTCATACATCCAGGCCCCCTCAAAATCTTCACAGACAACACCACAGTCCTGTAGTATATCAACGAACAGGGCGGGACCAGATCTTACTTACTCTGCAGACTGGCCATACAAGCATGGGAGTTGGCTACTCACTCCAGTATAACCCCACAGGCAGAGTACACCCCATCACAGAACAGTGATCAGGTAGATGACCTCAGCAGACCATTGCCTCAAAATCATTAATGAATGTTACACAGAGATGTCTTTCTGGACGTAGTCCACCAGTGGAGCACTCCACAGATGGATCTGTTTGCCTCCCCTCAGAACAGACAACTACAGCTATTCTGCTCAAGGTACTCCTCCCTACAAGCTTGGGGAGTAGATACCTTCTCGATTCCATGGAAGGAGGTGCTCCTGTATGCTTTCCCCCCTTCCCCCAGTACAGAGGGTTCTGCTAAAAATTCAGCCGGACAAGCCAAAAATCTTGCTGGTGACCCCCTGTTGGCCAAAGCATCACCGGTTCCCCCTTCTATTGTCACTAGCCAAGGGCAATCACCACAAGTTACCTCACAAGGTGGCCCTCATCACACAACACAAGTGATCTGTCATCCACTCATCTGCAAACACCCAGTCTTACCCTGTGGGTGATAAACTTCTGATTCCTTTAGACACCTTTACTCACAGGACATGCTATCTGTCCTGCAGGAGGCCAGAAAACCTACTACTAGGAGATCCTGTTTATCCAAATGGAAAATGTTCTCCACTTGGTGTCTTAAATGGCAACTTGACCCCTTTCAAGCGGATATTCCTATTGTCCTATGTGTGTGAGCTCCTAAAGTTTGAACTTTCATATTCTTCAGTGAAAGTCCACTTGTCTGCTATCTCAGCCTGTTTATCTCTTGATCCACCCTTGTTATCCAGATTAGAGGTGAAGCTTTTTCTCAAGGGGTCCTTCACATCAAACCACCAAGGAAACCCATACCTCCTCCTTGGGACTTGAATTTCATTCTGGAGAAACTTACTACTGCCTCCTTTCAACCAGCATCTTCATCCACATTAAAATGTGTATCTGGAAATCTGTTCTGCTAGTAGCCCTGACTTCAACCAGATGAGTCTCAGAATTACAAGCTCTCATGGCTAACTCTCCTTACCTCATTTTCCATAAGGATAGGGTATATCTGCACTGACCCCCACCTTCATGCTTAAAGTGGTCAATGAACTTTCCCTTAACCAATCCATCCATTTACCTACGTTCTTTCCTTTACCACAGAATGTCAGTGAGAGAGTGCTCCATTACCTAGATGTTCACAGGCAACTCAGATTCTATCTGGATAAGACTAAGGACATCAGAAAGTCAAAGCAGCTCATTGTGTCCTTTCACCTCAGGGCCCTGGGGAAAGCAGTATCCAAGCAGACTGTATCTTCTTGGATTTCCAAAACTATTTCCTTCTGCTGCTCCTTCCATAGAAGACAGTTACCACACACCATGAGAGCCCACTCTACCTGAGCAGTGGCCGCCTCAGGGTATTTCCTTAAAGGTCTAGCTACAGCCACCATCCTAGAGGTAACAACATGGTCTTCAGTCCACAGTTTCACTAAACAGTATACGTTGGACTGCATCTCCAGAGCTAGGGCAAGATTTGCCATAGCCATCCTCTATGGATTTTTTGGAGACTGCAACTTCTTCCTTCACCCATATCACAAGTTGAGCTTTGGTACTCTGCCACATGTGAGAATACTGCAACATGAGAATAGAAGGACATAGAGTAGTTGCTGTAAAAGCTTACCATAACCATAGATGTTCTTCTCTTCCATGTTGCAGTATTCCTATCCCTCCCTCCTACCCCCTATAGGACCTTTCCCCTTATCTGGATGGCATTTGTCCAGGTGATGTTAGATTATTGTCCAACTGGGCATTCATTTCTGAGGTCTGTGCATGCGGACGTCACATTTATGTCCCACGGTTTATGGTCCCTGCATGTGACATCCTACACACCTTGCAGCAGCCAGACTAAGCTTTTGTATATGAGCCGGACATTTGGGTTGATGAGGCAGAGGATCCTACATGTGAGAATACTGAAACATGAAAGAGAAGGACATCTACGGTTATGGTAAGATTTTACACAGGTATTCTATCTCATGCCTAACCTACTGTGGGCCACATTGCTCCTGAGCAAAGGGAGATAATTATTTAACTAGAATGCTGGGAAACATGTATGGGGGCTCTGTGCACCGTGCACTCCAACTAATATGCCCCATACCTTTAATCTCTAACTATACTACATCTGAGATCACAGCAACTCAGCCAGAAGTGGCAAATATTTAATCGCCTTTCTGTGAGTTAGTGTGACCTCTGAAGTGGTATATTTAGAGACTGACGTTATGACAGTCAATGTCAAACAGCAAGATGTCATTGAACCTCTAACAACTTCTGGAAAGTGATATTGCAAATGGCACAAAAATCTCTATCAGGCTACAAGGCAGTTTCAAAGATAAAGAACATAGCCAGCAGGTGTCATTCATAAGGGTTACTAGCAGCAATTTCTTCACCAGCCCTGAGGACATCAAGGGCAGATGGAAGGATTCCTTCAAGAAGTTCTGAATGAAAAAAATCCCACAGAACTGTACTGTTAGAAAAACAATCGATGATGAAGGAGGAAAGAGAACCCAGTCTAGAAGAAGTATGAAACACGTTAAGTGAAATGAAGTTAGGGAAAGTGGCAAGCTCAGGGGAAGTCACTACAGATATGATCAAGATGTTAGGTGCAATAGCAAAATGGCTGCTAAGGGATGATGAGGTAAGCTTCTCACCGATGGCTGGAAAATAAGCATTCTAGTGCATTGAACAAGAACAAAGAGGATATTCACAACCGTTGGCAGTACAGACGTATTACACTCCTGTCATATGAATGTTGGAGAGGGTGATTGATAAATAAATACACAGAGCAGTCGAAAGTGAAATAGAAGGCAAGCATTTTAGATTCAGATCAGGATGTACTACAACAACCCTTTGTTTGCAATGAGAGAGATAGTGGAGAAGAAGCTGGAGATGAGGATAGAGTCCAACTGGACATTCCTAGACTTGGAGGTGGCATATGTCATGGTCCTGAGAAAGCTGATTTGGGCAGTACTGCAGTGGTTCAGAGTCTGGTAGAATTAGTGCAGGCTGTACAAGGTCCCTATGACACTAGTATGAACAGTATTCAGACTCACACATGAGTTCCCAGTGGGAGTTGATGTGCATCAAGATCAGCTATGAGCCCCCTGTTGTTCAATGCTGATGATGGAGTACATCAGCAAACAGGTCAGAGAGTACCGGTCAACAAAGCTGTTCTGTACAGACAATGTGGCATTACAAGCAGACTCTGAACAGGAACTTCAGCAAATGATCGAGGAATGAAAAGCAAGACTGAAGTAACTTGGATGAGAATGAATACAGACAAGACAGTAGTCATGGCAGCAATGAGGAAAACTGAAAGAAGCTGAAAACTGAGACAGAAGGGAACATGATGAAACAGGTTAATGGTGTTAAGAATGTAGGAGGTGTGGTTGAGCAGCATAGAAGTCTGAATGAGGAGTTTAAAGCTTAAAATCAGAGGAGGTACAGACATTTGACAGGAAGTATCAGAGGTGGTGCATGACAGAAGAATGACAAAGAACCTGAAAAGTAAGTTTTACAGAACAATGGCGCAACCAGTGCTTCTGTAAGCAAAGATACCTGGCCAGTGATGGCCTAGCAGCTGCGGAAGTTTGAGGTGATGGAGATGAGGTGTCTGAGATGGGTAATAGGGTGCACATTGCAGGACAAATGAAGAAATGAAATCATCAGAGTAGAAGCCAAAAGTAGTCTCAGTTGAAGAGAAGGTCAAGGAGATGAGATTACTGAGATATGATCACATGTAGGAAAGCAGAACACAGTTTGGTAAAGTAGATTTGGGAGAGACAGGAAGAAGGCAAGAGGAGATCAGGATATCCAGCCAGTAAGAGGGGTGAATGAGAGAAGTTTTTAGCTGTTAGGCTTGATGGTTGAAGAAGGTAAGAGACAGATGCTAAATCAAGAGAGGTGGTGTCATTTGATGCATCATCCCAAACCCTGGTAAAAATGGGAAAAGGGGGTTGATGATGATGAGAGTGATTTTATGGGTGCACGAGAGATACAACCCCCTTGCGAAAGTAATTTTAAACTCTGCTGCATGTACTTTCTGGCTGTAATGATGTAGTGTGGTACCAGGACTGTATAATCACTAAGGATTTTATCATGTAATAGGCCTTCAGTAAACCCAATTTTATATAACTTATTTTGAAAATATAAATTTAATTTACTATCAGACTAACATAGTGTTTTGATTCAGAAGTCATACATACACTTAGAGAGAGTTTGCACTTATAACAGGTCTGAACCCTGGCTTGCTGTCACATTTATTATTTCTCTATGATAAGGTTCAGCTGTGGTCCAGATTTTTTTTCTCTGTCTTTTGTTTAAAAATTTCTTATGGGTCAGTTTTGTGCCTCTGCTACTACAGTACAGAGTAGCAGTGGACTGAGATCTGCCCAGCTTTGGGTTTAGATTTTACGTTTTGTTTCATGGAGGACTAAGGAGCTATTAATGAGCTAGTTCTTGTAGTCCAGTGCTCCAGGGTTTGATTCCTTCAGCCTCCACTGCCTAACCGACGCTGAGTTAAGTCACTTAACCACGCAGTGCTCCCAGGTTGAGTCTGGAAAAGGTCCACAGAGATCGGTGCTCTGTTATTTATTTATTTATTTATTTATTTATTGGGATTTGTTTACTGAGATAGTTCTCTGGGCCAAGAAGAGCCCATTTTCAGTGGGGAGCCCAGGAAGAAAACTACACAGAAAACATATACAAAGCATAACAGATAAGCATTATTACAAAGTTAAACATTCAGAGAAAAAATAAACAAAATGCTATAATCTATTACATAGTAAAGTACTAGAGAAAACTTATACATAGCTAAAAAATAAGTTTTAAAGGTAGAACATTCAAAGAAACAAACACTCAGCATAATCAGTACAAGGTAAATATAGCAGTGTGGGTTAAATTACTTCAAGAGCTTAGCTAGTATGTCTATGCAGAAAAGGTTGCTTTATACCAAGTACATACATAGTTTGGGTTTGACAGGTTTAAGCTAAAATTACATTAAGAGTTTTCTAGCAGCTAAATTATAGTAGAGAGTAGGAGAAGAGAAGTGTGAGAAACTGTAGTGTGCTGGATGAGGGTATGGCTAGAGGAAGGGGTAAAGGTGATAGGATGAGTGAAAGGAAGAAGAAGACACAATATAAGAAAAAGAGTAGTGGTAAAAAAGCAAAAATAGTAAGAAAGAAATTGATGTATTAAGTTTAGAAAGGGCAAGGCATAGTGAAGATAGATCAGGATGAGGTATAGAATAACAGGAGTGTAAAAAGTTATTGAGGAAAGGGCAGGGGAGATGTGGAATGATGGGAGGGTACATGACAGCTAGGTTATGGAAGGTGGAGGCTTAGTGGAGTTACAGAGCCTGTTGGATTGGAGCTGGTTTCTGATAGCTGTTTTGAAAAACCAGTGCTATGAATGGTGCAAATGGCTAGAGGAAGGCTGTTCCAAGTTTTTGCTATTACCCAAGAGTAAAGTAGTTGGCCTGCAGTTAGCTTTGGTTTGTGGATTTGAAGGAGGAGCTGGTTCTCGGTTTGTAGGAACATGCTGGGGTTGTAGTGGGAAAGTAAGGAATTAAGGGCAGGGTAATTATGAGGTTTTGTGAGAAGTTTGTGTGTGGTGGAAAGTTGTAGATATGTGAGATAGTAGGGGAATTCCAGTCAGTTTAATGTTTTTAGGAGTGTGCAGTGATAGATGAAATGGTGAGAGCCGGTTACAAATGTGACTATTTTGTAGTAGCACATTTGTAGTTTAGTTTTAAGTGAGGATTGGAGGTTGGTAAGCAGTTGGACACCATAGACCAGAGAAGGAAGTAGACAGTTGGCTGCAGGTACTTGTTTTGATGGGAAGGAAAGGACTTGTTTATGTCTGTAAAGAAGTCCTAGTTTTTTGTGGGTCTTGCTGATGTTGCCTTGGATGTGTAGATCAAATTTTAGGTTTTCGTTGATTATGACACCTAGCAGTTTGGTATTGGTAGCTATTTCAGTTTTTGTTTTGTTCAGGGAGAGTATGTTAAATTGGGTTTTGTTGAGGGAAGTATTTCTCTTTGTAGTGAAAATTATGAGATTGCTCTATCCAGTAAACAAATATTTATTTGTTTGTTTGTAATTCTGCTGCAGCCACCTGTAGCCTTTATTTTCAAAATTATTTTGTGGGCTTTGTGCACTATAAGGACCATGCATCCACCTTCTTCTATATTTCTAAACCATTTATTCTAGTGTAGGTTGTATTGGTAGAAGCTAAACATAGCAGAGTTCCCTATCACAAGCAACAGTCTCCTGCCCAACCTTCAGGATCCCTAGGAATTCCTAGGCAATCTGTATCAAGTCTGCCTCAGAGGCCCATCTTTCAGGATCCCTAGGTGTTCCCAGGCAATCTGTCTCAGGTCTGCCTCAGATGCCCATTCTTTAGGATCCCTAGGCGTCCCCAGGCAATCTATATCAAGTCTGCCTCAGAGGCCCAGCTTTCAGGATTCCTAGGTATTTCAAGGCAATCTATCTCATGTCTGCTTCAGAGGCACATCCTTCAGGATCCCTAGGCATTCTCAGGCAATCTATCTCACATCTGCCTCAGAGGCCCATCCTTCAGGATCCCTAGGCATTCTCAAGCAATCTGTTTTAGGGCTGCCTCACAGACCCATCTTTTAGGATCCCTAGGCATTCCCAGGCAATCTGTCTCATGTCTGCCTCAGAGGTTTCTCTTGATGGAATTTGACTAGAGCAATTTTTATAGGATTTCCCCAGGGGCATTCTTATTAGGTGTCTAAACCATATCTGTTGGCTTCTCAGAACCTCGAGAAGCGATGTTCTACTGCATGATCCTCCTAGCCTGATAAACTCCTCATCCTGGGATAAAGAATAAGTCCAGAAGTCATGCATAGGAACCTGATTTCCACCACTTCTATATGTAATCTCAGACTTTTGGTCACTGTTCAAAGATCATATGTGATAATAGGGACATAGCTTCAGTAGTAAATTGAAAGCCATATCCTTTGATCAGAGTCTCACTTCAGTACCACAGTCCAGTACTATTGATTGTAGTACTGCCTGTGCTGCTGCCATCTGCTGGTCCATCTCCTGATCCCTGCTGCCCTCTGTTATGAACAAGTTCCAAGTTTTTCAGTTGTTTCCCTTGAGGTGGCTACTTTACTATCTCCTGCAGAGGGCCAGCCCTCTTTTTCAGGACATAGTCATGACCTCTATAGAATGGAGGTGCTGATTTTCATTCCAGCCATTTCACAGCACAGCAGACAGTTCCTGAGCATGCCTGACATCACAGCTACATGCCTGACATCACAGCTACATGCCTGACATCACAGCTACATGCCTGACATCACAGCTGCTTGAAGCCAAGAAGATATCATCATCATCATCTGCAGGCACCCCCAAAGTAGATACTGTCCAAATGTTGACTGTACCTTGAAAACCTGACCATGAAAATCAAGAACATGAGAAGAGATTGGACACATCACTGACAGGTTCTTGCACTGATCTTGAATGTATTTAACTTAACAGTAAAAATAACATAACTCTTAGGTTCATAGGTAGGTACTAGGCTATATGCCCGAAGGCATTTATAAGCCTAGCCAGAATGTGTTGGCTTTTGCCGCCCCTTAGATTAGTTCCCTGTGCCTCTGTCCAGCAGAGCCACTGAAGTGATCCCCGGGGTAAACTTTCTGTTTCCCATCCACTCATCAAGGTTTCTCTTGAAGAGTGTTAGCGAGGAGCTCTGCCAAATGAAGATTGGAATCTTGTTCCAAAGCATGGAAAGTCTCTGGGACAGGAATCTATCCCTCCAGCACATCCTATTTATTGTTGTGGTGAGGTTTAGTTCCCTAGAGCCTGTGGCTCGAGGGGATATGGTATTCTATAGGTGGAGCATGTCCATCAATTCTGGGTTGGACATGGCCTTGTATGTCAGGCAGAGATCACCTCTGAGTAGGCAGTATGCAACCGAGTACAGCTGTAGTTTCTTCAGTCGAGCTGCATAGAGCATCTGTTTGAGGTCAGTGATCCTCTTGGTGAGGTACTTCTATGGTCTTTCCAGCTGTTGCAGGTGTCTTGTAAGTTGCATCCCAAATGGGGCATTGTACTCTATGATGGTGATGAGTAGAGGGGCACAATGACCTCTTTTGATCTGGATGCGAACCCTTTTGTGATTAGGTGGGCCGCATAGAAGGATTTTCTAACCACTTTGGCAATGTTATTATCAAAGGAGAGATTACTATCTACTTGGGTCCCCATATCCCTTATTATGTCTTCCGTATTTAGGGGACTACCACCTATGTGGTAGTTTGTGGGTACTTTGTTTTTTCCAAAGGGGATGACTATGCACTTTTTGGCATTTAGCTTGAGGCCATGATTTTGACACCGGGTATCCGTCCCAGTGAGACCCTTGTGGAGGATGTCTGTGTCAGCCGGAGAGTCAATTATAGCCCCTAGTTTGCAGTCATCTGCGAACTTGGTCAGTCATAGTCCTCCTGTGCTTGCCTGTACCTCTGAGAAGTATATGCCGAACAGGAGGGATCCTAGGACTGAGCCTTGGGGAACGCCACTTGTAACCGGTTTAGAGTCGGACCTAGCTCCCGCAACTCTCACCATGTGGGTTCTGTCCGTGAGCCAGTTGGCAACCCATCTTATGACGTAGGGGTTTATGTTCAGGCTGGTGAGCTTGTCTATAATACCAGAATGGGAAGTGGTGTCGAAGGCCTTTGCGAGGTCTAGGCAGGCTGTGTGTACCACCTTTCCCATGTCTATAGCCTTGGTAACTATCTCAAAGAAGTCCACCAGGTTTAGGATGCATGATCTGCCCTTAACAAAGCCGAACTGGGTAGGGTCCAATGTTTGAAGGTTCCCAATGTCTCTGTTAATGAGTTCCATGATGATGCGCTCCATAGTCTTGCAGACCAAGCTAGTCAGGCTTATAGGGCGATAGTTCCCAGGATCTGTTGTGGCTCCACCTTTGTGGAGCGGAATAACCATTGCTGTGCACCACTCTATGGGTACATAGCCTGTGGAGAGGCTGAGTTTGAACAGTGTGTTTAGGTGAGGGGTTAGTTCATCTTTGAGCTCATGTAGGATGTAGCCTGGGACACCGTCCAGTCCCATTGATGCTGTATTTTTGGCTTTGGAGAGGGCTGTTTTAACCTGATGGTGTGTGATTTCAGGAGCTCTACATTCTTCTGGTATGGTTATGGGCCCTTTTGGGGGTGAGGGGGGGGGGTGAAGTGTGCACTGAACCTGTCTGCCAGGATGTTGGCGATATCGGTCGGTTCAGTATATTTTGTGCCATTCTGCACTAACTACGAGCAGATCTGAGCATTGCCACTTAGATTCTTGACATACCTAAAGAATGCCTTGTGGTTATCTTTGGAGTCCTTGGCAATTTTTCTTTCGAAGCTCGCCTTGGATGATTTTATGAGGGATTGTAGTATCTTGCTGATACTGATCAGGGATGTCTTCCCTTCTTGGGATTTTACTCTCTTCTGTACTAGTTTCCTCCTTCTATTGTATAGTTTGTTTATGGCAGGGGTCCAACAGACTGGTTTCCTTTTCTTGGAGGAGTGAGTCTTGGTTTTGCTTGGGATAGCATGATCCATGCATTCTTGTAGTTGCCCATAGAATGCATTAGTAAAGGATTTTGCAGCTTGGATAGCGTTATCTTTTAGCATGGGGGCTTTGAAACATTCCACCTCGGGCTTAATAACGTGAAGTTTGCTTTTGAAAAGTTTTTCACGGTGGTTTCCTTGACCGGGGGTGGGGGCGGAATGTGGATATCCAAAGTGATTTGTTTATGGTCAGATCTGACCAGCGAGGGGATGACCTCCAGTGTGGAACACCGGTCGCCCATGTTGGTGATGACCAAGTCCAATATGTTGTCACCTCTGGTGGGAGTACTGACCAGTTGATCCAGGGCATTTGAGTTTATAAATTCTAGGAAATGTTGGGCAAGGGAGTTTGTACTTGAATAGTTCTCCAAGTTAATGTTTGGGTAATTGAAATCACCCAATATTAGGGTGTTTGATAGGACCTTTATGTTTCCCAGTATTTCCAGAAACATGGAATGGGGGTCCTGGGACATGGTGGGTGATCTGTAGCAAGCTACAATTTGAATTGCAGTTTTGCCATTGTTAGTTGCATGTGGATGATCTCTGAAGCATCGTGCTATGCCACTAACCTGGAGGTGTGGGTATCTTTGAATATGGATATGCCCCCGCCTTTTCTATTTCGATCCGGGTTCTGTGGCCAAAATGTATGGTATGAGTTGTAGCCTGGCAGTGCCGGGGTGCTCTCTGGATCCTTAAACCAGGTTTCTGTTACTGCACGTATATCGATTATCTCCATACTGAGGAGTGCCTCGAGTGCGTGCATTTTGAGGTTTAGACTTCTGGCATTGAGTAGCATTACCCTGAGTTTTTTGTTACTTCTGCTATTTATGGCAGTGGGTTTGTCTTTTGAGCCTTCCCTAAAAAAGGCACTATGAGTGCGGCAAGAGCCTTGGCCAGTATTCGAAACCCTAAGGGTGACAGGTGCAAGCCGTCTCTAGCGAAGCAGCATGGCTTGTCAAGCATGTCATTCCAGGCAGACAGACACTGGATCCCTTTTGAATGACACCAGAAACTTAACCAATTGTTGAAATTGATAATTTTTTCTTTATACCGTGGTATCATTCTTGGTGAGGGCAGGATGCTACTCAGGGTCAGGGTGATACCGGCCTGGGCTGCGTGATCAGAGAGCTCTTTCATGTCTCTTTTCATGTAGTTCAGGGAGGTATGGCTTGGGTCATTCACACCAACATGGACAATGACAGAGTCATATTTGTACTTGTTCTGGAGTGACCTGAGTGCCTGTGTTATGTGGCAGATCATGGCACCCGACAGGCAGCTAACAGTAACTTTCTCCTTATTATGCCTGACTATAGAGTCACCTATTACTAGTATGTTAGGTATATTGTTTTGCCTTAAGGGCTGTGATTGCTGGCACACTGGTTTTGTGAAATATGTGTTTCATGGTTTGTGTTTGGGGGTGACGTTGCTTAGATGTCTGCTTTGGAGGTCTCTGTTGCTTTTGCAGATTTTTATTTAGAGCCTCCATTTATGTTTTCTTGTATTTATGTGTTTTTTTTTTGTCGGTGCTGGTTTAATGGGTCTATGTGAGACTGGTGGTGTGATGCAAGTATTTCCCTTCTCCTCTTCACTGTCTGATCCAGTCTTGGGTTGAGAGAGCTTAACCTCCAGTTTGGCTGTATAATTGCATCTCTCGCACGTATTAGTGTTTGGTGGTAGGAAGAGAGGATTGTCTGTGTACATGAGGCAGTTGTAACATTGCCTCAAAATGCCCAGATTCACCAGTTGGTCTGGAGAGTACACCTGAAACTGCCCTTTGGATATGCCTGGATAGGTACAGTGAACTGTGTTAGTGAATGGCTGGTAAGTTCGAATAGAGAGCCTTGTCCTTCTATACATTGTAGGGGGGTCTAGTGCTAGGGTTTATAAGTGCTTTCCATGAGTTTTGAGCAAGTGCCGGGCTGAGAAATGAATGGCTTGAGTGCTTAAGTTGAAAGTTTGTCTAGTTCCAAGGGAAAAATTGAAGAGGAGACTTTGTGGAGCTGGGAATAGTTATATGATAACCGGCACTTCCCGGCACGCAAAACTGGGCAAATGTGTTTTTTATAACAGGGAAATGAAAGAGAGACAAATTAGCCCAAAATGGGCCAATAAACTACTAATTTCTGGGCTGAAACCACACCTCCAGGGACAGATAGGCTGCTCAAAGCTCCCCTCTCTCACAAGTGAACAGAGAAACTTCCTTCTATTCAAGTAAGGTATGGACAAACACAGAGATTTGTAACACAGCCTTGAATTCAGCACTAACCTGAAAACTGGATTATACTAGTTTAGAAAGGCGGGGAACAAGTATATGTGTTTTTTTCAGAAAATAAAACAGATACAATAAAAAAAAAAAACACTTGAAATGCACAGAAAAGGATACTTATTGTTATATATCTCAGATCAGAGTTGTAGTCAATGCCCCGAGTAATAAAGTAGGAAGAAGCAGAAATATAGTAAAAGCAGATGAATAAAGTGCAATTTTTTATATATATAAAACAATAGAAAACAAACAAACTGATTTAAACAAGTTACCCAATTAACCAGAAAAAAGCTGAAAACTGAGCCCAGTTCCAGCAGTCTTCAATCAGACAAGTTCTAACTGCACACTCCTGCCACTAGGGTGCAGAGGAACCTTCTCCAAAAAAGATGGCCTGGATCAGTGCTCAAGTTATACAAACAAAGCTAGATTCAGCAGGCCTGAATCTGGTCTGTGCTACAGCAACAAGGCGCACCAGTTTCAGAAAGAAATGGTTCAAATAAGCAGGCACAATAAGCCTGTGACCAGAAATTCCCAGCTCAGAAGGGCAGAATCCAGCCTCTCCTCCCACAAAAGTTCAGACCACAAACCTACCACAAACTTACTTCACCAGTACTGGAACCAGCTGATATGTGACAGAGGTCCTAGAATCCCATAGTGTTGTAATGCCTTTCACAAGATACTCCCAGCTACACATTCATATGTCTTTTTGTAGCTCCACAGAATATCTCTGGATGATCTCACTTGACTCCTTCTGTATCAAAGCAAGGACAAAGAGTTGATCCACTACCAGGGCCGTGGTGAATTGGCACTTCTTTGGATATGGGTTGTGAGATCAATGGCTGTATCTACAGAACTGCAAAAATAAAAATAATAAAGGACAGCCTTAGGTGGCAAGCCCCCTACCCCAACATGAAGGAGAATGAACTCCTACACACCTTTACTAAAAATAATCGCATATAAGGTTCTTCCAGACTGGAAGGGAAGAGTATTGTAAAAGGTCTTTCAGTGAAATGGTTTCTGATCTCACATTCAAATATTCATGTTGTTTACTGAACCAGTAACTCATTAGCTAGATGAAGCTTCCTACCCAGTACTATGGAAAGAACTTTCCCATAATGGCTGAGAAGCATGACCCTTCTATAATTGGTGCACACTGTCCTATCTCTGCCACTGCAATTTACCAGACCAAAGGTACTGAACACAGTTTCCTTGAAACTTTAAAGGGATACTTTAACCACAAAATCCTGAACAAGTCAGTGTTTCTTGTTAGATGCTATCTGCTCCCACGGTTTTGCCACAGTGGAACTTTTACCTTATACAGTGTCCTTATGTGCAAAAATGGTCACAGTCCTTCCAGATAATTTTGGCAGTACAATACTACTGCCCCGAAGGACAGCCTTTCAGCCACAGCTTCTGTAATACTAAACAGTGTAACACTGTTAAGCTGCCACTTCAAAACACTGACTATATGCTTCAAAAAGGTTCCACTTGGTTTTGAAACCAATAAATTCTGATTGCCTGTTTAACTCTGTGCTGCATTAAATCTGCTGGATATGTTGCTTAGATCTACACTCATATGCTGACTTTTGTTACTGTACTATAAAGGACTGTATTGTATGCCATATCTTTATTTTGTACTTTATTCTTTTGTTGCACTATGCTGTGCTGTTTATTCATTGTATTATGAAATGTCTCCTTATCCTGGCTTAGTAGGATTGTGAGATCTACAAAATAATAGACAAATGCTGGCATTACTTTTCAGGACAAAACTGTGCACTGTGTAGTACCCAGGACATGTTTCAGTTTGAATCCCAAACAGAAAATTTGCAAAACTTCTGAATATTTACCAAGTTTTAAAGCTCATAATCATGGCCATTATTAGTAATTCTGGACCAGATATACTGCGGTGGGGGTGCTGCAGTAGTGTTGTCACCTCACAGTTAGACGTTGCCCATTCAATTCTCAGTTAGAGCGTCTTCTGTGTGGCGACATGCGAGAATGGGCGTTCCTTCGTTGAAGGTTGTGCGTTAGGCCTGGCAAGCCAGCATGTAAAACTCTACTGCCAATCATTAGCAGACCGGAGTTCTGCTGTGGTGACCCCTAACCAGGAAAAGCCGAAAGACACAAACAAACATTAGTAATTCTGGACCAGACTTCACCTCAAGGAGCCCTATCTTGAGTTATGGCAGTCTATGTGCGTTTCAACACTAAAAGGTGACTTCTGAAGTTACTGTGTTCAGTCAACCTTTCTGAAGGAATTGCACAACAAGGCAAGCTAAGTTTATAAAGGTTTGTTACCACAAAATATATTTTGAAGATATTGGACTGATAAACTAAAAACTGGCAAAGCTACATGTTGATATTTGCCAGATGGAGCATAGGCTCATAATTTTGGCATTTGTCAATAATGTTGGACCACACTTATAGGTTCATAGGTATGTACTAGACTAATGGCCCTGGGGACTTTACAAGCCTAGCCCATAGAAGTGCCCTGGCATTGTGCTGCTGGTTGTTAGTTCCCAGTGCCTCTATCAAGTGATATCCAGGGTGAACTTTCTATTTCCCATCCACTCATCAAGATTTTGCTTGAAGAGGGCTAGTGAGGTGCTCTGCTTGAAATGTATGGGAAGTCTGTTCCAGAGCATGGGTTATCTCTGGGTTATGAACCTGTCCCTCCAGCATGTTCTGTTGATTGTGGTAATGAGGTTGAGATCCCTGGAGCATGTGGTGCAGAGGGTTTGGGATTTCTTTAGATGTAGTATTTCTAACAGAGCTGGGTCAGACATGGCTTTGTAAGTCAAGCAGAGATCGCCGCTTAGCAGATGATATGAGACAGAGAATAGCTGGAGTCTTTTGAGTTTGTCCATGTAAGATGTGTTTAAGGCCTAGGATCCTCCTCGTGAGGTACTTTTGTGGCCTCTCCAACTGTTGCAGGTGTCTAGTGAGGTGCATGCCAAATGAGGCATTATACTCAATGATTGGTCTAATGAGGGAAGAGTAGAGAGAAATGATTACCTCTTTCTTCCTGAATGCAAAACCCTTGGTAATGAGATGTGCCACATAGAAGGACTTTCTGACCACAGTGGCAATGTGGTGTTCGAAGAAGAGGTTGCTGTCAACCTGTGTCCCCAGATCTTTTATAACACCTTCAGTGTTCAGTGGGCTCCCATCGATGTGGTAATTAGTGGGAACTGAGTTTTTCCCAAAGGGGATGATGATGCATTTTTAGGCATTAAGCATAAGGCCATGGTTTTGACACCAATCACTGGTCTCAGTGAGGCCTTTCTGTAGGTTGTCTGCATCACTTGGGGAGTTAATAATGGCTCCCAGCTTGCAGTTGTCTGCAAATTTGGTCAGTCAGAGTCCCTCCGTGTTGGCCTGGACTTCTGAGAGGTAGATGCCAAACAGGAGAGAACCCAGGACCGATCCCTGTGGGACTCCACTCGTGACTTGTTGGCAGTCTGACTTGGAGTCTGCTACTTTCACACTGTGGGCCCTATCTGTGAGCCAATTTGCAACCCACCTAATGATATAGGGGTTGATGCCTAGTTTGCTGAGTTTATCAATAATTCCTGAGTGAGGAATAGTATCAAAGGCCTTGGCCAGATCGAGGTAGGCTGTATGAACTGCCTTACCTTCATCCACTGTTCTGGTGACTGACTCAAAGAAATCAACCAGGTTGAGCAGGCATGATCTACCTTTTACAAAACTAAATTGCGTGGGATCTAGAGTTTGGAGATTCCGTATATCCTTGTTAATTAGGTCCATGATGATGCACTCCATAGCCTTACATATCAGACTCATCAGGCTAATGGGGTGATAATTTCCATGGTCTATAGTCGCTCCTCCTTTATGGAGAGGGATGATTGTAGCACTGTGCCATTTGGTAGGGACAAAGCTTGAGGTGAGGCTGTGAATGAACAGAGCACACAGATGTGGTGCCAGTTCACTTTGTAATTCATGTAGAAAACAGCCAAGGATATTATCGGGTCCCATGGAAGCTGTATTCTTGGCCTTAGACAATGCAACTTCAACCTGTGCTGCAGTAATGTTGGGTGCCTGGCATTCTTTGGGTATTGAAATTGGTCCTTTGGGGGGTGAAGTTGACACTGAATCTGTTGACCAGTATGTTGGCAATATCTGTTGGCTCAGTATAGGAGGTACCATTGTGCAGTAACTTAGAGCAAATATGGGTATTGCCATGGATATCCTTGATATAACTATAGAAGGCTTTGTGGTTGTTTTTAGTGTTTCTGCAATCCTGCCTTCATAGCTGGCTTTGGAGATTTTGATGAGGGATTTCAACTTTTTGTTGAGGCTAATAAGGGAATTTTTCCAGTCTTGGGACTTCACCTATTTCTACAACAGTTTCTTCCTTCTGTTGTAGAGTTTATTAATGGCAGGGGACCACCAGACTGGCTTCCTTTTTTTTTGGAGGAGAGCATCTTGGTTCTGTTGGGTATGGCTAGTTCCATCATTTATGTACGTGTTCATACAGTGCATTGGTGTATGATTTGGCAGTCATGCATCTATTTTCCATTGGCATGGGTGCCGTGAAGTTAGCCACTTCTGTTTTTAGGAGTCCAAAGTCAGATTTGGAGAAGTTTTTCATGGTGGATACCTTTGAGGGGGTGTGTGGGTGAGATGTGGATTTCCATGGTGATTAGTTTGCGGTTGGATCTAACCAAGGAGGAATTGACTATTGGCGTTGAGCAATGGTTGCCCATGTTAGTAATAACCAGGTCAAGATTGTTGCTTCCTCTAGTAGGGGTAAGAATTAGCTGGTCCAGGGCATTGGAATTGCTGAATTCCAGGAAGCATTGGGCCAGTGCATTGGTGCATGAGTAGTTTTCCCAGCTGATGAAGGGGTAGTTGAAGTCACGTAGTATGAGAGTATTGGGTTGGATCTTAATAGTTTCCAGGGAAGGTACTTAAGAATGTGGAGTGAGAGTCTTGGGACATGGTTGGGGACCTATAACAGGCTACGACCTGAATCGCCATCTTACCCAATGTTAGTTGTACTTGGAGTATCTCAGATGCATTATGCTGGGCTACTAGTCTGGAGGTGTGCATATCCTTTATGAATATGGAGACACCACTGCCTTTGGAGCTTCGATCCATGTTCTGGGGCTGAAAGGTGTGGAATGAGTTATAGCCTGGTAGCACAGGGGTGCTTTCTGCTGCTTCAAACCAGGTCTCTGTTACAGCACAAATGTTGATGTTCTCCATTTTGAGGAGTGCTTTGAGCGAGTGCATCTTGAGATTTAGATTTCTAGCGTTGAGCAGCATGACCCTCAGACTGCATTGATTTATAGCCATTACGGTGATAATTTGGTCTTTGGAACACTGCCTAAAAAAGGCACTATAGGGGTGGCAAGAGCCTTAGCCAGTCCCCAGAAACCCAAGAGTGACAGATGCAGGCCATCTCTGGCAAAGCATCGAGGTCTGTCAGTCATGTCGTCCCAAGCAGACAGGTACTGAATCCCCTAAAAATGACACCAGAAACTTACCCAATTGTTGAATCATTTTCTTTCTGTACTGTGGTATCTTTCTGGGCAGTGGTAGGATGCTGCTCAGGGCTAGGGTCATGCCTGCCTGGGCCACATAATCCGAGAGCTCCACCATGTCTCTTTTCATGTAGTCCAGAGAGGTGCATCTCAGGTCATTCACACCCACATGGACAATGACAGAGTCATACTTGTACCTGTTGTGGAGTGACCTGAGTGCATGTGTTATGTGTCGGATTCTGGCACCTGACAGACAGCTGACTGTTACCTTCTCCTTATTCAACCTAGTGAGTGGGACATCAGTGTGCCTCACTTTTGAGTCCCCTATGATTAATGTATTAGGCAAACTGTTTTACCTTAGGGGCTTAGGTTGAGGGGCACACTTTGTAGGTGAGCTGTGTGTCTTGTGGTTTGTGCTGTGTTATGGTGGTCAAGTGTGTTTCTGCCTTGGAGATCTCTGCTGTTTGGCTAGATTTCTATTGATAGTGAAGATGAGTGTGTGGTTTGTGTTTTTATGTGAGGGCTGTGATGATGGGTGTTCTGGAGGGCTATGTATTCCATGTGGTGTGGTGCAGGTGTTGACCTTCTCCTCTTGACCAGCTATTCTGGTGTTGGCTGGAGAGTGCTTATCTTCCAATTTGTAGATATAGGCGCATCTCTCACAAGTCTGAGTGTTGGGAGGTAAGAGGAGAGAGTTGTCTTTGTACATGAGGCAGTTGCTACACTGCCTCATAATGCCCAAGTTCATCAGGTTAATAGGAGAAAGCACAGGAAACTGACCTTTAAACATGCCAGGAGGGATAGTCATCATTACTAAGTACTGGAGCTATTTCCTTATAGGATGCCTAGTGCTAATAGCACTTATGTGTGCTACAATAATTGCTACAAAAAGCCTGATGAAGTGCTGGTGAATAAGCTAATTAAAGTGCAAGAGAGAAGAGAAAGTTGAAAGGGATAGAAAAAACTGCCCAACTGGCCAATAAACTACAATTTCAGAGCCAGAAACCACTCCTCTTGTGGTAGATAGGCTACCTAGTGCTTACCACTCCCACTGATCAGCTGGAAAGCTTCCCTCTAACACAGAAGGGTCTGGGGAACTCAGAAACTTACAAAACAGTCCTGGATACTACAAATCTGTATCTGGACTACTCTAGCAACAGGAAAGGCGGAAAACAAGCCCAGAACTTTTTTTTTTCCAGAAAAAAAACAGTTAAGTTAAAAGAATAGCACTTGCAGTATGAAAAAAATAGTTAAACAGCAACGAAATGCATTAAAATGCAGTTAAACAGCAATGAAATATAGTTAATCAGTACATTGCTTTGAAACTATAGCTCACAAATCACAACAGTAACAGACAGCACTAATAAAGCAGTGATTTAGTAGAATACCGTCATCAATTTAGTGAGGCTACCAACAAGCAGTAATAAATATGGCAAACAGCAAAATGTAGTATAAAGAGGAACAGTTTTTTTTTTTTCCAGCATTCATCTTAGGTGCCCATATTATGAACTGCAGTGCTATCTTTTGCCCATTTCAGTCTGAAGGGATGATTTCCAAGTGCCTGAGAAAAATCACCTCTCAGAACAGTACTACACTATAGTACTGATGTTAACGCATGAGGCGAGGGCCAATCATTTCTTTTTCATTCATCTGTCAAACAGGTGAAGTGGCCCTTCTCAGGCCCTTTTGAGTCATGTTTCCTTGTCTGTGACCAAAAAAAGCAATAGGTTAATATATATATTTTTTTATTTATTCATTACATTTGTTAACCGTGTAATGTCTGACTGGGCCAGAAGCCCATTTTCAGCGGAGGCCCAGGGAGAAAAATCCCTCTCTCTTCTATATATATATATATATATATATATATATATATATATATATATATATATATGTGTGTGTGTGTGTGTGTATATATATATATATATATATATATATATATATATATATATATATGTTTTCCCCAGTATTGGGTGATTTAGGTAAAATCAACATCTGTATGGTCTACACAATTTGGTTAATTATCCATATATTTGACAGCTGTGCAAGAATGGACAGTCCCTGGTGTTGGTGAATAAGCCATTTCCATGGAGGTTGTGTGTTCTTGGAGTTAGTGTATACAGTAAGCAGGGATTGTAGGTGGTCTTGCCACCCTGCAGAAATACTGCTTATTAAGGTTTCCAAGGATTAGCCTCAGAGCATGCCCAGTGGTGTGTTTATATTTGATGACATTAACTGTGTTCAACTCTGAGAAACCAACGCAGCAGCTATTTGACGATTGCTAATAAATCCATATATATATATATATATATATATATATATATATATAGAGAGAGAGAGAGAGAGGGGTGAGTTCTTGTTACAATTCTAAGGAATAGAAAATTGCTATCCTTGGAGCAATGGTCTCAGATTTAACATATAAAAATTACAAGATTTAGTAAATGGTAGAGAACTGTGACACTACATTGTTTTCCAAGAAGTCACATTTTATTTTCATTGTGGGACTCAAACTTTATTGGTCTGTCTCTTCTAATAGGGAGATGTATGGACAGTTTAGAGTTTTTTGGAAGGTAAAAGGAAACTGGAGTACACTGAGAAAACCTAGAACTACATTGAGAGATTATGCAAATTCCAAACTTCCTATAACCAGAGATCAGTACTGAACCCTATAGTCTTGAGCAGTTAGACACAGATCTTACAAACAAAATCCCCATGCTTTCTTAAATGACATGAGGCTGTTAGAGGGCAAGTTGAAAATTTAGGTGCAGAATGTTAATAAGTTGACATGTTATGGCCAGTTGTTCATAGGTTCATAGGTAGGTACTAGGCTATCGGCCCAAGGGCCTACGTAAAACTAGACAGCAAGGTTCCCCGGCTTACGCCACCCAAGAAAGTTATTTTCCTGTGCCACTGTCGAGCAGAGACACAGAAGTGATCCCCGGGGTTTATTTCCTATTTCTCATCCACTCATCAAGATTTTTCTTGAAGAGTGCTAATGAAGAACTTTGCTTGACATAGATGGGTAGCCTGTTCGAGAGTATGGGAAGTCTCTGGGACAGGAATCTATCCCTCCAGCATGTCCTGTTTATTGTGGTGACAAGGTTGAGGTCCCTAGAGTGTGTAGCTCAGAGGGATTGGGATTTCTTTAGGTGTAACATGTCCAACAGCTCTGGGTTTGACATAGCTTTATATGTTAGGCAGAGATCACCTCGGAGTAGGTGATATGCTACGGAGTAAAGCTGGAGTTTTTTGAGGCGGTCAGTGTAGGGCATTTGTTTGAGTCCAGTAAACCTGTATGTGAGGTACTTCTGTGGCCTTTCCAGCTGCTGCAGATGTCTTGTGAGGTACATTCCAAAAGGGGCATTGTACTCTATAATGGGTCTAATGAGTGTAGAGTAGAGGGGGACGATTACCTCTTTTTTCCTGGATGAGAACCCTTTTATGATGAGGTGTGCCACGTAGAAGGACTTCCTGACTACTGTGGCAATGTGACTATCAAAGGAGAGACTACTGTCCACCTGGGTCCCAAGGTCTCTTATCACGCATTCGGTGTTAAGTAGATTGCTGCCTATGTGGTAGCTCATGGGTACAGAGTTTTTACCAAAGGGGATGACACTGCACTTTTTGGCATTGAGCTTGAGGCCATGGCTCTGACACCAGGCATCTGTCTCAGAGAGGCCCTTCTGTAAGATGTTCACATCATTTGGGGACTTGACTATGGTTCCTAGTTTGCAGTCATCTGCGAACTTCATTAGCTAGAGGCCTTCTGTGTTAGCCTGTACTTCAGAGAAGTAGATACCAAACAGGAGAGGTCCCAGGACGGAACCCTGTGGTACTCCACTTGTCACTGGTTTGAGGTCAGATTTGGAGTCTGCAACTTTTACAGTGTGGGTTCTGTCAGTGAGCCAGTTGGCAACCCATCTTGTGACGTAGAGATTTATGCCTAGTTTATTGAGTTTAGCTATAATTCCAGAATGGGGGATGGTGTCGAAAGCCTTGGCGAGGTCAAGATAGGCTGTGTGAACCACCTTACCCTCATCTATGGCTTTGGTGACTGCCTTAAAGAAGTCGATCAGGTTCAGGAGGCATGATCTGCCTTTCACAAACTCGAACTGGGTGGGATCCAGAGTTTGGAGGTTACCAATTTCTTTGTTTATGAGTTCCATGATAATACGTTCCATGGCCTTGCAGACCAGGCTCGTTAGGCTAATAGGTCTATAGTTCCCAGGATCAGTGGTGGCCCCCCCTTTGTGGAGTGGGATAACTGCTGCTGTGCGCCATTCAGTGGGCACAAAGCCTGATGCGAGGCTATTATTAAACATGGTGCTTAAGTGGGGAGCCAGTTCATTCTGAAGTTCATGTAAAACGCAGCCTGGGATGTTGTCCGGTCCCATGGATGCTGTGTTTTTGGCTTTAGAGAGTGCAGCTTTCACCTGCGTAGTTGTGATTACAAGGACTCTGCATTCTTCCTGTATAGATATGGGCCCTTTAGGGGGTGAGGGGGAGGTAAAGTTAGCACTGAACCTATCTGCCAGGATGTTGGCAATATCAGTTGGTTCTGTAATTTTCGTGCCTTTGTGCTGTAACTCAGAGCAGATCTGGGTGTTGCCATTGAGATTCTTGACATAGCTATAGAATGCTTTGTGGTTGTCTTGGGAATTAGTGGAGATTTTATTTTCGTAGCTAGCTTTGGAGGATCTTATAAGGGATCTCAGCTTCTTAATGAGGCTGACCAGGGAGCTCCACCACTCATGGGATTTTACTCTCTTTTGCAACAGTTTCTTCCTTCTGTTGTACAGTTTGTTTATGGCAGGGGACCACCAAATTGGCTTCCTTTTTTTGGAGGATAGCGTCTTGGTTCTGTTTGGGATAGCACGATCCATGCACTCATGTAAGTGCTTATAGAGTGCATTTGTGTAGAATTCAGCAGTTGTAACTGTATTGTCCATCTGCATGGGTGTCATGAAGTTCACTACTTCTGTCTTAAGAAGCATGAAGTTGGCTTTGGAGAAATTTCTTATTGTGGTTTCCTTAATGGGGGGTGGGGGTGGGATGTAGATATCAAGGGTGATTAGCTTATGGTCGGATCGGACCAATGAGGAGTTGACTTCAGGTGTGGAACACCGGTCACTCATGTTGGTAATGACTAGGTCTAGGATATTGTTGCCCCTGGTGGGGGTGTGGATCAGTTGATCTAGGGCATTGGAGTTTATGAATTCCAGAAAGCGTTGTGCTAAGGAGTTGGTACATGAGTAGTTTTCCCAGTTAATGGTGGGGTAGTTGAAGTCGCCCATTATTAGAGTGTTTGGTTGAACCCTAATATTTTCCAGTACATCAAGAAAAGAGGAGTGGAAATCCTGGGGCATGGTGGGGGATCTGTAGCAAGCTACAATTTGGGTTGCAGTTTTGCCAAGAGTTCGTTGCACTTGGATAACCTCGGATGCATTATGCTAAGCAACTAGCCTGGAGGTGTGGATATCCTTAATGAATATGGACACACCCCCACCTTTGGTGTTTCGGTCCAGGTTACGTGGCTGAAAAGTGTGGTATGAGTTATAGCCTGGTAGTGCAGGGGTGCTCTCTGGGGCCTTGAACCAGGTCTCAGTCACTGCACAGATATCAATGTTCTCCGTTTTAAGGAGTGCCTCGAGTGAGTGCATTTTGAAATTTAGACTTCTAGCATTGAGAAGCATTACCCTCAGTTTTTGCTTGCTTGTTCCTGTTATGGTGGTGAATTTGTTACTTAAACCCTGCCTGAAAAAGGCACTATAGGGGCAGCAAGAGCCTTAGCCAGTATCTGGAATCTCAGGGGCGACAGGTGGCATCTGTGGCAAAGCATCGTGATCTGTTGAGCATGTCATCCCAAGCAGACAGATACTGGATCCCCTTAGAATGACAGCAGAAGCTTAGCCAATTGTTGAAGTCAATCATTTTGTCCATGTACTGCGGTGTCATTCTGGGTGATGGCAGAATGCTACTCAGGGCTAGGGTCATACTTGCCTGGGCCACAAGATCGGAGAGCTCTTCCATGTCTCTTTTCATATAGTCCAGGGAGGTATGTCTCAGGTCATTCACACCAACATGGACAATGACAGAGTCATATTTGTACTTGTTGTGGAGTGACCTGAGTATGTGGGTTATGTGGCGGATTCTGGCACACGACAGGCAGCTGACAGTAACCTTCTCCTTGTTTAGCCTGGTGAGTGGGACATCAGTGTGCCTGACTATAGAGTCACCTATGACTAGTGTGTTGGGTATGTTGTTTTGCCTTATTGGCTGTGTTTGAGTGGCACACTGAGTCTGTGGGCTATGTGTCATTTGGGTTGTGTTGGGGGATGGAGGTTGCTTGTGTTTCTGCTGTGGAGGTCTCTGTTGCTTAGGCAGATTATTATTGAGAGCCTCCGTGAATGTTTTTGAGTTTCTCTGTGTGGATTTTGGTGGTGTAGACATAGTGAGACTATGTGATGAGTGTGGTGTGGTGCAAATGTTTACTTCTCCTCATGACTGTCAGGTTCAGTCTTGGTTGGAGAGAGCTTTACCACCAGTTTGGCTAGATAAGTGCATCTCTCACAGGTTGTAGTGTTGGGTGGTAGGAGGAGAGGGTTGTCTGTGTACCTGAGGCAATTTCTACATTGCCTCAAGATGCCCAGATGCATCAGATAGACAAGGGAAAACACTGGGAGCTGACCCTTGGTCATGCCTGAATAAAAAACTATTTTCCTCTAGATAAGTGAGGAAAGTGAGTACAAGAGCTGTTTTTCTCAACGCCAGTGAGAAAAGTAAGTACAAAAACTGTTTTCCTCTAGGTAATGAGGAAGACTGAGTGCTATAGTAATTAGTAGCTTATTTAGTGCTTACAAGTTCTGAACAAGTGCTGAGCATGAATAAGCAGATTTAAGTGCTAAAACTAAAAATCTGTATCTGCACTAGACGAGTTACAGGACAGAAACAAGTGCAAATGCAAGCTTTCAAATCAGAAAGTTGAGAGAGATGGAAGATTGCCCAAATGGCCAATAACTACAAATTCTGGGTCAGAACCACTCCTTATGTGGTAGACAGGTTACCTAATGCTTACCACTCCCACTGATAAGCTAGATGGCTTCCCTCCTACACAGAAAGGCTTGGGGGGCTCAGAAGCTTACAAACAGTCCTGGATACAGCAAATATGTATCTGGAACACTAGTTACAGGAAAGGTAGGAAACAGGCTTACAGTTTTTTTTTTGTTGTTACAGAAAAGTAGCAAAAACAGTAGTAAAAACAATTCACATGAAGTGCAAGCTAGCACGCTTGAGTATGTAGCAATATTAGACCACACACAGTTTGAAAAATGCAATTAAATTAAAAAGGACTAAAAGCAAGTGCAGAAAGAGTTTATTAGGTAGAATGCGGTAAAGAGATGGGAATGGGGGAGTGTTCCAGATCAAATCTACAGTGGGGCGGGCACTGCAAAAGCCACCAAATTTAAACTACAAACCAAAAACAGGGAGGGGGAGGTGCGGACGACAGTTTCAGCAGAGATCTGAGCAACCACTAATATAGTACAACTGTTAAGCCAAAAAAATATAATCAGTTCTGTATATTTGCAGATCAGTCTCTCAAAACAGTGAAACAACTGATATCTAAGCAACAATTAAACTCTATAATAAAGAAAAATGTACTCAGCTCTGTATATTTGCAGATAGTCTTGTAAGGCTGTCTCTCAGAACACAGGTTCCAATTTAAATGCAGGCTGTTATTAACAGGTCAGATTAAGGGAACCCTGAGTTAGGTAACACACAAGCTATAAAAAACAGTTATATCAGCTGAAGACAAGGCAGAAAATGGGGGTGGGGGGTAGGGAAGACAGTTTCAGCAGAGATCTGAGCAACCACTAATATAGTACAACTGTTAAGCCAAAAAAATATACTCAGCTCTGTATATTTGCAGATCAGTCTCTCAGAACAGTGAGACAACAGATATCTAAGCAACAATTAAACTCTGTAATAAAGAAAAATATACTCAGCTCTGTATATTTGCAGATAGTCTTGTAAGGCTGTCTCTCAGAAAAATTCCATTGAAAATAAGCCAAATAAATAAATAAATAAATATATACCTACATCAAGACACTTCATTTCAGATCACTGTCAAGAAAGAACAGTATATCGCATGTCCAGGGAAGGAGGGTCTGCATCTCCAGATGGTAAAGTAGGTGCAGAGTAGAAAGGGAGGGAATCAATGATGGGAGATGTATGGAGGAAGAAGTGAGACTGTGTGGATGTTTTCATATTATGGCTTTTGAATCATAACACACTCAGAAAGTTAGCAGTTTTCTTTGTTTCATGGACTTGTTGCACATTGGGCTTATACATTCCCACAGTCAGTGGCGTTGTGATCTGTGCCTGTAGAGAAATTGGTATCCTAGAGTTTACTTTAATAGGTTTTTGTTTTGAGTGGAGGAATGACAGTACAGTGGATATATGTTTTTTTTTTCCAAATTTATTAGTAAGACACATACTTGTATGAAATACAGTGAACACCAGAAAAATGAACATACTAAATACCACAGATATGTCGATTTATTTATTTGTATTATGTTAAGTAATTTAGTTCTTAATAGCCAGTAATGAGTTACAGAAGAATCAAGGGGAAAACACTCTGCAAAATGCATGAATACAGCAGCTTAGCAAGCTGTATTCCAGACTTTACAACAGCTGCATTAATGAATTTTTAAATTCATTGCATAGATGTATAGACAGTAGATATAATAAAGTAAAAGGTGATAACATCTGTTTTATTCTAGTCAGGTACATGCGCATATGCAAGCTTCAGGTACAGTCAGTGACATTAAATGGTGATTTGCAGTTAAGTTTTAATTGCTGTTCAGATGTTTATTTTTGTCTACTTAAAGCTCTTAAGAGACATCATGCATTGGTTTAACCATATGTTGGAGACAGAAATAGGTTGGAGCAGTATGGCACGAAACAAAGAAAATATGGCTGGGAAGTTGAAGTAACCTTGTTACTATTAATGAGAGTTAGAAAGTTGCAGTTGGGTAGAGAGGGTTGCATTGGTTGTTTGCTGCTGGGGGTACTGAGCAGCCCTCCCACTTTCACTCTAACAATGTCTGTGTGGGGGATGGGGCAGTACATGGGGCATTTATAAGAGGAAATGCAGTTGCAGTTTGTAGGACCTCACAATGGAAGAATGGTAAGCTCAAGTGCCACTAGTGGTTTGTGGGAAGTCTTAGCTGTCATTTGTAAGGAGGTGGTCTATGTTGTAGGACCCTGCAATGGGACAATAAGTAGGCTTTTTTTAAAGCTAGAGGAGCTCGATTTGAATTGAGTTAAGGTATCATCCAGTAAAACAAACGGAGTTGTGATTTACATTTACTAACTGTGACTTGCTCTGTCTTAATGGGCTGTAAGTTTCAGCTTGTCTCATCAAATATGTATTGTTAATGGGCATTACATGAAAAGTGAGTTTGAGTGATTTTATCATAACTTTCTTTGTTTCACCAATATTACATTTAGTTTCTCATCATCTACTATTCAGGAGGATTAGATATGCTAAAAAGCAATCAGTGCACCTGGGCCTTGAACTGTAACTATCAAAATGGAGGTTTAGCACAGAGTATTAGAAACTCTTGCTCAATATCCACCCCATCCCAGCATACCTCTATGCACAAAAAATCTGTAGAAAACTAAACATAATGGGGGGAGAGACCCAAAATTAGGGACATCAAATAGAAACTTGCTATAGTAATAGGTTTTGCATTAGCATGCATTTTCTGAAGGACATGAAGTATGAAACTCATATGTATGTCATTATTCAGTGATTTCAGTCCTTCGTGATTTGCCAGAAAACCACAAATGTTATGAGGGATAATTAAAAAATATGAGGCAAAATTATGGACATTCTGAGAAAATCTGAACATTTGAGAGGTATGTGCAATGTAGCTTTTTTTTACATATACACAAGTAGCAGTTAAAAATGGAAGTAAGAGAAATAATTTAGTGCACATAAATATTCTTTCTCAAAGATAGCTACAGTTTAAAAATATTTCTGTATAGTGCATGAATGTACTTGTTGGTATATATATCTGAATATTACTATTGTCATAAAACACAAACAATATTAATTGAATTATTTAACACTTTATTCTGTTGACAATGGCCATCACACAAATTGAGGAGCCCCCATTTAGGTTGCTCTTGTCTTGTGTAATCTGTATAATTTAGTGTATTGTTTATAAAACAGGTGTGTAGAATGCTAGAAAAGCAGATATGTCGTGTGTCTGTCAGATGGCTTGGGTATAGCAAAACACACACTTTCCCATCCACTTTCAGACTTTGTGTGGGATCCGTCTTGAAGAAATAGCAATGTTCTTCATATTGATCACTATTGCAGTAGCCTAAACTACATGGGTAATATCCTACATAGGATATAACGGCTGGATAGCTTCCAAAGCTTCGGGGCACCTTCTACACTCCCACACCATTAGTCAGCTAGAGCTGAGCTGACAGAAAAGACAGGTTTGGGTGATATGCCCTTCTGAGCCTTCCTGCCTTGGAGAAGAGTGCTCCTCTATGGACATTCAAGGATCGACAGTTGGCTAGCGCTACTCTGTTGCTATGCAGATAAGTTCCCTTCTAGGGAAGAACCTTCCACATTGCTTTTAAAGTTTAAACTAACTTTTGTAAAAAAATACTTGTTGCACTCCATCAGGACAAACTTTTGTTTCAGACAAGCTGTGCAGGATCAAGGCAGTCCTCGTGAATCGAAACTGTATTGAGGAGAGGGTCTTCTAAGATTTAATCCATCTGTGGAGAATTACTAAGGTAGACCTTTTTACAACCTCTTTAAACAATCAGCTAGCAAAATTATTTTCCAAGACTTCATGTAAGAAGGCCTGGAAGACAAATGCCTTTTCTTTTGCTTGGACAAGAATGTTCCTGCATGGGACTTCCAAGATGGCTGCACTTTGAGTAACAGCTTAATTCTAGCGCTCTCAATGTGAAAACAGAAACTTAGCAGAGAAAACTTGGAGACCTAGATTTCTGGGTAAATTTTAGTAACCGGCTAATAAGGGCACTGCCTGGATGCCAGGAAAAAAGAAATACAGAGGACCTGAAGGAAAATCAGCTAAAAAAGATGAAAAAAACACTGACTGGTAAAAATACTGTAGCTGTTCAGCAAAAAGCAGTGCAAGCGCCAGACATAACTTCAAGTAACCTAGAGGAAGGTATAAGGCAACTGCACACAGACCTGACTAAAATAAATGAAACACTGATGGAGTACATCAACTCAAACTACAAAAAGCTGGAAAAAATGGAAGAAACATTAAAGAGATATTCAGAGAAAGTGATAAAAGTGCACAACTCTGAGGTTAAGATGAAGAAAAGGCTGGCTGAATATGAGACTTCACAAGAAGAGATGTTACAGAAAATAATACAATTAGAGGACAGCGCAAGTAGGAAAACCCGAGATTTTCAGTTGTACCCGAGAAGCTGGAAGAACAGACTATTAATTTTATGAAAGCACAAATAAGCAACTGGACTGGTATTCCACAACATGAATTATTAATTGAAAGGCATAGTATGTGTATGCTCCAATCCTGGTCATGAGAAAACAACCTAGACCTTTAATAGTAAAGATATAATCTTACTAGCAGAAAGAGCTGATTCTGGCAAAACTGTGGCAGAAGAACAAAATACTAAAAGTGGGAGACAGCAGAGTATTTGTGGAGAATGACTACTCATACACCAGGTAAAAGAGGAATACAATTTATCTCATTATTCAGGGAATGTCAAGCAGCAGCTGTAATATTCAAACTGCTGTACCCAACTATCATCAGAATATTTCCCCTGGAAGAACAAAACCATTTGTTGCTGAAGTACATACTAATGAAGAAATACCAAAGTTTGCTCAACAGAAAGTGAGATGTGAAACAGAAGAAGATTCTGCTTCTTGTTCTGGTAAAAAAGACTTCAGAAAGACTATGCCAGTGAAACCTTTTCCAGTGTTTCAACAGAAAATGCTTGAGAAAGGAAACAAAGCACAAGAGTTGACTAGAAGTATCGAAAAGTACATTGGAAATGATGCAGAGACAGGGTTTGGGAGAAGGAGACAAACAGGAATAGAAGAAGAAAACCTGGAAATATTGGACTTTCTTGGACTTTGTTAAACTTGTAGGGGACTCTAAAGCATATGCCCTACTTCATCCATTAACATTTGGAGAATAAAATTAGTAACTTGGAGACTGACAAATGTTGGATTACAAAGCAATAATTATACTTGTGAAACACGACAGAACAAGAACATTTGGAATCTTGTACTTTTTTGGACTTTGTTAATCTTGTAGAGGACTCTTAAGCATATGCCCTACTTCATGTCATTAATGTTCAGAAACATACTCGGGAGGGGGGACGATGAGAGAGAAAGTTAACTGTAAGTAAAATAAATTTTTTTTTTTCTTGATAATACTATTTAAATGGTGCATGATTTTCTTTGCATGTTATAAAGTAATGCATTTTCAGTTATTTTAAGTGTAATAGGGATACTAATGTAAATAGGTGCTCCTGTTTTTTTCTTTTTGTGTCTTTCTCTCTTCTTATCTCTTTCTCCTTCCTCCTTGTATAGTTTTAAGAAATGTAGGCACTGCAATGTAAAAAAAACAAGATCTGGTTAAAAAAACATGATAAAACAAAATTACTGTACTTTTTCACAGTCTTACATATGAGAATGACTGGGTTAAGGCCATTAATTTAATCGGGTCTATATCAGTTCATCGAAACGTCTGAAGTTCGAACACCATATGTTCAAACTTCAAACCACGAACTGTAAAAACATTGAAGTCTTAAAACAGCGATTTTTCCCCAGGGAAAAAAATCGCTGTTCCAAGAAACACACATGCAACACAAACACACCAAAGCAACATCAATCTACACACATACACTCAAAATTCTACATCTAACCCTACACTAAATTGTACATACACTACTACCTATCCGCTTACCTTAACCCAAACCCTAACCCTAAGGTCCGTCAGTATCGCACACTCACCTGACCCGCGCCCTAACCCCAACTCACCTATCCCGCCCTAACCCTAAAGTCTTTCACTATTGCACACCCACTTCACCTGCGCCCTAACGCACGTCCTAAACCTAACATCCACACAATCGCACACTTACCTGAACCTGACCCATAACTTCCCACCACAATCCTGATACTCATAAAGCCACAGAAACAGCCCACCAAATTCTTTCCCTGGGAAAGAATTCGGTGGGCTGTGGCTTTACGATTACCAGTGTTCGAACTTTACAGTTCGAACATCTGGTATTCAATATTCAGCCATTTAGATGGACTGATATAAACCCATTTAATCTAGTAACAAGTTGTAATAGAAAGCAAGTAAATGAAAAAGAATATTGAGTATCATAAGGCTTTTTTCTAGTAAACAGTTTTGTGTTTGGATCTTATGTTTCTAGCAGACAATCTGATAAAGAGAAATGACTTGAAGAGAATGTTTTCTGAAGGCATTCAAGTGTTTTCTCAGCTGCAAGACCTATAACAATAAGACAAAACCAAGCAGCAGTTAATAGAACTACAGGCTATACCATGCATCTTAACATGGATAACTTTTCTTTTAGGTTAGCTTGAGTCTGTGTGTGTGGCTGTCAGTTTGGAGCATATGTTCCTATTAGGAGGGTAAAACTTCAATAGTTAAAGATGTACATAGTTTTGTGTGTTATTATTTAGTTAATAGGTTTTAGGGGGTATTGGAGTATGTGTGTATTTTTGTTTGAGGGTTTTCAATAAAACAAAAAAGTTCTGAAAGATGTGACATAGGCTTAAGTGGAGATGCCAAAAAACAACTGTATAAAAGATTAACCTGCCAAATACTTGCATGTAGCATAAAAGCTGAAACCAGACATTTAACAAAAAAGCTGTTATACATAAAAGGTGGGAATAATCTCTCAAGAATATGACGATTTATGTAATTTTCTTAAACATTAGTGGTCTCACAGATAAATAGAAAAAAGAAAGAGTAGTTTGTTTGTTTGTGTCTTTCTGCTTTTCCCAGTTAGGGGTCACCAGAGCGGAACTCCGGTCCACTAATGATTGGCAGTAGAGTTTTATGTGCTGGCTTGCTGGGCCTAACGCACAACCTTCAACGAAGGAACGCCCATTCACGCATGTCGCCACACAGAAGACGCTCTAACTGAGAATCGAATGGGCAACGTCTAACTGTGAGGCGACAACGCTACCGCAACACCACCACCGCAGTAAGAAAAAAGAAAGAGTAGTGAACTTTATTAAAAATGTAGAATGCAAATAGCTGTGCTACAGGAGAAACATTTGGAAAAAAGTGAACATGTGAATTTGATAAAGAAAGGTTTTCAGGAGGGTTATTCAGCAGAATACCAGGGGCAAAGGAAGAGAGGAGGATGTATATTAATTGCAAGAGGAGCTCCAATAGTAATAAAAGTGGATAAAAAAGACAATAATGGTAGATTTGTAGTACTAAGTACTACTAGCAAGGGTGGAGGATTACACTGGCATGAATTCCCATTCCAATGAAAACTGCTATAATGGAGCTTAAGAAAATTCTGGGAGAAATGATCAGCTTTCAGCAAGGAATTCTACTTATAGGTGGGGACTGCAACGTGATTTGCAATAGTGAAGATGTGGCTGGGGAGCCCAAAAAGGGAAAATGTAACAAAGGAGGGTAGATTTTAAAGAAATTTATGAAAATATGTGGCATGTAAGATGTGAAATCAGTACTAGGAGTTCGGAGTGAATTTATATTATTCGCCAAGGTACAAACACTGCTCTAGTTTAGACAGAATTTACATTTCACAGGAACATGTGCATTTAATTGATAGTCTTGATATTCTCTCAATAACTATTTCATATCATGTGCCAATAATAACTAAAATAAAAACACTGGGTAATGAAATAAAAAGGAGGCACTGGTGGTTTTTGCACTTATCTGTTGAAAAGAGAGGAATTTAAGGATTGGGTAGTGGAAATTATTCAGGAGCTATTAGAGAAGATAGAAGTTTCTTCTGAAAATATAGCTAGGGAGTGGGATAAAATTAAAGTGGAGTTTAAAAATAGGGTGGAAATAAAGATATAGTTAAGAAGTAAGAAGAATTATTTAGAGGGACTGACAAATGTTAAAGTATTGCAAAATAGGGGGACTCTCACAGAACAAAAAGAGGAGTGACTGCAAAATGCTAAACAGGAAATAAGAGATTACCTCGATAATATGCACGAGTTTAGAAACATTGCTGTTAAGCAACTGTTTTTTGATAATAACTCTAGTGTACAAAAAGTTTTATCACAATGACTTGGGCAACAGAAAGTAGAAAGGGCTGTCACCAAGCTTAGGAAGCCTATAACAAGGAAGATAACAAGAGATCCTGTAGCAGTGTTAGAAATAGTTCATAAATTCTATGAAAGTCTGCCTAAAGCAGAGAAATCTGGAAATCAAGAAAAGGTACAAATGGAAATGTTTATGGAAGAATTAAATATGCCAGGGTTAGAGGCAGAGTAGGCTGAATTACTAACAGGATAGGAGGAGTTGAAATAAAAATGTTGATGTATAACCAGTGTACAGGAAAGTCCCCAGGAATAGATGGTATTCCTGTGGAAATTTGAAAGTGAGAAGGGAAAAAACTGAAAGATCTAGAAGGTTTTGTTTAACAGTATTTTAAGAAGAGGAGAAGCATTAACAACCTGGGAGAAAGCAATTGTAGCTGTAATACCTAAAGAAGGTAAATATCCATCAGTTCCAGCTTCATACAGGCCCATTTGAATACTAAACCATGATTATAAAGTGTTTAGTCTATAATGGCTAAAAGAATGGCAAAAGTGATGCCAAAATTGTAGATATTGATCAGCATGGTTTTGTGGAGGGAAGGCAAACATTTGACAACATTAACAGAGCACAGATGATCCACAGGGAAGCAGAAATCATGGGTCTTGATGCAGAGTAAGCATTTGACAGAGTTAACTGAGATTTTATGAGCAGAGCAATGAAAGCATTTGCATTCTCTGATAAAATTATAAGTTTGATTAGCAGGATATATGAGGGATTGGAGTTGGAAATTAAAGTGGATGGGTGTCCTCCCTGATAATTTCTGCTTTGGCATAAGAACCAGGCAGGCATGTCCTCTCTTCCCTTTGTTATTTGCATTATATTTAGAACCATTGGCAAAGAAAATAAGGGACTCAGAAATTCAAGGATATAATTGGTATGGTAGTCAAGAAAAGTTGTCTCTATTTGCAGACAACATTATTTTATACCTGACAAAACCAGAAATGGACATTACGGTTCTGTGAAATATATTGACAGTTTCATATCTTTTCAGGATACAAAATTAATGAAGCTAAAGCAAAGGCAATAGCAGTTATTATGTACCCACATGTGAACTGGTTCAGCAATAGCCATACATATGGGGGCATGATAAAATGAAGCATTTAGGAATATGGATTAAAAATGATTCTGGTGTGGCAGCTAAGGATATGTGGGAAGAGACTAAACCAAAGATAATACGAAAACTGAGAAAATGGAGACTCTGTTATATGGATATCGATAGCAAGATACAATCAGTTAAAATGTTTTTAGTCCCTTAAGTCTTACACATAAGTCAGGCATATTTTTATCAAGCAGAGGAGAAGTTGTGGATAGCAATTAATAAAGAGCTGAAGGATTTTATCTGGGAGGGGAAGACTGTAAGAGTCAAGTGGGAGAAGCTTATTCTTCCAGTGGAACAAGGCAGATTGGGATAACCTGATTTGAAGGGGTGTTTCGGAGCAACACAGTTAAGGATCCTGTACATAGCTCAAGTAGAAAACTATAATTCAAAGTGAAAAGACATGATGATGAAACAGGAAGGAAGCTCAATAAACAAGGAGATACTGAGATTTTGGATGCAAACCTTTAAGGAGAATGCCAGTAATCAAACAGAATATAATATTCATAAAGTAGCAGAAAGTATTCTGAGAACTAAGCCAACATGGGAATGGAGAAAGGAGATTCTGCGATAGGGTTAATTGCAATTAGGGATACAGACAATAGGCAAGAGGGGGGGGGAAATTTATTGGAGAAAACTGACAAATGAATAAAGGTATTTGGAGCAAGTAACTGCAGAGGGAAAGGTAATAAAATGGGACGATGCCAAGAACTTACTTGGACAGCAGGCTAAAGATTGCCTTCTCTGTCAAGGATTGATATCAGAGTATAGGCAAAGAGAAAGAAATAGGGAGTTCCTAAATGAAAGACCAAACACTGATAGAGCTTTCAGTAGAATCTAGAACAGAAGTTGCCATTACGAAAGGAATAATTAGTAGAGCATATAAAAGATTGCATGTTAACTATAAGAATAAATCAGAGGAGGTTAGAAAGGATTGGGAAGAGAGTTTGGATAAGCAATTCACAAGGAAACAATGGGGAATGTATATATGTCTCCCAAATATGCAACAAAATCTAGAAGATTTAGGATCTTTGCTTGGAAATGTTTACATATGTATTTTTATACCCTAGGTGGACTCCAAAGAATTTTTCCTCAGGTAGACAGCAAATGTAGTTGCGATGAGGAAGAAAGAGGTAATTGTGAACATATTTTCTGAGACTGTAATGAGTTGGCAGACTTTAAAGATTCCCTGCAGCCTGCTGTGTCGGAAATGCTGGGCAAGCAAATAAGTGTAACTAAGGAAATTATTTTTGAGCGGAGATACAGAATCAGAATTGCCAAGACAGAGTAAGCCCTTACTGAGTCTAATTATGATGGCTGCCAATAAAAGAAATTGCTAGAAAATTAAAATCAAAGTCTAAACCAACTTTACTAGAAGTAGCAAAGATAGTAACAGAGATTAAACAACTGGAATTGGGATTTTTAGAAATTGGTAGGAGGAAATTACATAGGAAATAATGACAAGTATGGGGTCAATACATGCAGAGGGGGAATGAAGTCTGAGGGCAGGAACTGAATGAGCTGTGTAATGATTGACTGACAATGACTGGATATATTATAAGTGATTCATAATGTTTGCAGCTACAGTTGTGTCGGCATGGTTTGTAATGTTTGCAACAGACATTGTGACAGTATGGTTTACTTTCATTTATATAAATGTAAAATTGCCTGTATCATACATGAAAATGTAATAAAAATGTGTCTTGTTTTAAAAAAAATGCTAAATGTTCCTGTATGCTTTGCTACCCTTTCTGCTTATGTCCAGATACTTCTGAAGATTCATAAGAATTCCAAAATAATTGGTTCTCATTTGTTTTGGAATTGGCCAGGGACAATTCCCACAAGCTTCCTGACAGGCTGGATTTACTCACACAAAATCAGGGGCATTTGATACATCCTGATCCCAAACAACTACAACTGACTACCTGGACGATAGGGTGTTAATGCCTTTTAGACACCTGTTTCCTGAAAATGTGCAGCAGGTACTAATGGAGGCAAGAAAGCCCTCCTGCTAGAAAATCATATATAAACAAATGGAAACGTTTTTCTAATTGATGCCAACAAAACAGCCAACACCCATGTTCCTCTCTGGTTTTACAGTATTTGTGTGAGTTGTTATCCTATGGCCTGTCTTACTCCTCTCTCAAGGTTCATTTGTTGGCCATTTCAACATATCTTCCCATGGATCCCCTCTTTTAAAGCGATCTCATGTGAAAATGTTTTTGAAAGGGGTGGAATAATAAACCTCCCCGGACAAATGATGGCTCCTCCTGGGTATCTTAATTTTGTGTTAAGGAAGCTAACACTTGCTTCATTTGAGCCAGCTCTGACCTCTGCAAGAAGAATTAACTGAGTTGTAAGCTCTTATGGTGAGTCAATCTTATCTCATCTTTTACAGAGACAGGCTTTCTTGAGAACTAAGCCTTATATTATGCCCAAAGTGGTATCCAAATTTACTTTAAGCCAATGTATCCATCTCTGTTTTCTTTCCGGATCCCAAAAATGAGGGAGAAAGGACACCTTATACCTTCAATGTACACAGACAATTCACACAATTCAGGGATACTATCTTGCAAGAACAGAATCTTTCAGAACTTCTGATCAGGTGTATATTTTTATTTATTTTTTTATTATTTAACATTTGTTTACCAGGAAAGTCCAACTTGGAACAAGCCAATTTTCATTGGAGACATGGGGAGAAATGCTCCAGATGCATGTCTTTGTAATGTGGGAGGAAACCTACAAGAATGCAAGGAGGACATGCAGACTCCACACAGAAGGCACCCCAGCCAAAAATCAAACCGGAGAACCTCTTACTGTGAGGCAGCAATGCAAACTGCTGCACCACTGCACCGTTTCTTTTGAATGTAAGAAAAATGGACAACCTGTGTCAAAGCAGACTATTTCTAAATGGTTGTCCCAGACTATTGTCTTTTATTACTTCCACCACAGGAAAACTATTATAGGCAGGCTCATGGTTTATTCTACCAGGGCCTGGGCTTCATCTATGACTTTTTAGAAAGAGTTGGACTGTATAAGCATCATCTTAATCCCCTGTACGTACTTTCAAAAGCACTATAAACTAGATTGCTTCTCCAGGTATAGGACAGGCTTTGCTAAGACCATTCTCTAGAGGCTGCCTGCTAGACCCTTCCCCTTCCACCTCCCAGTTATTGTAAACTGTGGGAATTTACCATTATAGCTCAGGCACAGCAGTGGTCAGTGTAAAGATTAAAATACAGTTGTGTAAGTAAACTCATCATAACTGTAGATATACAAATGAACACTGCTGCAGTAGCTGCTGCTTCCACCCTTCCTCTTTGTTTGTTTTTTTTTGTCTCTTTTTTTATGTCATGGTATGGACATGCATTTTTTTTTTCTTTTCTTAGCAAAGTCCTGCCAGTGCATATCCTTTTTCTGTTAGTTAACATGAAATCTTTGCAGGGCTTGGCGACTACACCTGTATTTTTAGTCAGTTGACCAATGGTTTGGACACATGAAAGGTGCCTTGAAGTTTTGGAAGCTGGTCAGCTGTTATATCCTATACAGGATGTAACTCGTATAGCTAAGGCTACTGCAGCAGGGATCATTCAGACATATACTGTTATGGTAAGCTTACTTACACAACTGTGCTTTCCTGTACTGGTTGTTTTTTTCTCTCTGTAGTGCATATCACTATGAACAAGTTCAGACTAGTTTTGTTTTTAAGCAGAGTTCTCTGTTGCATGGTATTCTGTCTCACATGAGCATTGTAAAACCTGGGAAGAGAAGTCACAGACTTGTTTTTCCATTGTTCTTTTGTGTGCCCAATTAAAGATGAAGCAGTCTTACTTTTGATGTTGCTGTTTTACCCATAATAACACTCAAAATGGGGATAATTATTGGAAAAGCAGAGGTCAGCACAGTACAGTAGTGCTAGCACTGAGAATGGAGTGGTATGGAGGAAATGGAAAGCACTTGGAATACACTTCATTGCTTATGCATCATGAGCAGATTCATTCCTCTATTAGAAACTGTTTCAGAAGGAGAAAGTCATAGTGAAACAATGCCAGTATTCCATCTAACTCCATCATATTTTTGTATTTTAGGTTGATCCAACACACAAAGAATCTTATGACATCAGATGTAAAACTGTGCATCAAGGTGTTGCGAACACTTCAGGATATGCTGGTCAAAAGAAACGACTATGGAGAAAGGGTGAGCACATATTGGGAGATCATCAGCACCAGAAACAACACTGTTTCAAGGAGGGTTGGGGCTTCAGTCATTTTAAAATACCAGGTGATCCAAATGGAAAAGTTAGTGAGGGTTAAGAGACAAAACATGTAGCTAACTCATCTGTGATAAAAGTGGTTAAGGATAAAAATATAGAAATGAAAATCTTATCTTAGCTTATCTGTAATGCAAACATAAAGGCTGTTTCAGAACAAGGTCATTGCTTAATTGCATGGACATAAAGAATTCATAACTCATAATTTAGTTTTTAATTTCTAGTGATGAAGTCAGAGGTAGGCAGTGGTAGTTAGCTGTTAGATATGCAGGCAAAGGGTAAAGTCCATCTCACCTCCCAGCACACCCAAGGAAGAATTCTAGTTGTTTTTTTTAATTGCTGGGACAGATGTGATTACCATTTTGAATACTTTCAGCATTTCATGCAATAGCTAGGTTACAGAGGTAGACTAGCTGTTCCCCCACAGTGAAGTTTTTGGTTCACTTCCTCATGAGGGGCTGACAGTACTGCTGATCAGTACCATCACCCCATAGTTACATGTGCTGTGTAGTGATTCACGAACCTGCATCAGGTACAATAGTGAACATCCTCACACAGATGAAGTGCAGATTTCACTATAGTTTATAGGTAAGTACAAGGCTAGCTGTCCTTGTGGGCCATTTTACACCTAGCCAATTTCCCTTCCAAAAGTCAGAATAAACCCTGTACCTTGTGTCTGTGAGGCAAATACCTTAACCATTACACCAGACCCCAACCTATATTGTGATTATCATGGTTTTGAACTGTAAGGAGGATGTTTGTCCATGAATCTGACATTGCCATTGATTCACATAGGTCAGGCTTTCAAATATTTGGATTCCCAAAATTAAATATTTTTAAGAAGATTTTCAGTAATGACATATAAACTTCCATATAAAGTCAAGAAGTTTTAAAATAAAAGATGTCGAAAGCCATAAAAAATGCTAAGTTTATTATATCTGCAAATATATTAGATTTTGTTCATGTTCTTAGTGAAAGAGAAGTCTGCAGCTGAAGGCAATTCACTAGGGGAATTCTGTACATTCTGTTCTGAGTGAAACTTACAAAGATTCCTTCATGCATCTGCAAAGTTGTTAGTTATTTTTTTACTCATTACTGAATATTTTTACATACAGAAAAGCTGTCCATAGGTGGAAGCAAATAATCTAGAGAGTTGTGAACATTTTTTTACTGAGAGAAATTAAAAATGTAAAGGTACAAAGGGAAGCAGTTCAGCGAAAAATAAAGTTTGAAATTATCAGAAGTGAATAAGAGATAATCATCCCAGCAGACTTAATGCTTTAATGTGTTTAAAAGAGCAGTGCATAGTTTAGTTTTATTTAAAGGTAGCCACTACAAATTTTTCCTTGGGTTAAAAGTTAATGTTATCTGAAAAGATGCAAGCTATTTTTCACATCTGGGAGGGGCTAGAGATAAGAAAAGAACAGACAGCAATCAGTGTAAGTGAAAACACAGGCAATAATATGAGCTTTAGCATGGGTAATCTTAATTTTAGATAATAGTATGCCTGCGGGTGCAGCTGTCTATTTGAGGCAGTTCTTATATAGAGAGTTAAACTTCATTCCTTGAAAATGTACATGGTTGTTTATGTTTGTTATAAGTTAATAGGGAATGGCAGTGTTTTGAAATGTGTTTAGTTTTTTTGTTTGATAGTTTTCTATAAAATAAAAGTCTTGAAAAATATGACATAGGTTCAGATGGAAATGAAAGGAAACAACTGTGTAAAAATATTAGCCTGCCAAATATTAGCGTGTGCGCATAAGACAAAAGTTAGAAATATACATTCAAAAAAACTGCCATGTATAATAGGGTGGAAATGATAACTTTTTATTATAATGGTTCTCTAGCCATAGTATCTTGGAATGTAAATGGTCTTACAGGTATAGACAAAGAGGAAAGGGTATTGAGTTATATTAAGAAATGAAGGGCACACATAGCAGCACTGCAGGAAACACATTTGGAAAGAACTGAGCATGCAAATTTGACAAAGAAAAGATTTCAAGATGGCTATTTAGCAGAATATCAGGGACAAAGGAAAAGGAGAAAAATAATATTGATTGCTAGAAGGGGTCCAGTAGTAGTAGAAGAAGGAAAAAGGATAATAATGATATATTTGTGATAGTAAGGGACTATTGTCAAGGGAGGAAGATTACACTAGCATGTGTTTATATTCCACAAAAAACTGCTATTATTGAGTTTTTGAGAGAAATAATCAGCTTTCAGCCAGGAATATTGTTTATAGGTAGAGAATGGAACTTGTTTTGCAACAGTGATGATGTATCAGGGGGACTAGAATGGAAATTATAACAAAAGAGGGTAGATTTCTAAAGAAATTTATGAAAACATTTGGTAAAGATGATGTGATTTCAGTAGTAGAAACTTGGACAGACTTTACAAATTATTTTCCAAGGCATAATAATTTAGTAGACCGAATAGAAATTATATATCACAGGCACATGTGCATTTAATTGAAACCTTCAACACGTATCCAATAACTATTTGAGATAATACTATGATAAAAACTAGCATTCTCCTACCTGCCTGTTAAAAAAAGAAGAATTTATGGAATGGGTAGTGGAAATTATTCAAGAGATATTAGGGTAGATAGAAAATTATTCTGTAGGAATAACTAGTGAGTGGGATAAAATGAAAATGGAGTTTAAAAACAGAGTAGAAATAAAATAGAAAGAGAAAGTGTTATGGTTATGAAGTAATAGGAAGTATTTAGAGGGGCAGACAAAGGTTAAACTACTGCAAAATAGGGGTAATCTCACAGAACAAGAAGAGGAGCAACTGCAAAGTGCTAAGCAGAAAATAAAGTATTTGGGTAGTATGCATGAGTTTAGAAAGATTGCTGTTAAGCAATTATTTCTGATAACAACTCCAGAGCACAAAACTTTTAGCAAAATGACTTAAGCAACAGAAAGTTGAAATCTTAGGGAGCCTATAGCAAGGAAAATAACCAGATATCCTATAGAGGCAGTACACATATTTCATAAATTGTATGAAAATTTCTTTAAAGAGGAGGAATGTGGAAATCAAGAAAGAACACAAATGGAATTATTTATGGATGCCTTAAGTATGCCAAGGTTAGAGGAAGACTAGTCTCAAGAATTAATAGTTAAGACAGAAGGAGTTGAGATAAAAACAGTGACGAATAATCTTTCTGCAGGGAAGAGTCCAGGAACAGGTGGCATTTCTGTGGAAGTTTGGAAGTTAGGAGGGAAGAAAGTGATAACAATTTGGAAGATGTTGTTTAATAGCATTTTAAAAGGATGAGAAGTACCAGCATCTTGGAAGAAAGTTGTGGTGGCTATATTACCCAAAGGGGGTAAAGACCCATCAGATCCAGCCTCATGTAGACCCATTTCAATTTTAAGCCATGATTACAAAGTCTGTATGCATGTATGTATTAGCTAATGAAATGGCAAAGATGTTGCCAAAATTGATAGATATGGATGAATGTTTTTTTGTGGAGGGGAGGAAAACATTTGGCAACATTAACAGAACACTGATGATCCAGAGGGAAGCAGAATGTAAAAAAATTACCAATGTTGTTGGTGGGTCTTGATACAGAGAAAGCATTCGACAGTGGTATTTTATGAGTAGGACAATGGAAACATTTGCATTCCCTCATACAATAATAAGGTTAATAATGAAGGTATATGAAGGATCCTAGGCAAGAAATAAAGTAGGAGAGTGCCTGTCTCATAAGTTGTGTTTGAACAGAGGAACCAGGCAGGGCTGTCCTCCTTTTCCTTTGTTATTTGCTTTATGTTTAGAGCGATTAGAAAAGAAAATAAGGTGCTCAGAAATTCAAGGATATCATTTTTATGGTAATCAAAAAAAGTTAGATTTATTTGGAGATGATATTATTTTGTACTTAATAAATCCAGAAAAGGACATCTCATTGTTGTGAAACATTTTGAGATAGTTTCAGGTCTTTTCGAGATATAAAATTAATGAAGATAAAACAAAGGCTATAGCTATAAAGTATGGACCCACTTATGACTTGGTTCAGCAATATCCATATTTTTGAGGGCATAATAAGATGAAGCCTTTAGGAGTATAGATTAAAAAGGCTTCTATTATGGCAGCCAAAGATATGTGGGAAGAGACTAAACAAAAGATAATACAGTTAACTGAAAAAATGGAAGCTTTAGTTTATGGGTATAAATAGTAAGATCCAAGCAGTGAAAATGTTTTCAGCCCCTTTAGTTTTATATATGCGTCAGTCATATTTTATCAACCAGAGGAAACGTTGTGGACAAGAATTAATAAAGAGTTGAAGGGATTTATCTGGGAGGGAGAGCAAGAGTTAAATGGGATAAGATGATCTTTCTAATAGAATAAGGTTGATTAGGATTACCTGATTTGAAGGGATATTTTAGAGCTACACAGTTAAGGCTTACATATGCAACACAGGCAAAAAGTTATATTTCAAAGTGGGAAGGGATGATGATGGGGGGGTTCAAGAAATAAGGAAAGAATGTGATTTTGGATGCAGATCTTTATAATAATAACCACCATACAGAATATTCTAGTCATAAATTTGCAGAAATTATTATATGAACTAAGCCAACATGGGAATGGAGAAATGAGACATTGTCAGTAGGGATTACTGCAAGAAACAGTACAAATTTAGGCAAGAGGGGCTGGAATTTACTAAGGAAAATGTCAGAGGAACTAAGGTATTTGAAACAAATAACTTGAGAGTGAAATGTAATAGAGTGAGGTTAGGCTAAGAAGAAGTTTGTACTGCCTTTCCTACCAGAGGTTGATATCAGAGTATAGGCAAAGAAAAAGAGATAGAGTTGTCCTAAGAGAAAGATCTGTTCTGATAGAGTTTTTCATTGACTGTAGACAGAAGCTGCTGTTAAAAAGGGGGATAATTAGTAAGGCATATAAAATATTTCATGATAACTATAGGAATCGGTCAGAGGAGGTTAGAAAAGATTTGGAAGATAGAGTGGAAAAGCAATGTACAAGGTGACAATGAAAGGACATATATGGCTCCCAACTACACAACAAAGTCCAGAAGGTTTAGGACATTTGTACGGAAGTGTTTGCATAGGTATTTTTATACTCCAAGCAGAAGCAGACTTACAGATTTTTTCCTAAGGGAGATAGCATATGTTGGAGGTGTGATGGGGAAGAAAAAGGTAGCTGCAAACATGTTTTTGTGAGTTTAATGAGATGAGAGATTTTAAAATTTTCTTACGGAGTACCCTTTTTGAAGAGCAAATTGGTGTAACTAAGGAAAGGATTATTTTGAGCTGGAACACAGAATCTGAATTGTCTAAACTTAGTAAGGCCATATTAAGTTTAATTCTATTGGCTGCTGAAAAAGCAATTACTACATATAGAAATAAAAAAACTAAACCAGCTATATTTGAAGTATTGAATGTTGAAAAAGAGATTAAAGAATTGGAAATGGGATCTTCTGAAAAGGGAAGGAGCAAATTATATAGAAATAAGTGGAATCTGTGAGAATGATAAATGCAGAATAATGTTCAGGAGGAAAAGTAAGGTTTGAGGGAAGGCAAGAATTGATTGATTTATATAATGTTTGAGTGAAAAAAACAGTTATCAAGAAAGAAAGCATGCAATGCAAAATGTGTGTAAATGGAAAAATGTTAATATGGTTTGTGTTCTTTTCTATGTGTGCCTATGTCTTCAGTGATCATTTACTAAATAAAGAAATAATTATCTCACCTTATGTATTTATGTAAGAAAGGAACTCCTAAGTAGGCTTTACATCTAAGATCCCATTGCCAGGATATTTGGCCTTGCCCTGCAGGGTTCTTTTGCAGTTGTAAGACCTAATGGAGTTTGTGTCACAGCTGTTCAGGGAGGTACCAGTGCTAACGTTGTATTTGATGAGCTGGATGTGAAGCAAACCTACCTTTTAGGAAAGTCCCATGCTGACTTATGCAGAAGGACATTATAGTGTCTGGACTACTGCCTTTTAGGAAAGTCCCATGCTGACTTATGCAGAAGGACATTATAGTGTCTGGACTACTGCCTTTTAGGAAAGTCCCATGCTGACTTATGCAGAAGGACATTATAGTGTCTGGACTACTGCCTTTTAGGAAAGTCCCATGCTGACTTATGCAGAAGGACATTATAGTGTCTGGACTACTGCCTTTTAGGAAAGTCCCATGCTGACTTATGCAGAAGGACATTATAGTGTCTGGACTACTGCCTTTTAGGAAAGTCCCATGCTGACTTATGCAGAAGGACATTATAGTGTCTGGACTACTGCCTTTTAGGAAAGTCCCATGCTGACTTATGCAGAAGGACATTATAGTGTCTGGACTACTGCCTTTTAGGAAAGTCCCATGCTGACTTATGCAGAAGGACATTATAGTGTCTGGACTACTGCCTTTTAGGAAAGTCCCATGCTGACTTATGCAGAAGGACATTATAGTGTCTGGACTACTGCCTTTTAGGAAAGTCCCATGCTGACTTATGCAGAAGGACATTATAGTGTCTGGACTACTGCCTTTTAGGAAAGTCCCATGCTGACTTATGCAGAAGGACATTATAGTGTCTGGACTACTGCCTTTTAGGAAATCTGAGCTGGAAAAATCTTTCTGAAGATGGCAGTTTCAGGTTTTTCAAGCTAGTTAATTACCCTTTCCTTATTTCTGTTTGTCACCTTCCTCTCAAATATGTTGTTGCGTTGATTGAATAGACTGGAAATGGTAAATAGCTGGCCTGCTAAGCAACCTGTCTGGTGAGGAACTAATGTAATACCCAATGAATAACCAGCTGATTGTGAAAGAGGCAGAGCAGCCATCTGTGTTGATGGCAACCTGAGATCAAGCAGCAGGTAAGGCATTGAAGAGCCATTTGGGGAAGCAAGAATGAGCAGCTAACACCTGTTCACTTTTTCTGAGAAGGCTCAGGGAGAATACAGTTTTGGAGTACCTTTAGAAACAGTATATGGGAGGAAGCCCATCTGGGTGGTGTTGGAAGGAGTGTGCATGCAGGCACCTTTTCTGACTCTAGTGTCTGACACAGTTGCTCTCAGTATGTGAAAACAATTAGGAAAATTTAAAAAAGCTGTAAGTACCTAAAGGCAGCACATTATTGCAAAACAAAGTCTTGCCTGAGCCACCGGACTGATGAGTGCAAATAAACATTGAAAATACTTTGGAAGGCCAGCAAGTAGTTTTAAGTACAGAATTCATGTGTTTGTCATAGTCATAGGCAAAGCACAAAGGTAGGTACACTAAAATAGTAAGAAAAGTATTAATGAAATCATCTTTGATCTTAGGACAGTTCACCGGGGAGGTAGAAGTGCTATTGTAGCCTCCTCAAAACAAACCTTGTAACATGCAGTATGAGTGAAAAGCAGCAGACAGGTAGTATTACATTATGTAGATTCCCCCTTCAGTTTTTGCATTTTTTGATAAGCATATGGATCAGGGAAATGTGTAATGATTCATTGTCACAAAACATACCATTTCCCTTTTGGCCAAAAAGACTTCAGTGTCAAAAAAAAAAAAAAAAGGTTGACTCATCCATCTTAGAGACTTCAAAAATTGAATTTTAAATAAAATTATAAGTTTGGAATATGTAACAGAGTATTTTTTGAAATTTGTAAAAGAGTATTTTAGGGACTTTGTTATATATTATAAACTTCTTAGTACCATAGTAACTTAAAGGGGCAGTCCCAAAGATTTTTTGTTTTGATTCTGGTCATTGTTAACATTTTCATTCTGGCTTTCTGAGCATGTCCCAGCTTTTGGGGGGGGGGGGTTCACGGGAGGGGTTCTTACAGGAAGTTTTAATGATCTTAGTCAAATTTCATCTCAAATTGCAGTTGTACTCACAACAGCTCTCACTGAGTCATTCATTAGTTTCACCTATGCATTTTATCCTCAGAGAAAAGTAACCTTTTAGGAATTTTATGACTTCACTTACTACTGCAACCTGTGATACTTATACATACCTAGACAAATGCCTTGGAACAGCTAGACGATACCCCCCACAAGGGGTGATAATATCTTTGACTTGGTATTAATTAACATGAGCAACCACTGCAGCACCCCTATAGTATCATCCTCTGTGGTAAGATCCGACCACAAAGCAGTCACTTTCAAAGTCACCATCTCCCCCAACCCCCCTCCTCCCAGCTAGGATCAGACGTAAAAACTTCTCCAAAGCTGATTACAGCCTCCTGAGGGATGGTATAAACAGCTTCACAGCCCCCTCCCCCACTGTAGGAACTGGCACCAATGTCCAAATCTACACCAAAGTACTATACGAGCATTTATATAGATGCATTGACTCAAAATTGTCCTCCACAAGGAAGGGTAAACCTGTCTGGTGGACATCTGCAGTAAATAAACTATAGAACAAAAGGAAAAAATTACTGTCCAGGACCAAGAAGGAGCAGGTGCCCAATTGGAAGCAATCTCGCCTAACCCTGAGCAAGCAGATAAGAACACTAGTGAAATCCTCTGACGCTAACTTCAAGTCCAAATTGACCACATCTGCTAGAGACAATCATAAGGCCTTCTTCACATATGTCCAAGATGTGAAAGGAAGCACCCAGATCTGTTCAGAACTGGTGGTCAAGGACACCAAATACACAAATGCTGCAGATATAGCCAATCTACTGGCTGACAGATTCAGCGAAAACTTCTCTCTGCCCCCCCCCCCTCCCCACATCAGTAAATCAGGACATCCACAGAACCTGCCCCCCTTACCTTATCTCTAGGGAACAGGTCATCACTGCCCTCTCAAAGGCAAAAAAATACAGCATCCATGGGACCCGTTAACATCCCTGGCTGCATCCTACATGAACTTGCAGCACCATTAGGCACCCTATTCAACCAAAGCCTGAGTACCGGGTTTGTTCCAGCTGAGTGGAGGACAGCCACTGTCATCCTTTTACACAAAGGTGGAGCGTCCACCAATCTGGGAAATTATAGACCCATCAGCCTAACTAGCGTGATCGGCAAGGCCATGGAATGGATTATCATGGACCTCATTAACAGGAACATTGGCAACCTCCAAACACTAAACTTCACAAAGTTTGGCTTTGTCAGGGGGAGGTCATGTCTATTAAATCTGATTGACTTCTTTGAGACAGTCACCAAAGCCATGGACGAGGGGAAGAAGGAGCACACTGCCTACCTTGACCTGACCAAAGCTTTCGACAGTATTCTCCACTCGGGCATAGTAGATAAACTCTTTCAAATAGGCATCTATTCATATGTTACCAGATGGGTAGCAAACTGGCTCACTGATGGAACCCACCTAATCAAAAGAGGGGAAGCCACTTCTAGCAATCAACCCGTAATGAGCAGCGTACCCCAGGGATCGGTCTTGGGGCCTCTGTTATTCGGGGGATACTTCTCTGAGGTGCAGGCCAAAACCAGTGGACTGTGGCTGACCAAGTTTGCAGACGACTGCAGGCTGGTTGCAGTCATCAATTCCTCAAGTGATGTGGACGTCCACCAAGAGGGTCTCACCCAAACAAATGACTGGTGCCAGAAACATGGCCTCAAGCTGAATGCCAAAAAATGCATCATCAACCCCCTTGGGGAGAATGACATCCCCACATATTATCACATTAATGACAATGTCCTAAGTGCACAATCAGTAGTGAGAAATTTGGGCACCTAGGTTGATAGCAACCTGACTTTTGACCACCATGATGCTTCCATTGTATGGAAAGCTTTCTACATGGTCCACCACATAAGTAAAGGTGTCTCATCTAGGGACAAAGAGGTCATAACATCTCTGTATTCTTCCCTTATAAGGCCAATTATTGAGTACAATGCCCTCTTCGGCATGTACTTCGCAAAGCACATGCAGCAGCTGGAAAGACCACAGAGGTTCCCAGGGCCTCAAGCATCTACCCTACACAGATAGGCTAAAAGCCCTATCCCTCTACTCAGTTTCATACAGACTCCTCAGAGATGACCTCTGTTTGACATATAAAGCAATCTCAGACCCCGCCTTGATGGGACTGGTACATATCCACAAGTCAAGCTCTACTCGAGCAACCCGTACACGTGATTTCAACCTGGACTGTGATATCAATTGGACTTGTTGGTGGGACAGATTTGTGTCCCAGAAACTCCCCCCATCTGTGGAATAGACTCCCTCTCCATGACAAGCAGAGTACCTCATTATCCCATTTTAAGCAGAACCTGGACAACTGGATGGGAAACAGAAAATACACCTCTGGGATTCCATCTGTGTCCCTGCTGGACAGGGGCTTTGGGTGCTGACTTGTCTAAACCTGGGCTAAACTCTTGGCTAGACTTATAAGGGCCTCAGGGCCAATAGCCTAGTAACCTTCTATGAACCTATGAATCTATACTAATTCTGCGATTGCTTTACTACAGAGTAAGGGGAATACGTCAGTAGACTGCTAAGATTTAGTACGAATTCACAAATATATACTCTTTTGATTATACTGCTCACAGTTATGCTATGCAGAAAGAATAAATATAGGAAATAAAGAACTGCACAATTAATATAAGCTTTTTGACGAGTTCATAAAAAGTAAACACTGGGAGTCTTGGCTAACCATCCCCACCACATACACACACACACACACAAATGTAATAACCTTATTGTTTTCCAGTGATCTGAAAGCTTTGAATATTGTTAATTGTGTTCACCAGAGAGAGAATGTAAACAGGACTGCATAATGTAAATTGAAACCAGAAGCAGGGTTGCTGATGACGTGGTAAGTGGGGGATGACAACTGGGAGATATCAGGGCAAGTTTCTTTTGGTCAGAAATTAAGACTCTGCAATTGTCCCTTTAAGGTAAGGAAAGTGCAGATCTACAAAGCAGCTTTACTGATTTGTACTGCCAGACCCAGTTGTTTTGACTTCTTCCTTGTCATCAGCTTGCTGGCTGGCAAGGAAATTTCAGCCACTGAAACATGTAGCAGACTGGGAGCAGTATAGTGTCAAAGCTTTGCTGTGCTGTCTGAGTTAGGCATGAAGAAAGTGCCTGGAGCCTAGTACCGACTACCTGCAATAAGATAGTTTAGACCGTGCTGTACTGACTCTCTCTTAATACTTCATTTAGACCCTTTCTGCAGCAGCTAAAAGCAGGTCTACTTCTAAATTTTGACATTTCAAAACTTCGAATTTCTTATGGTCGAAACTGTAAGATAAAATGATAAAATGTTTTGAAACTTTGAACCATTTAAATGGAGATCGCCGTACAGCACGGAACAGTATATTTACCATTTTCCTTGCTGTAGTGTGATCTTGGAGTTGATTTTATTATTATTATTTATTTAAGTTTGATGACTGGGAAAGTCCACTGGGCCAAGAAGAGCCCGTTTTCAGTGGAGTCCTGGAGGCCAAGAAGAGCCCGTTTTCAGTGGAGGCCTGGGAAGAAAAGCTCCACAATAATTGCAAGTTACATTTTACATGTTACAAAAGGACATAGTTCATAGAGCTAATTAAACATTTACAGATAAGCTCCATGATATTTGCAATTGGCTTGTCACAATGTTACAAAAATGAAAGATATAATTCAATACATAAATTTCAACATTTACATAAAGTGAATATTTTTGTTATAAACTCAATTGTAGATTTAACATTTCAAAATAAATAGCTACTAGCCATTAGTAGGTTAGGAAAATATTATGCATGGATAGAGTAATAGTATATTTGAGATTGGAGAATATAGTACAATAGATATTAGAGAGAAAATTAGTTTTTGGTAGGGGAGGGATTGTTTTGGGTGGGATGAATTAATAATAGAGGTAGTTGGATGAGTTAGTGCAAGGTGGAATGAGGGGGGGTTTAAGATGGAGCGTGGCAAGGGCATTCCCATTTGGAAGAATGATGAGAGAGTAGCTGAGATTTGAAATTTGTATGGTTAGGTAGGTTGGGTAGGTGTGTGGGGAGAGAGTTCCACTGTTTAGCTAAGGAGTGGGACAGCAGTAGATAGCCAGGAGGTCATGCAGGTTTGTGGACTTGAAGGAGATTTTGTTTTTTAGATCTGAGTGAGTGGTTGGGAATGTAAGGTTTCAAGGAAGAAGTGAGAGGTGGGCAGTTGGCAGGTTTAAAGATGAGCTTGTGAGCAATGGTGAGTTGTAGGTAACTGAGGTAGTTGGGTAGTTCAGACCAGTTGAGGGTGAGGAGGGAGTGGCAATGGTGAGATGAGTTTTTTGAACTGGTTGCAAATTTGGAGATCTTGTGGTAACAGGATTCAAGTTTGGACCAAAGGCCATGATGGAGATTGGTGAAAAGAGGGGCATCATACATAAGGGAGGGGAGTAGGAAGGTGGATGCAAGAGTTTGACAGGTAGAGAGGCTTAGGAAGCAGTTGTGCCTGTAGAGAAGACCTAACATTTGGTGGATTTTCTTGATTGCGAAGCAGATGTGGGTGTCAAATTTTAGTTGTTCATCAATAATAATCCCAAGAAGCTTGGTGTTGGGAACAGTTTCAAGGAGGGTGTTGTTTTGACTCTGTATGGTGAATATGGATTTGTCAATGGAGTTTTTAGTAGGGGAAAAAACATTAGTTTGGTTTTATTTGCATTTAGTGCCAGATAGTTAGACTGCATCCAGGCTTCTGTTTTGGAGAAGGCTAGTTGTTTTTTTTCTAGGAGCTTGGAGGAGGAGAAGGCTGAGCAGATGATTGTTGAGTCATCTGCATATTAGATGATAGATAAGTCTGAGATGGATTGGTGAAAGTTGTTAATGAATAGGTTGAAGAGAAGAGAGCCAAGAACAGAGCCTTGTGAGGCACCTGTGGGTGTGGGAAGGAAGGGGGAGGTTGAAGTTTTCCATTGGACAGCTTGTTGGTGGTTGGACAAGTAGCTGGAAAACCAGGTGATAGTGGTGGAAGAGAGGTGTAGGGTGGAGAGTTGGGATATAATTAGGGTGTGTGAGACGGTGTCAAGGGCCTTTGACAGATCTAGGATTAGTGTGGATATGAACTTGCCTGACTCGCTTTCGAGGTTTATGTTTTCAAGAAAGGAAAGAAGGGCAGGCATGGTGCTGTGGCCAGGGCAGAAGCCGTGTTGGGTAGGGGAGAGGAGATTGTTTAGCATTAGGTATGACATGAGTTGTGCTTGTATTATTTTTTCTAGTATTTTAGAAAGAGGGAAGGATGACAGTAGGCCTGAAGTTGGTGGTATCAGTATTTTTGCCACCTTTGTGGAGGTGGATGATGTAAGCATGGCGCCACACAGAAGGGATGTATGATTCTTGTATGGATCTATTTATAAGAATAGAGATGGGATACGCAATGCTGTCTGCAGATTGCTTAAGGAATGTGGGTGGAAGGTTGTCGGGTGCATTGGGACAGGATTTGAGTTTGAGGAGAAGTCTTTTTATAGTACTTGTGGGAATGGGCTTGAGGCAGAAGGATGTGGAGGAAGGTTGATGATTGGGGTGGTGGTTGGGGCAGGAGGGGGTGGCAGTGGAGGAGGAGGGTGGGAAGGAGGCTGATAGTTTAGCTATGCAGTCTATGAAGAATGAATTGAACTGACTGGCTGCTTCAAGGTTGGAGAGGTTTGGGTCTGAGCAGGAGTTTTCTTTGTTGCCAGGATGCATCATAGATGAGATGGAGTCCAAGACTTTTTTTGGATTTGTTGAGTGCAAGGACTGGAGTTTAGAGTAATGGGCTTTGAGGTCTTTAATTATTAGTTTTTTTGCGGAGTTTCGTAGTTGCTTATACTCTAGAAGGGTGGTAGGGTTTTTATGTTTTTGGTATTGTTTCCATTTTTTGTCCCTTTGGTGCAAGGTTAGTTTAGTATCTTTTGATAACCATGGGCAGGGATTGGTTTTGATGTGTTTGGTTTAAGGGGGGGGGGCTTGCTGATTGAAAAGGGTTAGGAATGAGTAGTTAAAGTAGGAAACAGCATTATCTAGAGGAAGGGTTTTTAGAGGGAACCAGTCAGTACGCTTTAAGCATTCGGAGAAAGGTTGAAAGAGGAGAGGTTACGGGTTTGGATGTAATAGTGTTGTTTATGCAGTGGAGAAGGGACACAGTCGGCGAAGGCTAGTAGATGATCACTGAGGGGATCAGGTAATGTTCCGGCTTTGGTGATAAGGTTTGGGTGAGTTGTTAGGATCCAGTCAATGATGGTACCAGAGGTACCATCTTTATTTGGTCTGGTTAGAGATTGTATTAGTTGGGAGAAGTTATACTGGTTGATTGTGTGAGACGGGGCTTCAGAGTTAATAGTATTCCAGTTGATGTTGGTATCACTGAGTATATAGGTTTCATTTTTTATATTGGAGGAGAACCAGGACAGGATGTTTTCAAGAGTTTTGATATTATCACCAGGGGGAATATAGAGGGCAGCAATACATATGGACTTATGGTTGTTTGTTTTTAGTAAACCTATTATAATTTCAGAGTTGGCAAAGGTTGGTATTTTATTGAAGCAGGGAGTTATGGTATGGGAGGTGGGGTAGATTAGTGCTACTCCACCTCCTTTTTTGTGGGCTCTGTCATAAACCTGGTGGTAGGATTTTGCTATCTTTTATATAGGTTTTCAGCCAGGTTTCAGAAATGGCAGTAATGTTGGGGTGTTTATGGGAGAGCCAGGCATGGAGGTTATGGATTTTGTTTTTTACGGTTTGTGCATCAAGTGTTGTGAGGCAAATGGACTTTGAGTTTGTGGGTTGAGTGGAGGGTTTGGTGAGACTGATGTTAGAGATGTGGCAGGGGTTGGGGTGGATGTCGTCGGCTAGTGAGAGAGAGATGTGGTGGAGAAGAAAAGTGAGGCAGTGTGTTGGGCAAGGGTAGCTTCAGTTGTGTAAGAATAGTGATTTTCTGGTACCACATTTAAGAGGGGAGTATGGGTGGGGTTGGGATGGGAGCAGTTTTGGTTTGAAAAAATAGATTGGATTAGAGGTAAAGAGTTCATGTGAGGTGGATGAGTAGGATGGGAAGTGAGGTTGATAGATGTAGTGGAGTGTGTGTGAGAGTTATGACAAGGGTTGGGAAAAAGTGTGAGCTAAGACAAGAGAGAGAGATTAGTAGGGGAAATGGGGTTATAGGGAGAGATGTTATGTAGAGCATTGTAGGAGGGATGGATGTTTGGGGTGATGTAGATCTATAGGTGGGTGGGGTTTGGCTTAGGTGTATTGTGAATGGAGAGGTGTTGGGTGGGGAGGAGTCAGGGGATGTATAAAAGTACAGGTAGTGAGGGCGGGTGAGATTTGAGGGCAGGGTAGGGGAGCGGAGGGAGCCCGATGGGTGAACGGAGCGAGTTACACCTTCCGATAGGAGCAACAGATACCAAACAGAAAACAATCAGTGAGAAGATCAGCAAATGCAGAAATAGGGCAGCCTATCATTTTGGTTTGTATGTTACCTTTCTGTATGTTTTTATTATTTATTCACCAATGGGTAGTTGCAGTTCACTGAGAAGTAGGAAAATAATGTAGTTATGCCAGGGGTTTTAGAAAGGGACATGCAGTAAATTATGACTGAATAGAGTACTAATTTAAAAGAATGGAATATGGTATAAGCGAGTACACTCCTGGGAATTCCTGTGAAGCAAGGGCAGAAAAGTTAAGTCAAAAGATGGTGCCTTTCTACATCAGGTTTTTTATTTAATAATAGACAGGATTGGACAGGGGGGGACTTATAATAATAAGATTATGTTAGGAGACCGAGAGAAGGTGGGAAGCAGCAGTCACCAAACAGAAAACAATCAGTGAGAAGGTTAGTAAATACAGAAAAAGGGCAGCCTATCATTTTGGTTTGAATGTTACCTTTCTGTATATTTTTATTATTTATGCACCAATGGGGAGTTGCAGTTCACTGAGAAGTAGGAAAATGATGTAGTTATGCCAGGGGTTTTAGAAAGGGACATGCAGTAAATTATGACTGAATAGAGTACTAATTTAAAAGAATGGAATATGGTATAAGCGAGTACACTCCTGGGAATTCCTGTGAAGCAAGGGCAGAAAAGTTAAGTCAAAAGATGGTGCCTTTCTACATCAGGTTTTTTATTTAATATGTAAGTACAATTGTAAGTACAAATGGTACTTACAGTTGTGCACACTACTGAGGGATGCCCGTGGGACAGACAGAAACAGAGTGTAGTCACGCAGATGTTTTTAATATTTAAAGATGGTGCCGCAACTCAGGGGAGGAATAAGTAAACTCTCAAGAGGAAAAGGGAGGGAATAGACAGGATTGACAGGGCTGGGACGCTTATAATAAGATTATGTTAGGAGACCGAGAGAAGGTGGGAAGCAGCAGTCGCCAAACAGAAAACAATCAGTGAGAAGGTTAGCAAATACAGAAATAGGGCAGCCTATCATCTTGGTTTGAATGTTACCTTTCTGTATGTTTTTATTATTTATGCACCAATGGGGATTTGCAGTTCACTGAGAAGTAGGAAAATAATGTAGTTATGCCAGGGGTTTTAGAAAGGGACATGCAGTAAATTATGACTGAATAGAGTACTGATTAAAAAAAGAATGGAATATGGTAAATGTGAGTACACTACTGGGGATTCCTATGAAGCAAGGTCAGAAAAGCTAAGTCAAAAAATGGTGCCTTTCTACATCATTTTTTTTTTATTCAATATGTAAGTACAATCATAAGTACCAATGGTACTTACAGTTGTGCACACTACTGAGGGATGCCCGTGGGACAGGCAGAAACAGAGTGTAGTCAGGCAGAGATTTTTAGTATTTAAAGATGGCGCCGCAGCTCAGGGGGGGAATAAGTAAACTCTCAAGAGGAAGAGAGAGGGAATAGGCAGGATTGACAGGGCTGGGATGCTTTTAATAAGATTATGTTAGGAGACCGAGGGAAGAGGGGGGCTAAGAGCCAGGGCTTGGAGAAAGCTGTGAGAAAATGGGTTTGACAGGGCTAGGAAACTTACACTTGAATTATGTTAGGAGAACAAGAAAAGGGGGGGAGGTTATGGACCAGGACTTGGAGAAAGCTGTGAGAAGAGAAAAACAATCAACCAGCTAGCCCAGGTCAGTACCTAAAGGTGTCTGTTTATCTGTGTGAATTCAAAAGCAGATTTAGTAGAGCATCAGGGAAGTAGAATGTAAAATAAATGTAAAGCTTTGGGAAACTATAAATTTGTTACAATAAACGGGAGAATAAAATATATGAATATAAAAGAAATATGATATACAAGATAAATAAAATATAAGAATGTAAAATAAATGCAAAGCTTTGGAAAAAATATATATATTTGTTACAGTAAATGGGAGGAAAAAGGGGGGGTCCAGCAGTGTGCACAGCAGAAAAATCAGTAAGAGTATCACAAAGAGAAGATTATAATAGATCTGCACTGCTCACAGTCTGTTGACAAAAGTAGAACTTGCAGTAGCTTTTACTGGTTTGTACGGGGTTCCACTCTCTGTGTTCTTGTATGCAGGCAGTTGCTTCAGGTTTTTTTTTTGTAGTTGGACTTTTGAATGTGTTTAAGAGAGCTGCTCACAGTCTGTTGATAAAAGTAGAACTGATTTTAATTAGCAAGGGGTGTAGGGGGTGCAGGAGGGTTTGCCCCCCCCCCATAAAAACATAAACAAAAAGATCTTTTTTGTTTTTAATTTTTTTTTATTTAAATTTTAAAGTTTCAAAACGCTGATATTATGGTCTCAACCATAAGAAAGTTGAGGTTTTGAGACCTTGAAATTTAGAAGTAGATCCCCAAAAGCACGTGTTTCCAATCTACTTAGTGTTTGCAAGGTCATTGCTGAAATAATGCTAATATATACTTGCGTTTCTTTTTTGGTTAGGGAAGTGTTCTGCGAAGAAAGCTGTTGACGAATTATCTAACCAGTAAAAGCATTAATGCCAAAGGGGAGATCTGCGACAGTGAAGGAGGTAAGATCTTTCAGTAATTGAAATGTCTTGGATCCCTACTCTTCCAACAATATTGTGCTGCTTTATTATTGTTCTAATTACATTCTATTTGCTGTCTTGTCTAGTCATCTAATAAGCACTGCTGCTATCTAAGATCTCTGTATTAGGCCTACCCATATAATGCCCTTAGAGCTCTCTGCCATGCAAGCATACTATTTGATGTTATCCTAGTCACCATTCATCATGTATGGGTCTAGGATCCGACATCGGATCCGAGCAGGCAACACTTAGACAACAGCTTAGTTCAAGCTCCTCCCCTCCCATAGTGCTCTGCTGCCCTCTAACCCCTCAGATCTCGTTTGCCACCATTAGAGACCGATGCAGATTGCTCAGCTTCTCTGGGATTCCAGTTAAAAAAGTAGGATTATATTTTTGGTTCTCTTTTTCTACATTCTCTATTAGTTTCTTCTGGTTCTGGTCTCCTATTGTTTCTGAATAAGTTAATCGTTGTTGTTCTACCCCTCCCATTTGTTTGGCATTTGGCACACTTTTTCCAGTATTGTTAAAGTTTGTGAAGAAATTTTTTTCTTGGAATTCAAATTTTCTTTGGTTTTCCGTAGTTTAGGTTACTGTGTGTTTTGTGGTTTGTGTTTTGGGATGGGTTTTTCGGTTAAAGACTGTGGCAGGTTTCTTGACTCCTCTCTTGCTTATTCCTCCGGACTTGTTTTTGTCTTTTTGGCTGTTTTAAGATGTCAGAGAAGCCTTCAGGATTTAAGAGGTGCTCCTTGTGCCATCAGAAGATGCCTGTCTCTGACTTGCATGAGGAGTGTCTTTATTGCCTCGGCGCTAGTCACCTGGTGGTTGAATGTGGCATTTGTGCTACATTCAACCCTAGGGTCCTGGTTGAGCACTGGAATAAAATGTTTCTGAAAGGAATGGTTTAGGGGGTCCCATGGTCAAGGAGTCTTTGATCAAGTCGGGCCCCTCTGACCACAACAGAAAGGCAACCTCTTCTTCCTCTTCTGGGGAGGTTCCATGTAAAAAGTCTACCCTGTCGGATCCCAGATCCCTGGATCCAACTCCAGCCTTGGTGGTGACAGATCCAAAGGTCTAAGATCTGAAGTCCTCCAAAGAGTTAATGTTCAGATCCGAGGGTCTCTGAGTCGACTCCTAGATTTAAGGCCTCTGGATCGAGGCCTTCGGATCCAAGTTGGAACAGGCCTGTCATGGATCCAATCTTGTCAGATTCAAGGGGTTCAAGAGCCCTGTCCTCAGATCCTTCTGTTTCCTCGGATCTGATACAGTCTGATCTGAGACCCATGTTGGATCCTTTTGTTCTTGAGGACCTTCCCATGGGTCCTCCGGGAGGGGACCATTTGCTTACCTCTCCATGAAGGAGCCATTCCCTGGACCATCAGAGAAGACCCTCAGGATCCCGACATGGGTCTCCAGCTAGGTCCTCTATTTCCCCCCAATCTTCCAGGACCATCCTTCCGATATGGACAGGATGATGCGGTCCTTCTTAAAAGCTCAAATAGAGTTGGGGCTTCTGGCTTCCCCAGCTCATCGGACCAGGGAGCCTTTTCCTACTCCCTGGTTATTCTCTCCCTGTCCAACCTGGCATGGTTTGGACTTAAGGGAGTTGGTGTGCTCCATGGAGAGTGTGGGGGTTTCTGGACACCCTTTGTCCCTACCCCATCAGAGACTATGTCTAGTTCTGCTCTCCCTCCCTCGAGGCAGGTGGGGCTACCAGTCCGGGTTGTTACCCTGGAATCTATAGGGGCAGGTTCAGGCCTTTCAGACCGCTCTCTGCCTCCCGGTGCTTATGCTCTCAATAGCTCTGGTCCAGCCTTATCCAGAGGGTTGGAGGTCCTGGCGGGATCTGCTCCTTCCTCCCTTGTGTTTTTGTCTACGGAGGAAGGTGGATAGTGTTTTGTCCAGTCTTTCCACATCCCAGGTGGTTGAAAGAACTCTCTCTGCTACCAGAGTAGCCTCACCTGCTCACCAGGCTCCATCCCATCCTCAGATTTTGAGCAGACCCTGTCATCCTAATCCTGGTCAGCCCTTTTGATCTAGCCTCCAGGTAGAAGTTACCCCTATTGGTTCCCCACCTCTTCCGGGTCTTCCCCAGAGCCTCCCTCAGAGGAAGTGCCTTGGAAGAGGACATGTAAGAGGAGGCATCTTGACTCCCCAATGGAGTATGTCATGGAGAACATGGCTGTCGATGAAGAGGACGAGTTTCCAAGATCGCCACCTTCAGGAAATATCATCAAATACAACTCCCCCCTACTATCACTAGGGAACAGGTCCTTAATGCTCTCTCTAAGACCAAGAACACTGCATAAACAGGCCCAGACAATATCGCAGGATACCTTCTAAATAGCATAAAACATGACCTATCAGGGCCTCTGAAATTACTATTTAACTGTAGTCTCCAAACAGGCTTCATGCCTCATGAATAGAGAAAGGCAACAGTCATCCCCTCTGCACAAAGGTGAACCATCTATAGACCCTGGAAACTACAAACCCATAAGTCTCACTAGTCTTATATGTAAAGCCATGGAAAGACTTATCATAGAGGTGATCAAAAGGGATATAGTAAACCTCCAGACACTGGATCCAACCCAGTTTGGTTTAGTCAAGGGCAGATCATGCCTACTCAGCCTGGTGGACTTCTTTGAGAAGGTCACCAAAGCAATGGATGAGGGCAGAATCATTCACACTGCCTACCTATTGACCTAGCCAAGGCATTTGACACAATACCCCACTCAGGCATTGTTGACAAACTCAAGAGGTTATGTACAAATCTGTATGGCACCCTGTAGATAGCCAACTGGTTCATAGAGAGGACACAGGAAGTTAGAATTGGGGAGCCCACCTCTACAAAGAGGCCAGTCACAAGTGGAGACCCTTATACCTGGCTTCGCTTGTATGGTTTGTGGAGGCCTTTAAGGCGTCATTCACCAGTGCTTCCTTTGATGGTTCAACTCTCTTTGGACCAACCATAAAGGAAACTAAAACCCACTGTGAGTAAGATTGAAAGTAAGATTGAAAGACACTGTCAGCCATAGGAATCAAGTTCTCTACCCCCTTTTCCAGGACCCAATGGGGAAGTAAGAAGATTTGGTTCCGTAAGTCGCAGTCTTCCTTTCAGGAAGCTCAAGAAGACTCCTCTTCCAGGGGACGGGGAAGAGGGTTCAATGGTTGATGCCACCCTAGGGGTAAAAGAGGCCTGCAAAACCAGGGCTCCAGAGAACCTTCTCTGAGAAGCCCTTTCAGTGCTCCCGAAGCGCTGGCCGACTGTCCCTCCCTGGAGGCAGTCAGAGACCATTTATCTTTGCACCCTTTGGCCTGGGCAAACATTACAACCAATCTGTGGGTGCTAAGAATCGTATCCAGGGGCTACTATATTCCCTTTTCTGACCCCCCTGCCAAGAAATAGAACTCTCCCTGACATGCCTCCCAGTCATAGAGACTTACACTGTCTAGAGCTGGCTAACTTCATTCTAAAAAGAGCCATCCAAAAGGTTCCCACAGGACAGAGAAGATCTGGAACTTACTCCTGCTTCATTTTGGTGCCCAAGAAAACAGGGGACCTGCATCCAGTTCTGGACCTCAGTCAGTTAAATCTCTCAGTCAAGAAGTTGAAATTTCAGATGTCACTATACAGTCAGTTGTGGCCCTTCTGCACAAGAATGACTGGATGTGCTGTGTGAATCTCCAGTACGCATACTATCATAGACATATAGTCTAGGAGATTTCTTCTCTTTCGCATAGACGTCGATCACTTTCAGTTCAGATCCCTACCCTTTGGGCTCACCACAGTCCCCGGGTGTTCACCAAGTGTATGGCAGTGGTAGCAGTTCATCTCAGGCTGCAAGGATTGACGGTGTTTCTCTACCTCGATGATTGGCTCCTCACAGCTCCTACACAGCATCAACTGGTGGAGGCCACATAGTTTCTTCTTCGTCTTTTTGATCAGCTCGGAATCAGAGTGAATTTTGCCAAGTCTTCTTTGGCCCTGTCTCAACATCTTCAGTTCATTGGCACTCAGTTGGAGACTGTCTTGTGGATTGCAGCTCTTCCTCTCCAACTCGTGCTTCTCATCGGTCTCATGTATAGTCTCTTCTGGAGCAAACTCATCCTCCAGTATCACTCATACTGAGAGCTTTATGGTCCATGGCAGCAGCCAGTTATCTGGTTCCACAGGCCAGGTACTACATGAGAGTTCTGCAGTGGACCTTGGCAGTTCAGTGGTCTGCTCTTTCTCATCCTCTGTCGGTTCCTATACTGCTCACTCCAGTATGCCAGCAATATCTGTCATGGTGGATGCACTCTCCAGACCTCCTAGCAGGCAGGTCTTTTTCTCCCCCCACTCCGTCGGCCATGGTGACCATGGATGCTTCCCTCCTGGGGGGGGGGCACTTCCTGGAGAAGACTGTCCAAGGGACATGGTCCCAGTCAGACTGAACTGCACATCAGTGTTCTGGAGATGAGAGAAGTTCTCCTTATGTTGCAAGCCTTTCAGGACTACCTTCTTCTAGGGACAATAGCAGTGCACACAGAGAACATGGCGGTTGTGTGGTACATAAACAAACAAGGGGGCACATGTTCTTATTTACTTTGTCATGAGGACATGAGGGTCTGGGAGTGGGCGATGTCCTTGGGGTGCTTTCTGTTTGCAACACATATTCCCAGAGCATCCAGCATGCTGGTAGACAAGCTGAGCAGGGCTATTCCGACCCCACATGAGTGGTCCCTGAATCCGCTAGTAGCAAAGCAGATCTTCCGTCAGTAGGGAAAACAGAGCTGTGATCTGTTTGCTTCCCCTCTCAACCACAAATGCAGCAGCTACTTTGCCTTGATCCCCCCAGAGGTGGAGTTCCCCCAGGGACGCTCTGACTCATGATTGGCCACCGGGTCTTTTGGTCTTATTTATGCCTTCCCTCCTTTACCACTAATTGTGAGAGTTCTTCAGAAAGCAAGATGCCTCAGGATGCAGTTAATCCTCATTGCCTCCTTCTGGCCTCGACAGCTGTGGTTCCCACTTCTACGGTCTCATCTGAAGCACCCCCCTTGGGTGCTTGATCTGGTTCCAGATCTGATTTCTCATCTGTCACTTCCAAATCTACAGACCCTCTGTCTGATAGCTTGGTTTGTCCAATTCCAGTGATTCTCACTAAGTCCAGGCTTGCATCTCCTGTGAAGGAAATTATTCTTGCTTCTCAGAAATCGTCTACCAAGACTGGCTACAGAAGTAAGTGGAAGAGATTCTCTATCTGGGCTAAAGGTCAGAATCTGGATCCATTTTCAGCTCCTATTTCAGACATTCTTCTTTTCCTGGTTTCCCTCTTTCAGGAGGGTGTGAGTTTCTCTACAATTAAAGTCCATATGGCAGCTATTTCTAATGTTCATCTTAATGAAGAACATACTTTCTCTTCTCGCCTCTGCAAGGCTTTCTTGAAAGGTGACTTTTTATTGCGTCCCCCTAGTCAAGGATCCTTCTCCACCGTGGGATCTTGCTTTGGTGCTGCAGTCTCCAACTCACGCCCCTTTTGAGCCTGCCACATCTTGTGATCTCATATTTCTTTCATGGAAGACTGCCTTTTTGATGGCAATAACTTCAACAAAACAAGTATCAGAATTGCAGGCCCTTACCATCAAGCCTCCTGATTTGATATTCTATAAAGATAAAGTGGACTTGAGACCCAATCCTTCCTTTATGCCAAAAGTGGCCAGTGAAATAAAACTCAATCAGTCTATCCAACCTCCAGTGTTCTTTTCCAATTATTCTAACAAGGAGGAATACATTTTGCATACCTTAGGTGTTCATTGACAGCTTTGTTTTTATTTGCACAGAGCTAAGTGTTTTCATCTCTCAGACCAATTGTTTGTGGCCTTTTCAGTCAACAGGAAGGAACGAGCTTTTTCACAAGTTACTGTTTCCTGTAGGATTTCCTAGTGCATCTCTTACATTTACTCCTCCTGTGGTACTACTTGGCCTGGAACAGCTAGGGCTCATTCTGCCAGGTCAGTGGCTACATCAGCTGCATTCTCAACTTGTCAATCCTTGGATGACATTTGTGCAGCAGCAACTCTGTCTTCCCCACATACCTTTATTACTCATTACAAGCTCAACCTAGTTTCTAAGGTTAGGGCTTCCTTTGGCTCCACTGTTCTTCAGCACGTCTTTCCATGAAGCCACCCGAGAATGTTGTGTAGCTGGGGACTCTGACCCATACATGATGAATGGTGACTAGGATAACATCAGATTAATAGTTATGTACTTACCATAACTTGGTATGTGTGTTATCCGTAGTCACCATTCATCATGATCCCACCCTCCTTTCCCCCTTCCTGAGGGATTGGCAGGAAATTATCTGGACCTTTTGTGGTAGCAGGTCTACTCTGTCTGTCTTCTTTCTGCAGGGCAAACTCGATCTGAGGGGTTAGAGGGCAACAGAGCATTATGAGAGAGGAGGAGCTTGAGCTAAGCTGTTGTCTAAGTGTTGCCACCATGGATCCAATGTCAGATCCTAGATCCATATGTAATGAATGGTGACTATGGATAGCACAGATACCAAGTTAATGTACGTAAATAACTATTATTTCTGAGGACAGATAGCTTGTTTTACATCCTGCTGGGTCCAGAGAAGCCAGGAAAGACTAGTCTGTTCTGCTGTGTTCATTTTTTTAATTCTTACTTTATGAATTTTCAGTTTATTTTTTTACTTCATTGTTTTGGATTTTTTAGATTTTTATTTCATGCTCATTTACTTACTACTCATTGTACTTCACTTACATTAATAAACTCAAAGCTGAATCCGAAGTTGAAGCATAAAATATACTGCAGCTGTATTACAAAATGTTTAGTCATGCCTAAGTTATCAGTCAGGCAGCCTCTTTTTCCATGTTGGACATTCATGAGTTGTGGACAGATACTGACATCAGCATGGTATGTGGGCAGATACTGACATCAGCATGGCATGTGGACAGATACTGACATCAGCATGGTATGTGGACAGATATCAGCATGGTATGTGGACAGATACTGACATCAGCATGGTATGTGGGCAGATACTGACATCAGCATGGTATGTGGGCAGATACTGACATCAGCAATGCAAATACCATTTAAGTAAATGTCCACATCATGTAGTGAGCAGTAAAGGCTAAATACCATTTAAGTAAATGCCCATATCATGTAGTGAGCCGTAAAGGCTGACCATTAGCATGGTAAATACCATTTAAGTAAATGTCCATATCATGTAGTGAGCAGTAAAGGCTGACCATCAGCATGGCAAATACCATTTAAGTAAATGTCCAGATCATGTAGTGAGCAGTAAAGGCTAACCATCAGCATGGCAAATGCCATTTAAGCAAATGTCCATATCATGTAGTGAGCAGTAAAGGCTGACCATCAACATGGCAAATATCATTTAAGTAAATGTCCGTATCATGTAGTGAGCAGTAAAGGCTGACCATCAGCATGGCAAATACCATTTAAGTAAATGTCCATATCATGTAGTGAGCAGTAAAGGCTGACCATCAGCATGGCAAATACCATTTAAGTAAATGTCCATATCATGTAGTGAGCAGTAAAGGCTGACTCTTTTACCCCTTGTATTAGTAATGAAGGCCCTCCTCTAGGATGCTTCAGACAGATTCTGTTACTGAACTTTGCTCACTGTGCTTGTAAACACATGCTTTTGTGTCAGGCCTAGCTAGATGAAGGTTTACAGTTTCACAGTTGTTTGGTGCTTATTTTTAACAGTTCAAAAAGAACTAGGTGATTACATCATATCTATATGAATATCAATACACACATAGCTGGCTATAGGCACCAGCAAACCCTGTGGTCACTGGGGGCCCCCTGTTCTGGGGAGGGGTCTCAACCACAGCAATTTATCTTATCTTTATACTTTGTAACACGTCTGTAAAACCTACAAAAGCTAGTACAGCAATCTTGTATACTTAATAAACCAGGCGGGTAATGCATCTCCTGTAAAATTCAAAGATCTTCCTGGTTATAATAAGTATTTTATCAAGTAACAGGCTACACAATTCCATTAAATATTTTACTACTGATGTAGTGCCCCTGGCTTAGTTAAACCCTGCTGGTGGACATTCTGTCATCTAAAACTAACGACATAGCCAATTTTAGATGCCAGCATTACCTGTGGTTGCAAGGGGCTCCTTTAATCATCCTTGACTTTGTGATTGTCTCACAAAATCTGAAGCTGGTTGGGGAAAATATGCGGAGAAGAAATGTGTTCATTTCGTAATTCAGCTCTTTAACCTGCGTAGGGCTGTGATATGACCCTGTTAGGATAAAGCTGATAACGAACATGACCAAGGTAAGCACTAGAGATCAGCAGCCCAGAGTGACTGAGCTCAGTACACACCTTGGATTTTAAGAAGAGCTGATGTATCTGATCTTCAGGGATGGTTTTCTCTTTCATGGAGTTTTATAAATACTGACAGAACACCAGATACTATAACTCTCAACTTCCTTACTGAAGAATTCTGTGCAGTGCCAAAAATATTAGCAGAATTAAGACTCAAAATTATGAGCACATTTTAAATATTAGTCTAATTTCACTTAAAACAGTAGTACCATAACACCTTTTGCATCAACACTCATTTTTTGGACAATAAGAAGTAGAAAACTCTGATGTCTGGAAGCAGAGACCTCCAAGGCAGAAACACACTCGACCACCACAACACAACACTAATCATGAGACACATAACTCTCCTAAACAGTGTGCCACTCAACCAAAGCCCCTAAGGCAAAACAGCATGCCCAACACACTAGTCATAGGTGACTCTTTAGTGAGGCACACTAATGTCCCACTCACTAGGTTGAATAAGGAGAAAGTAACAGTCAGCTGCCTGTCAGATGCCGGGATCCAACACATAATGCATGCAAGCAGGTCGCTCAACAACAGGTACAAATATGACTCTGTCATTGTACATGTGGGTGTGAATGACCTGAAACGTACCTCCCTGGACTACATGAAAAGAGACATGGAGGAACTCTCGGATTATGTAGCCCAGGCAGTTATGACCCTAGCCCTGAGAAGCATCCTACCATCAGCCTGAATGATACCACAGTGCAAGCAGAAAATGATTGATTTCAACATTTGGCTAAGTTTCTGGTGTCATTCTAAGGGGAGCCAGTATCTGTCTGCCTGGGATGACATGATTGACAGACCTCTATGCTTTGCTAGAGATGGCCTGCATCTGTCACCCCTGGGCTTCCGGATACTGGCCAAGGCTCTTGCCACCCCTATAGTGCCTTTTTAGGCGGTGTTCCAAATACCAAATTACCACCGTAACAGCTACAAACAAAAGCAATCTGAGGTTCATGTTGCTCAGTGCTAGAAGTCTAAATCTCAAAATGCACTCACTCGAAGCACTCCTTAAAATGGAGAACATCGACATTTGTGCTGTGACAGAGACCTGGTTCAAGGCAGCAGAAAGCACCCCGGCACTACTAGGCTATAACTCATTCCATACCTTTCGGCCCTAGAACTTTGACCGAAGCTCCAAAGGTGTTGATGTTTCCATATTTATAAAGGATGCTCACACCTCCAGACTGGTAGCCCAACATAACGCATAAGAGATACTTCAGGTGCAGTTAACATTAGGTAAGACAGCGATTCAGGTCATAGCCTGTTATAGGTCCCCAACCATGTCCCAAGACTCGCACTCCACGTTCCTAAGCACCCTGGAGAATATTAGGGTCCAACCTAACACTCTCTTACTAGGTGACTTCAACTACCCTTCCATTAACAAGGTAAACTACTCATGTAGTCAGGAAGTCCTTCTATGTGGCACACCTCATCATAAAAGGGTTCTCATCCAGGAAAAAAGAGGTCATTGTTCCCCTCTACTCATCACTCATTAGACCCATTATAGAGTACAATGCCCCTTTTGGAATGTACCTCACAAGACATCTGCAGCAGCTGGAAAGGCCACAGAAGTACCTCACAAAGAGGATTACTGGCCTCAAACAAATGCCCTACACTGACCGCCTCAAAAACTGCAGCTTTACTCCGTAGTATATCTCCTACTCCGAGGTGATTTCTGCCTAACATATAAAGCTATGTCAGACCCAGAGCTGTTGGACATGCTACACCTAAAGAAATCCCAATCCCTCTGAGCTACACGCTCTAGGGACCTAAACCTTGTCACCACAATAAACAGGACACGCTGGAGGGAAAGATGCCTGTCCCAGAGACTTCCTGTACTCTGGAACAGGCTACCCATCTATGTCAAGCAAAGTTCTTCTTTAGCACTCTTCAAGAAAAATCTTGATGAGTGGATGGGAAATAGGAAATACACCCCGGGGATCACTTCTGTGCCTCTGCTGGACAGTGGAACAGGAAAATAACTTTCTTGGGTGGAGTAAGCTATGGAACCTTGCTGGCTAGGCTTATGTAGGCCCTTGGGCCGATAGCCTAGTACCTACCTATGAACCTATGTACCAATACACTTGCCCATCATTTCCTGGAGTTCATTAATTCCAATGCCCTGGACCAGCTCATTCTCACCCCCACTAGAGGTAGCAACATCCTTGACCTGGTCATTACTAACATGGGGGATCATTGCTCTACACAAGTAGACAGCTCCTCCCTGGTTAGAGCAGACCACAAACTAATCACCCTGGAAATCCACCCCCCCCCCAGCAAAGGTAACCACCATGAAAAACTTCTCCAAAGCTAACTTTGGGATCCTAAAAACAGAGGTGGCTAACTTCAAGGCACCCATGCAAATGGAGGATAGTTGCATGACTGCAGAATCATATACCAATGCACTGTACGAACACATACACAAATGCATGGATCTTGCCATACCCAATAAAACCAAGACAATCTCCTCCAAAAAAAGGAAGCCAATCTGGTGGTCCCCTGCCATAAACAAACTCTACAACAGAAGGAGGAAACTGATGCAGAATAAGGTGAAGTCCCAAGACTGGAAAAACTCCCTTATCTGCCTCAACAAAAAGTTGAGATCCCTCATCAAATCCTCTAAAGCTAGGTATGAAAACAGAATTCACCAAGTGATACAACCTCTGCGAGTACGGCAGCTGCAGGGCCCCAAAGGGAAAAGTATGCAAGGCAAAAAAAGGAAGCAGGACCAGCATACAAGGCACCTTGAAAATTAATTTATTAATGATTTAAGGTTCTTGAAAAACAACAGACCGGTTTCGGCAAATATCAAACAAAGTCTTCTTCAGTGTTTAAAAAACAGCAATAAAGAACCTGTATTTAAATACTCAATTGAGTCATGTGCTTAATTACATATGCTTATTAAGACCTGGCTTAAAGAGCCCACCAAGTTTAATGATCCATTTTTTCTCCATTGTATTTAATAAGTCATGCAAACCTAGTTTATTATGCCTGGATCTTCTGATTTTATCAATGATGATGAAACTAAAAGATGCATTTTGATGAATCAGAGAATGTTTGTATAAAGCATGTGTCTCTCTCTTATGCCTGATATCACTAAGGTGTTCAGAAATTCGAAGTTTGAAGGGTCTGGATGTTTGCCCAATGTAGAATGCAGGGCATATGCATTTGGCCAAATAGATAACCCAATCTGAAGAGCAGTTAGCAAAAAATGTTATATTGAATACTTGAGGGGTGTTTTGACTGCTGAAACTGCTAGTTTTAACTAATTTGGTGCAATAGATGCAATGTCCACAAGGAAAGCATCCAATTAATGGATCGCCTGATAGTGTGGTCTGGATGCTTTTGGTGCTTTTCACTTCAGAATGTTTGAAGTGATTAAAAAAGGCAGATAAGTTTTTGCCTTTCCGGAAGGAAAACGAACATCTATCCCCAAGAATGGATCATTAAACTTGGTGGGCTCTTTAAGCCAGGTCTTAATGAGCATATGTAATTAAGCACATGACTCAATTGAGTATTTAAATACAGGTTCTTTATTGCTTTTTTTTTAGACACTGAAGAAGGCTTTGTTTGATATTTGCCGAAACCGGTCTGTTGTTTTTCAAGAACCTTAAATCATTAATAAATTAATTTTCAAGGTGCCTTGTATGCTGGTCCTGCTTCCTTTTTTTGCCATGAAAACAGAATTGCAACAGATAGTAAAGACAACCACAAGGCCTTCTATAGTTATGTAAAGAATCTCCATGGCAATACCCAGATTTGCTCTAAGCTACTGCACAATGGTACCTCCTATGCCGAGCCAACGGATATTGCCAGTATACTGGCCGATAGATTCACTGCCAACTTTACCCCCCCCCCCCAGGAACAGTCACAATACCAGTAGATTTCCAGGCACCCTGTATTACTGCTGCACAGGTTAAAACAGCACTGTCCAATGCCAAGAATACAGCTTCTATGGGACATGACAATATCTTTGGTTGTGTTCTTCATGAACTACAGAGTGAACTGGCACCTCACCTGTGTGCCCTGTTCAATCACAGCCTCACCTCAGACTTTGTCCCTGCTGAATGGTGCACTGCTACAGTCATCCCTCTCCACAAAGGAGGAGTGACTACAGACCCAGGGAACTATCGCCCCATTAGCCCGACAAGTCTGATATACAAAGCTATGGAATGCATCATCCCTGACCTAATAAACAAGGATATAGGAATCTCTAAACTCTGGATCCGACACAGTTGGTTCTGTGAAGGGTAAATCATGCCTGCTCAACTTGGTCAACTTCTTTGAGTTAGTCACCAGAGCTGTGGATGAAGGCAAGGTGGTTCATACAACCTACCTTGATTTGGCCAAGGCTTTTGATACCTTTCCCCACTCAGGAATCATAGAAAACTCACTAAGCTTGGCATCAACCCCTATATCACTAGGTGGGTTGCAAACTGGCTCACAGTATGAAAATAGCTGACTCCAAGTCAGACTGCTGATTAGTCATGAGTGGAGTTCCATAGGGTTCGGTCCTGGGTCCTCTCCTGTTTGGTATCTACGTTTCTGAAGTCCAGGCCAACATTAAGGGACTCTGGCTGACAAAGTTCACAGGCGATTGCAAGTTAGGAGCTATTATCAACTCCCCAAGTGATGTTGACATCCTACAGAATGGCCTCACTCTGACCAATGATTGGTCTCAGAACCATGGTCTTAAGCTCAATGCCAAAAAATGTGTCGTCATCCCCTTTGGGAAAAACCCGGTTCCCATGAATTACCACATTGATGTTAGTCCACTGAACACAGAAGGCATTATAAGAGATCTGGGAACACAGGTTGACAGTAACCTGTCTTTTGATCACCACATTGCCACTGTGGTCTGAAAGTCCTTCTATGTGGCACATATCATTACTAAGGGTTTTGCATCCAGGAAGAAAGAGGTCATTGTCTCACTGTACTCCTCCCTGATTAGGCCAGTCATCGAGTACAATGCCCCATTTGGCATGTACCACACTAGACACCTGCAACAACTGGAGAGGCCACAAAAGTACCTCACAAAGAGGATCCTAGGCCTTAAACACTTGTCCTATATGAACAGACTCAAAAAACTCCAGATATTCTCTGTCTCATATCACCTGCTTAGAGGCGATCTCTGCTTGACTTACAAAGCCATGTCTGACCCAGCTCTGTTAGAAATGCTACATCTAAAGAAATCCCAAACCCTCTGCCCCACACGCTCCAGAGGCCTCAACCTCATTACAACAATTAACAGAAAATGCTGGCGGGAGAGGTTCATAACCCAGAGACTGCCCGTGCTATGGAACAGACTTCCCTTACATGTCAAGCAGAGCACCTTGCTGACCCTCTTCAAGAGAAATCTTGATGAGTGGATGGGAAACTGAAAATTCACCACGTGGATAACTCCAGTGGCTCTACTCGACAGAGGCACTGGGAACTAAGGTAGGGTGGCACTATGCCAGGGTAATCCTATTGCTAGGCTTGTAAAGGCCCCAGGGCCATTAGCCTGGTACACACCTATGAACCTATGTGAAATCAGAGACAGTGGCAGGCATGTGAAATCAGGGACAGTGACAAGTATGCATTACTCCCCAATGAGGTGAATGAAAGTGACTTAGCCCTGCTGTTTTGACTACTGCTAAGTAGGAGTCACTGATCTGGTTTGGCAGTACCAGTGTTGCATAATGTGTTGCTATTTGCTGAAATAAGTCGAAAACTATTATTGCTATGGCTTAGGTGTGTGTGTGTATATGGGTGTATGTGTATAAAATATCACTGATTTTTAACTGTGCTCGCACTCAATAATGCCAGGACACATGAATTATTCTTCTGGGTATCAGTAAAAAAATGCAGCTAACAAATAATTATATTTCAAAATTAAGGTATATTATATATCACAGAACATTCGGACACATAGATCTTCTAGGAGTGCAGTGGCCCCACCACCCCCTAGACTGTATAAATGGTTACTGGGGGCCCACAAAAGTTGTTGCTAGTTGGGGAAAATGAGGAGAAAAAACATGTATTAATTTTCTAATTATGGTCTTTAATCTGAACGGGACTGTGATATGACCGTGTTAGTATAAAGCTGATTAAAGGCCTCTGCTCTCAATTGCACCCATTCTAAAACCAGCCTTGCTCAGATGTGTGTGTACAGAAAGCTGCTGTAGGTTATGTGGTGGTGGGGGACTGTGTGGTTATTACTACTTTAATTTGCATCACAGTCAAACCTTAGAGATGTGCACAGGTGGTCATTATAGCTTGTGTTTGGGCTGGGAAAGGTGTGGTCATTGTTTCCTTTACTTTTCTCACAGACCTCAGAGTTACTGCAGCTTGTGTAGGGGCAGTGTACTGTCTAGCAGCAAAAATAGAGTTGTTGTTGTTGTATCTTTCGGCTTTTCCTGGTTAGGGGTTGCCACAGCGGAACTCCGGTCTGCTAATGATTGGCAGTAGATTTTTACGTACTGACTTGCCAGGCCTGACGCACAACCTTCAACGAAGGTACGCCCATTCACGCATGTCTCCACACAGAAGACGCTTTTAGCTGAGAATCGAACAGGATAACGTCTTACTGTGAAGTGACAACACTACTGAAGCACCACCACCGCAGCTTCAGCAGCAAAAATAGAGTACATTACTCTAAACATTATTTTTTTTTTCGCTTTCCTTACAGTCAAATGTCAGGCACATGTACAGGTGGCTGCCTTTGGGAATTAGGGGTGAGGAGTGAGGAGGTATGCTTATGTATGTATATGTATGTCAACAGTCACTTGAAATGCATGACTGTGGCCATTTGAACCTCTGCTTTCATCCCAGTATAACACCAGATGGTGCATAGGCAGTGACTGACTTTTTTGGGGACGTTAGGGAGGCAGATAGTATTCCCATATAGGACCTGTGTATCCTCGCAATCGGCTTGCTAGTTTATTGTGGGCTACTATTTTGTCAGCTTTGAACATTAAGCCTTGGGCACAACTTGTGTCTTTCTTAATATTAAAGAAAATAAGACTGAATTTTTTTTCTTTCTCATGATTTTTGTTTAGACCACAGTTGGATTAAAAGGTTGAGAAAATGCTCTAAAATGCATCCCATAATGTTTATAACCCGTATAGCTTCTGGGAGTACTAGCTTAATTGAGTTATGTGTTAAATGGCTATTGTTGTGCTGTGTTGGTCAGGAAAGGTTTGCCAAAAAGATGCTAGGAAAACTAAAACTAAACAGCAACACTATATTCTGACCACCTTAAAAACTCCAGCTATACTCTGTCACATATCATCTACTCAGAGGCGATCTGTGCTTAACATACAAGGCCATGTCAAACCCAGAGCTGTTGGACATACTACACTTAAAGAAATCCCAATCCCTCAGAGCCACACGCTCCAGGGATCTAAACCTTGTCATCACAATAAACAAAACATGCTGGAGGGATAGGTTCCTGACCCAGAGACTCCCCAGACTCTGGAATAGATTGCCCATACATGTCAAGCAGAGTGCCTCTTTGGCCCTCTTCAAAAGGAACCTTGACGATTGGATGAGAGGAAGGAAATTCACCCCGAGGATCACATCAGTCACCCTGCTAGACATGGGTCCAGGGAAGTAAATAGTGTGGGAAGAAATAGCCAAGGTATTGTTATGGCTAGGCTATATAGGCCCTAGGGCTGATAGCCTAGTACCAACCTATGAACTTATTGGATGAAAAGGTTGTGTGAAAAGAAAAAAAACTTTAAAATGCACTTTGGAGCATATAGAAAGTTATGGCTTCTTGAAAAAGCTGAAGGCAAAATATGAGAAAAGGAAGAAAAAAAGAATGTGCAAGTTATGGGGAGAAACATAGATCATCACTGGAGGGTGTGTGTGTATGGGGGGCTGAAGCAGTAGGCAGTGCCTACCTAGGGCACCATTTTTCCTTTGTGAGATGGGCGAAAATAGTGTGGCCTGTTGTAATGGAAGAGCTTTGTAACTACAGGTCTGTCTGTGCGTTCTACTCCTAAAAGTTTGCAACATGAACTTAAAGGTTACTTAGGAGGGGTGGCAGTGACAGGGTAATACTTAGAATGGAAGTGCCTAGTGGGCCCCCAACTTGACATTTGCTGGACCCCCAAAATAGTAACATCGGCCCGGAATGCCCACAAAGGACAAATGACTGCACCACATCATTTATAGTTTGATCAAGACAGCTGGTTGAGAAAAGATTGGGAAAAGATTGATCCTAATTTTTTGGCTCAAATTTATTTGCTCTGTTAACTAGAGTGCAGTGCCTTCTGACTCAACAGGAAGAAACCAGATTTTAACAAGTATAGGTATTTACGAAAAATATTATTTCTCTGTAGAAAGATACCAAGCTGATAACAAGTGTACCATAACTTGCCTGCATATATAGTATTTACCAGGAGAAAAAGGCAATATTTTTATACCCATTAGACCTAGCACTGCAGAAAAAACTCCACCTGAAAGAGAAACCTGTGCTAGTATTATGTATTGGTTTTATTGCTGGGAATAGCTGTCTTGGCTAGGCTCATTTGAAGTACAGATCTGGAGAGAAAAGCTGCAACACATGTTGAAGAATTAGCTGTATAGTAATCAGAACAATGAATTGAACATGTCATGAAGTAATAAGTAAAGCACACAGTCTATACTGGCAATGTAAATAAGTGCATTTGGTACATTCTGTATCTGTAGGCAGTTATAGAAAACAACTTTGTTGAGAAACTGTATTTTGTATGTTTACTGCTGTCTTTACATACACACACACATTTACAGTATGGAGGCTGAAGAAAATGTTAAGTAAAGTTCAGGACAAATTGTTTAGGAAGTATAAGAAGCTTCATTATGTTTTGAAAATGAGGAATAAAAAGTTAGAATGTAGTGCTTTATCAGTAAGTTAGAACATAGAGATGCTGGCTGGGATTTAGAAAGGGCTACCGCAAGTGGTAAGCTCAGACATAGGTGGTCAACTACTTGTGGACACCTTCTTCTTTCATAGACAAGCTTGCCACAGTGACTTTATGGTCAGTAGAATCACCATGATGAGCCACTGCTATGACAATGTTGAATGCTAATGACGCATTCCGGGGCAGTGAGTGGCTAGTGCTAAGTAGGTTTATACTGTCCCTCTAAAATGCTTGCAGTAAGGGATTTGTGCAGTGAAGCTATTTAGAGCCAAACTGGCCATGTTAATTAACACTGCCAAAATGCTTCATTCCCCCATTATAGCCAATGGGAGAGACTGCATTGCAGGTAACAGTAGTGAAAATAAGCAGAGATGTAGTAGTAGGATATGTGTGTGTGTGTGTGTGTGTGTGTGTGTGTGTGTGTGTGTGTGTGTGTGTGTCTGTGTAGGGCTATGGCTAGTATTGGATGTCTGTATGTGTGTTTATCTGCCCGGGGGGTCACAGTAGAGAGAGGGCAGGGTAGGGGATCTATAGTGTAGGTGTGGGTGGGGGTGTGTCTTTGAATTTTTATGAGCTGGGGGTGTCATTGCTGATTGAATGTGTGCATGTGGATGTCAGCAAATGTGTGTGCTTGTGTGCCTGCATGTATCTCTGGAAATGACTGAGTGGGGTTCCTGTGAAAACATGATGCATGGACTGCCAGTGGTAAATTTAGCATTGGTGGTAATTACACACAATTCTGCACTACTAGCAGTTAGCTCAGAGGTTTAAGGCTGTGAGTTGTTGTTCCTGTGGTACAGGGTTTGATTCCCTCAACCCTCATTTGCCTACTTTGTAACCTTGAGCAAGTCACTTAATCAGAGAGTCCTTAGGAGTAAATGGGAATCTGGGCTAGACTCCTCAATGGACTGCAAGCCTAATAACTACCTATGGACTTATTCTGAGATATGCAAATTAGCTAATAATGAGGTGTGTGTCATTACAGCTAAACATGTCTCTGAATAGCATTTTACACAACAGCATAAATTGCGCCTTGCAGTGGTGGCAGTTTAGATGAGTGTAAGAGATTCTTTATGAATCCCGGGAGATGCTTACTATTTTAGTTATGAATCTACAGAAAGGAGGACTAGACTAAAGAACTTAAGGACAGGGAATAGAGAAATGCATATTAGTTGTATTAGAAATTGGGGAGTATAATGAAGAGAGTGAGAAGTGTAGTCAGTAATGTGGATTAATACAAAATGACTGGCTGCGTGAATATGCGGCATAGAGGAAGGGAAGGTATGGGGAATGAATAGTAGAAAAGAGCTGGACAAGTATCGTCTGGAGATGCATAGGTATGAAATGAAGGAACAATATGATTGTGCAATGCAGCTGTTCATTAAACAGTTACAGAAATGTGCCAAAGGTAAGCTTAAAATCAGTATCAGGATGGCTGGAAGGTGACATGTGAGATGAGCATGCAATTGAGGATGTAATTAGTGTGAAGTCTGGTGTGAAACAGTGTCTGAATGTATAGACTGATAATTTTGTATATGCTGAAGTGTATTTCTAAGCTGAGCTACACAGAAGATGTGGGTGTTTTAAGTTTTAGGATCTGTTGAGTTAGTAAGGATGAAAAGCCTAGAGCAGTGCACGGAGTAAGTTTTTATAACTTCCTGAAAGTCTGTGTTTGAAAAGAACGAAGGAAAAAAAAAACCCAAAAGGGTGAAAAAACCCTTTTCTTGTTTTTGTATAGGGAGGCAAGCCCCTCCCCCGAACTTATATATATGCCAACTCCATCTAACTCAAAGGAGGGAGAATTATCCCTAAAAAAGTGAATCATTGTCAGTGCACAATTAGAAATTGCACCGACAATGATTTCCTATGGGAAACAACATTTGACTTTATGCTAGTCGTCTATTTTTTCCTGCGTACTAATGACACTTGAGCAATCTCCTTGAGCATGCGTAAGAAAGCTGACTGCAACATGTAGTCTAGTAGTCTGTAATAAAGTAATGTTAGCTTTAGATCAAGTGCAAGAGGTATACATAGATTTTGTGTAGGTCATTTTTTAAGTTTTTGACTGTGTAAATCACCAGATGTTGATAATAAGCTTGTCAGCTTAGGCCTTAACAGTGAATTATTTTTCTTCTGTTGGTTAACTAGTAGATAATAGGCATTGGAAATGGAAGGTTTACACTTAGATTGGTCTGTTGTTATTTGTGGTACGCCGCAGGTATTAGTCTTTTGAGATGAATGTTTTGAATTTTGCTAATAGGGTTTTTATAATGTATACCTTGAAAACGTCAAACTGTCAAAAATAGTGTTTGGTGATGATGGCATCATTATTCTTCAAACTCCATTATATGACCTGATTAGATAGGCTTGTAGTAACAAAATAAATATTAATATTGGTAAAGTAAATTATATAATATTTGGAAATCGTGGATCAGATGGTCAGGACTCTACTGGTAATTAGTTACTTAGGCCAATGTCTGCCTTTAAAGATCTAGGAAGTGTTATTGCTAAATTAATCTTTGGTCCCCATTTCACTGAATTAAAAGTGACGTTTTAATGTCATCATATGCATTAGCAGATGTATCAAGTCTTACAGTAAGAAAGTGTTGATTCCATTTGATTACTATCCTAGTTATACCTAACCTAGAATATGGTTGCCCAATTTGGGTTTAGTGGCTTACAGCAAATCACTTGTTACATCTGTTAGAAAAACTGCATTGTAGAATAACAAAAATAATTAAAAATCTGAATATGTTATCGTACAGTAAAAAACTTAAACATTTGAATATGTTTTCATTATCTTACAGCAGAGAGGGAAAATATTATATGTGATGTTGTCAGTCTTCACTCATCCTTGACCTTTGGGTACTCAGTTCTGATGCTCAGAACCGGCTTGGCCATTATACAGCTTGCGCCAGCCAAACACTCTCAAGCTAAGGCTCTACCCACGATGCCCCTCTCCATATTCCCTCAGATCTCGTTTGCCGCTCTTGTCACAAGACGCATCAGCCATTTCTGTTGCAGCTAAGTAAAATTTATTTAATTTTGAAAGTTGTTCTCATCCTTTTTCTTTTCGTGATATTTGTATTTCTGTTCTATTTGTCTGTACCCATTTTTTTCTGGTTGAGTGATATTTTATTTCCCCATACCTTACACTATTCTCTCCACTATCATTGGTAGCCCCCTTTCCTTCTCTACCTGATTAGGTAGCTGTCTGTCTTACCATAGCTGGCATTGTCTTTCTCTTTACCAACCTTTTGGTATCTCTATCTACCACTGTTGGTAGTTTTTCCCTCCTTTAATTTTGTGTGTGTGTGTGTGTGTGTGTGTGTGTGTGTGTGTGTGTGTGTGTGTGTGTGTGTGTGTGTGTGTGAGAGAGAGTATTCCCGCCAGTTGACTCCTGTCCTTCCGTTTGTCAACAGGACTGAAAAACCAAAAGGCACTACATGATTTAAATAGTGCCAGGATTGAGGATGGAAGATGCCCATTTCTGATGGGCACGCTTTCTGTGTATATTGTCTGGATCCAGCTCATCTGGATCAAGAATTTTCTGTCTGCCAGGCCTTATTAGCCAGGCTTTGATTGAGTGTAAAAATAAATTAATATTAAAAGGGCTAATTAAGTCTTATTTTGAAGAAGCCTTGTCCAAGACTGTTCCATCTCCATCTAAATCAGACCTTGGTATGAAGAAAAGTCACTCGGTGCTGACTTCTTCTTTGGCACTGGTGGCAAAAAAGCATAAGTCTTCTGTCCCATCTGTCTCTACAGAACTGAAGGCTAAGGTTCTGAGACTGTTGCAACAGACAACCTCCTCAGCACCAGCTACTACTATGGCACCGCAAACCTTGGCACCAGTCTCATTGGCACCGACTTCTTTACTTTCCCGGTTAGTGCCGAACTCTCCTACTGCACTGCAGCAGACATTACCCACCCCCTTGGTGCCAAAGTCAGAAATTATGTATTTACCCAGGGCAAGATATTCAGCTTCTGTCAACCACTTCATGGGGCAGCTTCCCAGTCCTTTCTTAGAAAGGCCAGAATCCCCCTCTGGATTGTCTGTCCATTCTTCCAGGAATCTCACTGAGGTGGACCTCGTGAGGTTGGTAGATCAGCTTCTAGTGGTCAGGGATCTTTCTGTTTCCTCCCAGACCCCTCTCCCCACTAGAGTTGGGGCAATTTTTCCTAGGACTCCAACAAGTCTTCTTCCTCTAACCTCCTTGGATGGCTTAGGGCTTCCCACTGGTTCCAGCTGCTCTGGTACTGACAGCCTATCTACCTTTGGTGCCAGGATCTGCCCTGACTTCTTCAGCTCCTTTGGAGTCAGCGGACTCTGGGGGCAGTAGCTCTGCTGTCAGGTCCGAGGGTTTTGAATTGGCCCCGGCTTTTTATTCAAGGCTGTCCTTAACTCTGGGAACATTGGGAGCTGTGGGCTGTTTCTCAGCTCCTGCTTTAGAGATGGATCTTTTGGAGCATGGTGTGACCTCGGTTCTGAGGTTGTCTTTCTTGCTTCCAGGCTCCCATCCCTCTTCGGGGGAGCCTGCCTTCCAGGTTATGGAGAGGGCTTTGGCCTCTGCAGGCTCTCAGCTGGCCCCTTCTATGTCAGAGTTGTATTCCCAGACACTTTCTTACCCAGAGCTGCCACCATCCTCCCTACCCTGGCAGCTAGCACCAAAGCTGCAAGTTAACCCTGTACAGGGCCCTTGTTCTTCAGAGTCCTCCTCAGAGATCCCTCCTGTGGAGCCACCCTGGAAGAAGACATGCGAGAGGAAGCACTTAGATTCCCTGGAAGAATCTGTCACCGAAACACAGACTTTGATGATGGGGAGAGTTTCCCCCCGGTCACCCCCAGAAGACGTTTCCTTTGGAGACATTTTAGAGATCCTCAAACAGAGGGGTAACTGGTAGCCCAAAGACCCGACCTCTGAGGAATCCATGTAGTTGTAGGCTTTTGGTGCTCGCCCATCTACTTCTGGGATGACCCCTCCCACTGACAGTCTTATTAAATTGATTGCACAGCAGGCACAGAAGGCTCCTGATTACATAAAGCTGATTCCCCAGAGACCAGACAAAATTTTGTCAGTCCCTGAAGACCACCAGCATTGGGCCAAGGGCTTAGCAGTAGAGGATCTATATTAGAAGATCGAAGTTTCAAAACTTTGAATCTGATATGGTCAACACCATATGATTGAAGTCTTGAAACTTCTAATCTTTTAACGGAGATCTCCGTACAGTGCAGTAAGGGAAGATTTCCCTTTTCTGCGCTGTAGTGCGATCTTAGAGTTGGTATATTTAGGTAGTGGGGGGTGCAGGGAGGCTTGCCCCCCTGCTTAGAGAATTTAAAGGTTTGTTTTTGTAGGTTGTTGTGTTTTATTTCTTTTTCAATGTTTCAAGACTTCGATTATATGGTGTTGACCATATCAGATTCGAAGTTTTGAAACTTCAATAATGTAATATAGACTCGCAGTAGATGCTATGGTGGTGGCTGCAACCACCAAAAAGGAATTCTCTGGCGAGAGTCCAACTGTTCATCCCCTCTAACCAAGAGTCTAGGATGATGGACAGATTTGGAAAGCAGTTGTACACATCGACCTTTGCTCTAAGGTCTTTGAATTTTATAGCACATTTCACTAGGCTCCAGAGGGATCTGATCAAGGAATTGTTGGATACCCTCGTAGAAGCTGTCTCTGAAGAGGTACAGGATAAAGTCATCTCTCAGCTAGCCACCCTGGAGTCTATTTATAACTCATCCATGAGGCCCATTGTGTATGCAGCTGAAGGGACGACCAGGGCAGCCGGTTCAGGCATTGTCATAAGACTTCATGCCTGGATTTGCTTGTGTGAGTTTGTGGAGCCATTTACATCTTCCTTCGTCAATGCTCCCATTGATGGCTCATCTTTATTTAATGCCAAAGGCAAAGAAACTCTAGCCAGGTGTGAGAAGGATGGAAAAACCCTGTCTACAGTGGGCATAGTTTTTCTACTCCCCAATGGTTCGACTTTAGGAATCAAAGGAGTGGAAGGATGTGGTTCAAAAATTCCCAAGGGCCTTTTTGGGATGCACATGGTGGTGGCTCCCCTCAGGGCAGAGCGGAGAGCTCTAATGGAAGATGTTGACCTTGCAGCAGAGGTGATCTGCAAAATCAGAGTTCCAGAGATTCTTTCTCTGGACAACCCTACCAGTGCTTCTGAAAGGAGGCCCAATTGCTTACCTTTGAAAGCAGTTGGGGGAAGACTTTCATTGCACTTGACAGCCTGGTGACAAATAACTTCCGACACTTGGGTGCAGAAGATTATTACCAGAGGTTACCATATCCCCTTCAGTCTTTTTCCAGGATCAAAAAGAAGACTCCTTGATGTGCCATCCAATCATAGGGACCAAGCAGCCTTAAAAATTCAAAAGCTGCTAGAAAAGAGTGTCATCCAAGAAGTCCCACCAGACCAGCTAATATCTGGGTTTTACTCAAGGTTCTTTTTGGTGCCAGAAAAGACAGGTGACTTGAGACCAACTTTGGATCTCAGCCTTCTGAACAAGTTTGTTCAGCAAACAAAATTCCGGATGGTCGTGGTTCAGTCTGTACTTCCTTTTCTAGTGGAAAATGATTGGATGTGCTCTATATAACTTCAAGACACGTATTACCACATAAAAATGGACAAACTCTACAGAAGGTTTCTCAGCTTTCATCTAGGAACCAGTCATTTCCAGTTTAGGGTGCTGCCCTTTGGTCTCACCACAGTCCCCAGGGTGCTCACCAAGTATATGGCAGCATTTACAGCTCACATGAGACTGCACAGATTCTGGGTGTTTCCTTATCTAGAAAATTGGCTCATCACCGCTCACAACAGGCATCTACTGCTGCAAGCATCAGACTTCATTCTGCACCTGTTCACTCATGTGGGTATTACAGTGAATCAAAAAAAACTCAACTAACTCCCACTCAAGATCTAGAGTTCATAAAAGCCCATCTGAGTACAATCTCTTGCGTAGCTTCCCTTCCTCCTCACAAACTGCATAAGATAAAATCCCAAGTACAACCCATTCTCTCCAAAGGCAAAGTTCCTGCTCTTCTAGTCCTCCACGCTTTAGGGTCCATGGCAGCGACCATTACCTTGGTTCTTCTAGTGAAATTTCATATGAGGCCACTACAATGGCTCTTAGCTTCCCAGTGGTCCATCCTAACGCACCCAATGATATACCCAATTCTTATCACAAGTTACTTCAAGAAGGGCTTATCCTGGTGGGTGGAATCCGAGGAAATTCTTTTTAGCCGTCCCTTCATTCCCCCTCAACCCAAGGCCATAGTGGCCACGGACACCTCCCAGATGGGTTGGGGGGGCATTATCTGGAAAGAACAGTCCAAGGCATTTGGTCCCTGATAGAGGCCAACCTGTATAACAATGTCCTGGAATTGAGGGCAGTGCTCTTAGCATTGCAAACCTTTCAATCTGTCCTTCCTCTAAGAACAATTGCAATTTAATCAGACAACATGTCAGTGGTCTGGTACATCAATAGCAGGGTGGAACCAAGTCTTATCCCTTGTGTAAGGAAGCACTCAGAGTGTGGCAATGGGCAATATCCTCCAATCGCTTTCTAATAGCAATGCACATCTTGGGGAGCTCAAATGTGATAGCGGACAAACTGAGCAGATGTATTTTCCTGCTTCATGAGTGGTCTCTCAATCCCAGAGTGATGAAGGAGATTTTTCATCTCTTGGGCCAGCCTTGCTTCAACCTCTTTGCATCACCCATGAACAACAAATGCAGCAGCTACTTTGCCCTAATCCCCCCTCAGGGGGAGTTCCCAAGAGATGCTCTTCTTCCCGATTGACCCTTGGGTCTTTTGTACGCCCCCACCCATTCCCCTCTTTTTGAAGAAAGCTTACAGGTTGAGAAGCAAAGTAATCCTCATTGCACCCTTCTGGCCCTGGCAAGTCTGGTTCTCCTTCCTATGACCTCACCTAATTTACCGTTCATGGATTCTGGACCCAGTTCCACACCTGCCATCTCACCCACAGGGACTGGTGCACTCCTACCTTCAGAATCCCAAGCTTACAGCTTGGTTCCTCCAATTCCATTAGTCGCCAAGCAGAATAACTTGCCTTCCCCAGTTCAAAAAATTCTACTGGCTTCCCATAGACCATCCACCAGGAAACTACCTTAGCAAGTGGAAGAGATTTTCTATTTGGTCATGTGATAACGATCTCTATCCCTTCTTGGCACCAGTCAAGAAAGTTTTGGAATTCTTAGCCACTTTTTTGATCAAGGAGCCTCTGCTTCCACAATCAAGTTTCAATTAGTGGCCATTTCTAACTTCCACAATGACTTTGAGGACCATCCATTAATTTCCAATCACTTATGTGAAGTGCTCCTTAAAGGAGTCTTATGATTGAAACCTCCATTTAAAGATCTTCCTAGTTTCATGAGATCTGACTTTGGTCTTGCAGTCTTTGGTGCTTCCCCCCTTTGAAACAACAGTGACTTGCCACCTAAAATTGTTTTCATGGAAATCTCTTTTTCTAATACCCTTTACTTCTGCCAGAAGAATTTCTGAAATTCAAGCATTATGTTCAAAAGCCCCATATCTGTTTTTTCATAAGGACAGAGTTTCACTAAGAACCAATCCATCCTTTCTTCCTATGGTGGTCTCAGAATCCAATATTAGTCAAAATACTGACTTGCCAATTTTCTTCCCCAAGTTTTCCAACAAAGGTGAATATTGCTTACATTTGCTGGACGTTCACAGACAATTACACTTCTACCTCAGCAGGAGTAAAGAATCTAGAAAATTGGACCAGTTATTTGTATCCTTTTTTGGTCCAGCTCTGGGAAAATGTCTCAAAAGTTATTTTGTCTAAATGGCTAAGAGACTGTGTTACCTTCATATACAGTAACAAGAACCTCAAGTTACCTGCACCTGTGAGAGCGCATTTCACCACATCAATCACCACATCAGCTGTTTTCCACTGCAAGACTTTCTTGGATGAAATATGTGCAGCCGCAACATGGGCTACTCCACATACCTTTACCACTCATTACAAATTGGATATGGTCTCCAGGGGAAGAGCATCCTTTGGTTCTATGATTCTCAGAAATATCCTTCCATAAGGCCATCCATGACCTAAAGTAGCTGGGCCTCTGTCCCAAAGTTCAGGGATGAATGAAGATTGACAGCATCAGATAAAGAAGTTATGTACTCATCATAATGTTCTATCTGTGTTGTCTATCTTCATCCATCCTTGACACCCACCCTCCTTTCCCCTCCTGTAGACTTCCTGGGGGATCGGACACTTGTCCTGGAAATTTATTAGGTTTGACCTTAGACATGGTTTTTTCCCTTTGTTACAGATTCCTCTGTCGTGCTATGTGGCTGAAAACTCAATCTGAGCTAATATGGAGAGGGGTATTGTGGGTAGAGTCTTAACTTAAGAGTTTTTGGCTGGTGCAAGCTGTATAATGGCTGAGCTGGTTCCGATAATCAGAACCAAGCACCCAAAGATCAAGGATGAATGAAAATCAACAACGCAGATGGAACGTTATGATGAGTACATAACTTATTTTTTTGTTCACAAAGTTAGTAAGGATACTTTTCTGTTTGAGTGTTTAGGGCTTAGATCATTTAGGTTACATGGAAAACTAAGCCTTCCGAGAAACTTTTGACTTAACCAATGTGCTGCTAAATGGTTTTGTATTAGATTGGAGACTTGTTCCTTCCAGATTATGTCTAAAATGGTGATAATGCTGAGATCTTTTAAAGTGAAATTAAAAAAAAAATAATAATGCACTGCAGAGTCCTAAGCTGACAAGTTCTATAGCTAAAATAAGTTTAGAGAATTAAATATGGAGTGCTGATATGGACATGTGCCCTCATCCTGTACCATAATGATAATGATGATCTAAAAGCAGTGTCCATTTAGTACGCACCACAGTTAAAATGATGATGTTAGAATGACATACCAGAGAGTATCAGTGTATGACCAATATTCAGATAACATTTGAATAGTCCTTAGGGTGGATGTTTATACAATTAGGCCTGTTTTGTCACATTTTTCATGGCTCACTCCCAGTAGGAGCACTACACCAAAAACTCCAGTGATACAATGGTTCACATTTCGTTGAATGTTACATAGTAATGGCAGAATAACATCAAAACAAGTACAGCACCCCATTTATGCAGTGTCATTCTGTCATTCTATATTAGGGGCAAAATGTGGTGTAAATGATTGATAGCCATGTGTCCAATTGCACGTGTTCACATGTTAACAATTTATCTAGTTCCTATAAAGATACAGCAAAATAGTAGATTTCAGTGACATCTCAGAGAGCACCTGCATGGGGCTAGTATAAAACTAGACTGTTTATCAATCATGTACTTCCTTATAAGGACATCAGCCATATGCTTGATGGCAGATCACACACATATATCCTCAGGGCATTATCCAGTGATACCGGCATACCCAGAAATGTAAGTAGTGCCAGCACAAGTGGGTGGAGCTTTCCAGATACCAGCATGAGTTAGTGTGTATACTGCCTCACTGATGCAGAGATACCCATTGTTCTTAAGTGTTTTTCATGCATTGTGCATGTTAAGTTAATATTAGTTTAAGAGCAGATATAGCCTCCATATATGCCCTACAACACAAAAGAGTAACTAAGGACACCCAGTGGGTGTTTCTAGAGCATGAATGATGCCTCATAGAGCATCAGCATTAGTAATGTACATGTACGCAACAGATGTATGCATAAATGATACTGTGGTTAACTTGATATTATAGCTGGATCTGATGCGCTGTATCTAGACCACTACATTTGTTACATAGCTATAATGTTCATTACCCTACTTGTATAACATAACTGTATGTATATGCTTTGTGATGTTGTGAGCAGCTAAATGATGTACACACCATTGAAAATGTGTAAAGCACGCTGTACATTGACCACACTGCACATACCACAGTGTGCTGTGGAGACTTACTCATTCATAGTATCATTGCCCACGCACCTCTGTCTATCAGTGCAGCCCACAGACTCATGTTTACTTACCTTGGAGTTGCATGGAATTGCTTGAAGGTCTGTTTCTTAACAAAGTACCTAGACATTGTGCAATGGCAGATGAGATGCATACATACTGAACACATTTCATCATCACTGTAGTAATTCAGATCAATAAATAAACTTCTGTGCTTATACAACATAGGTTCATAGGTAGGTAGTAGGCTATCAGCCCAAGGGCCTACGCAAGCCTAGCAAGCAAGGTTCAATAGCTTATGCCACCCAAGAAAGTTATTTTCCTGTGCTACTGCCCAGCAGAGACACAGAAGTGATCCCCGGGGTGTATTTTAATCTTGACTTGACAATTATGGAAAAAATGTCAAGACGATGTAGCAATAAAAGCTAAAGGTACAATATATGCATTTAGCAGTGTGACACATACTAGATCACTAATCTGTTATATTAGCTTTCTAAGAAACCTCTGTGGATGTGAGACTTGGTAGGGATAGCTTCAATTTAGGTAATAGCATGAGTCATGGCCCAAGTGTAATAAACTTGGGAAGACAGTGCTGTCATTATACAGAAGCACTCATTATCATATAATGTCTCATCTTGACATTTCACAAATGTCCCCATGATGCACATAAAGGTGTTTCAGTCCCAGTTAGTATGCTGCCACACACACACACACACACACACACACACACACACACACACACACACACACTGACTTCATGAGGCTATGTGTACAAGTGGGACTTCAGTGGAAGAATGTGAGGATGACACATGTCTGTAGCCCATGATATCATACAGCTGTGGGACATGTAGATTGTAAACAGCCTTGGTATGCAGTGAGTACAGTGCTATAGTCATTAACCCATGATGGCTGTCTTTTACCTTGATGCATAATGACCAGAATGACTCCATTGCAGTGCTGATATTCTGGTATTTATTTGTAATAATCAAAGCAGCACACTGGCCATCTTTCTGAGCTGACAAAAGGAGGGCCAGAGTGCCCAGTCCTTGGAATACTTGTCCACATGCTCAGTATTGCTCAAAGGCTGATACCAGTAAGCAGTGCTTGTGTGGTGTGTTTCTGAGGACAGAACATGTTGAGTACACTGTCATGTTTGCAGATGGTCTGTACAGTCTACTGTTGTGGTAAGTTTATATAGAGGGCTGTATCTACTGTAAATGGTAAGTCTACTTAGAGCTGTATCTACTGTTACGGTACGTTTATATAGAGGGCTGAATCTACTGTAAATGGTAAGTTTACTTACTGAGCTGTATCTATTGCTGTGGTAAGTTTACTTACAGAACTGTATCTACTGTTATGTTAAGTTTATTTAGAGAGATGTACTATGTTCTCCATTAGATCGCTGTTGCAGTAGTACAAGGTATTTGTAATATGTTCAGCATTAGATCACTGTTGTAGTAGTCTAAGGTATTTGTACTATGTTCACCATTAGCTTACTGTTGTAGTAGTCCAAGGTATTTGTACTATGTTCACCATTAAATCTCTGTTGCAGTAGTCTAAGGTATATCTACTATGTTCACCATTAGATCTCTGTTGCAGTAGTCTAAGGTATTTCCACTATGTTCACCATTAGATTGCTGGTGTAGTAGTCTAAGATATTTGAACTGTGTTCACCATTAGATCGATGCTGCAGTAGCTTAAGGTATTTGTGCTATGTTGACCATTAGATCGCTGTTGCAGTAGTCGTAAGGTATTTGTACTGTGTTCACCATTAGATCACTGTTGGAGGAGTCTAAGGTATTTGTACTATGTTCACCATTATAGTGATGCTGCAGTAGTCTAAGGTAATTGGGTAGATTACTAGAGTTTAGTAACAGAGAGGAGGAAGTAGATTAAGAATCTTGGAGCCCCTTGAAAATAGTCCTAGCAAAGCCTGTTCTCGGCCAGGAAAAGGAATCCAGTTTAAGTCCACCCCTTTCCAGAAAGCCTCATAAAAGCCAAATCCTTGTCGCAGTGTCATATATTTGTACATGTGCTGTGATTCACTGAAGAAAGTCACTTAGTGGCAGTTGTAAATAGATGTTGTGTGGCCTTACAGTTATAGTTAGCCTGACACCTCTGTAGATAGACTTTTCTGTAGATTAGATGATACAGTTGTTTTGGTACTCTGTTTACCCTTTTAACCTCCATGTTTGGTACATGTTTGCTGCTCAGCATAATTCTTAAACGTGTGAAGTTTCATTGGCATTGCCTGGCAGTGTTTATGAAATGTCCACATTATCTTTTACATACAAATAGGGCACAGATCTGCTTTGACACACAATCGCTTACCATGTTTATGAATCTTTCCTGCCCTTCTATGTTCCTATTACTAATGTCGTGATAACAACTTAAATGTCTGCTGCTCTGACTTCTGAAATCACAGATCTGCACAGGAACAGCTGCTGTACCAATGCCTGTGAGTTGTCATAGTTTCAGATGTGCTGGGGTCTCAGAGCTGGCTGTGCTGTTTACAGGGTTCTGATTTTCACTTTTACAACAGTATTATCACATGGGTGTTACATTTTGTGAAAAAGAAACATTAAGATATTTCAGAAATGAAAGCTAATTGCACTTTTAACACTTGTAATGTTTATTTGCTTACACCTACCTCAGCTTTCACATTTACTTTTATAAACTGATTGTTGAAATGCTTTGCACGAAAATCATTTATCGACCTCTCTCCATCTTGTTACTCCGCAGGTGCTGATACTGAAAAATCAACAGACTGGTCCAGGATTTCTGCAATTCAATGTCGGTTGGACAGAGAAGGTGCCACTAAACTTGTGGTGGACCTCATTGTGAGCTCCAAGAATGATAAAATCTTTTTTGAGAGCATCAGCCTTGCAATTCGGCTCCTCGATAAAGGAAACACAGAAATCCAGGTATGGTATAGTATCACTTTACATTTCCCCAGCAGTGGTACATTGTTTGGATAACCTAACATTCTAATCTGTTATTGTTTCCCCCTGCATATAAAGCAATGTGGTTGTTTATTGCATCGATGCTTTCTTCAAAAACATGCTCTGATTTTATCTGTACAAATGATACTAAGTTGGGCTGGCCTGCTACTATTTTTTTCCTCTGATAGTGCTGCTGGTAATTGCAGATCCTCTGTATTGGAAGGCCATCAGGAATGGTGAAAATGTCATACCCTTTGGCCAAACCACCATGGAAGTCGGGCAGATCTGCCACTGTGCTCTATAATTTTTTGCTGGGCCTTGGTAGCAAATTACATGCAGGAACTGGCTGGGGAGAATGTAGGTAAATGTTTTCAGTGTCCCAGATTGGTCATAGTACCCGTGTCCCACATGAAGAGCCAGTAAGAACTTCAGTCCCAGGATATGCGGTACCAAGGATGGTGTATAGGACGAGAATAGTATCAGCGGAGGAATAAGCAGCCCACTATTTGGCTTGAGTATGGGCTGAAAGTACCCAAGACAAATAAATTATTATTTTGTGTATTCCTTAATGTGTCTGGCTTGCATTTCCTTGGAATCTCCACCAGCAGGAAAGAGAAGTCCTCTTTCTTTACACCACAACAACAGTTGTGTGTCTACGTATGACTAGTTATATGTTTTCCTCAATCTGGGTCTTTGCTTTTCTTCTGCCTACTTATTTTTTGCACACTTCTTACTAGCCACATGATCCACATCCATGATCAAGGTGGTTCTCCCATGGGTACAAGCTAATTGATATGTAGCTTTCGTCCCAACATCTATCAGGGGATTTTACTGTATACCCTGGTATTATTCCCTCACATGTTCCTCAGCAGTACTGAAAGTGTGAGTATGAGAGCTCAGTAGCATAGAAGGCTATAGCCCTGACTATGCCTCAGGTAACTTGAATTAGCTCAGGTATCTGCAGGAGCTCATTGGGGAGGAAGGTGGCTGTGGTCATGGGAGCACTAGTTGTTACGGTTAGAAGAGGTTGCCAATACCAGGCCCACTCTAACATTATGCAATCTCATAAAAAGACAGGGGGAGTGTGGCACTTGGAGATATGTTTCGACTTGGGAAACAGCAGTGGTGGAGCTTGGAGAAATTGCCATGAAGGGAGAAGGTAGGCTGCCCCAAGGACCAATAAGCAGGGCTGCTCCCTACCACCTGACTCTCATTAGGGAAGGGAGAGCTGAGTGGTATTCCTAGGCAGGAACAGATGGACAGTAGGGCTTTCACTTAGCCCGAGAGTGCCTGTCTCACATTCCCTTAGAACGAGTGAACTCATTGAGTGCAAGTAGAGGAGCCACTGGGCAACATCCTGTGGGGAGTGAAAAAGAAGGTGTGAGCCTGCAGTAGGGTGGGGGTGCAACTCACTAAACAGGTGAAGTAACCTCTGAGGCAGCCAGGTCTCCCTTGTAAGCAGACACCTCCCAAAACGTCTCCAGTCTCCTCTCTGATGCATACATCTCCCCTAATTAGCTCCCAGGGAAGAGGCAGAAACATAATCTCTTATCATTCCTCTCCTTGCCTGGCTGGCTTTTCCAGTGCCAGGGCTGCTAAATGAACCCAGGTCATCTGCTTTGTAGTCAAGGCTTCACTTATAGGTTCCTGGAGCTCAGTAATTATTGTTGTTGTTTAAAAGGAAATGTAAATGCATGAAAGCTTGAGTTTTATTTATTTATTGTGTATTGTCATTTGTTTATCAGGATAATTTCATTTGGCATGGAGCCCTTTTACAATGGAGGCTAGAGAGAACAGCTGTAAGGCTGACAATTATAATGGTTAATGAAAATATTTTCAATCAGAAATACAGATGTAAGATAGTAATATATTACATTCAGGAATCAGTTTTGGAACTTCAAGATCTTTCCTGCTGACTAACCCCCCCCCCCCCCCAACCTGGTCTTTCACAAATTTAGAGTCTGTCTTTAGCCCAACCCCTCATTCTTGGCTAAAGTGGCTTTGGAGATTTCTAATAGCTAAAATATACACCTTCCATATTCCTTCATCAGTATTCCAACAAGGAGTAGAACCTACTTTATTGTCTGGATGTGAATAGTTGAGATTTTAATTACAGTGAACAAAGTAATTTAAACAACATGACTGTCTCATTTGCTGTGCTGGGATTGGGTTATAAGTTATCCAGAAGAAGTATGCCCAGATGCTTGGCTGACCGCATTTCCTTTGTTTACACCTTTTCTAACAAACCTCTTTCCTTTAAACCAAAAGCACACTCTTCAGGATCAGTGGCAGCCTCTTCTGCCTTCTTCAGTCAGTCTTCTGTGGATGATATTTGTGCTACAGGTACATGGGCTTCATGACATACTTTTTCAAAACATTATAAAATGGGTATGTTGTCTAGGTCAAGGTCTTACTTTGGAACTACAACATTCTGTGGTATTCTGTCATGATGTCACCCAAGGTTTCTGACCAAGATTCTTGTCCCACTCTTGAAGTAGATGTACGGGATAATCTAAGATATGTTAGTGCCGTGCTTCCCATAACATTGGATCTTTGATTATCCACGTTCATCAAGTTCAAAAAACCCACCCTCCAGTCGCCCTCCAAACTGTCACCTTTTAGCATCTAATGGGCTTTAGTGGCCTTCTGCGCTATATCCAAAAGAAATGTTTTGAATAATGCACTAGAATTTTTCAGTGATAGCAACAGTGTTAATTAAGCTAGGATGGCAGACTCTGCCTGAGGTAAATGGGGAGCAGTATGGTACATTGTGAGAGGCAGGGGAGGAGCTTGAGCTGTGTGAAGGAGCTCTGTTTGCTGTTCAACACCTGAAGTGGGTGGACATGGACATTTAAGATCCGGCATTGTAGTAGATACATAATTATAATTTTTTCAGCAATTTAAGAGCTCTGTCTGGATTATTGGGGGCATAGCCCATTGTTTAGTTACAGGGCATTTTGCCTGTCTCCCAAAAACATGTGCTTTGAGTTGTGTGTTTCTCTAAATGTGCTTTGTTACATTGTTTTGTGAAGTCAGCATTTGTACAATATTGTTTAAGCGATATTGCTCAGGTACACATGTATTTCCGCAGTGATTAATGTTTCTTTGCAACTTTTTTAACTAAAAAAAAAATCGAACACCAACAAATCTCAAGGTTGTTTTATTTATTTCCTTTGTTAACTGGATAAATGAATTTGTCCTAAATACTGGACCATCCTCATTCACGACCCAGACAAAAGGGCATCAATAAACATATAGCTGTATATACCTAAACAGGGACAAATGCTATAAATGCACATTAGTGACATATATGTATGCATAATTATTACGTTATACACCCTCGCTATTAGGTTGCCAACTCCATGACATAGAGGAGTGAAGTCCTCACTTTGTTTCGGGCAACCAGAATTCGATTAGCAGAACTGGCACTGAAGGAGCTGGGTGGGGAGAAAATGGAATGAATGGGCAGAGCCTGCTCATCCCTCACAGAGAGAGGGTGGAGTATAAGTGCTCAGTGGGGCATACCAAGGCCTGATCTTACTAGTACAGACCAAGAAAGCAGCCAGCTGGTGTCTCCATATGTGTGTGCGAGACTCCTGCCTGATATTAAGTCCTTGTAGAAGTGAGGACTGGGTCATCACTGATGTCTGTTGTACATATCACTCATGGGTTATCGCTGGATGAGTGTAGGTGTAAGGCTTAAAATAAAATAAAACTTAAGCCCACAGATGACTGCCTTTATGATGACCCTCTCCCTTGGTGAGAAGGGAATGAATGTATCAGATACCAGAGGGAGCTGATGACTGTCAGGCAGTGGGGTTTAAGTGTCACAAAAAAAAGAAAAAAGGAATAACAGGGTTTGAGTGACACAGTAAAATTAGCTATAACATATTTTACATTGCACACTCTTAGTAAGATTCTAAATTATTCAAAACTAACATAAACATAACTATTAAAAATAGCACTTGTGTATAGCAGAACTATAACATGGAACAAGATAAGGAGATTAAGCTGATAGTATAAAATTTGAATAAAAAGGACTTCGTGACAATTTCCCAAATGACATTATGCCTAGAATGGGTGCCTTACTAAGTCTTTCAGAAGCCAGAATCCTTGCAAACCCCATTCCAGATAACAGAAGCCTTTCACTGGATATATAAAATCTTTAGTCAGGAAACAAAATATTGACCCTGATTTACACATACTGGTAATTTCTACGTAAGCATAGGTACTAAAGACAGCTGCAGCAAGCCTTGTTACATAGTGGGATGGTGATGGTGAACCTGTCACATCTGCAACATAATCCAGTTATCTGAAGACAACTCGAAAGTGATGTCCAGTCTCATAAATATTAATTTATGTGCCAGTCTCGAAACATACCCTATGCAGACAGATACTCCCAAAATGCATGGCTGTACATCCCTGTGGCTTTGTACCCTACCTCAGTACACCAACCTGGCACCCAGTGCACCTCAGAAATACATTTCAGGTGATACTAGAGCAGCTGTGATGTCCTGTAGAGACTTTTACTGTAATACAGCTGTAAATCTGACTCATCCATGTCTTCTCGACTGCGTCTTTTATGCAAGTATCTAGTAATAGGTTCACCCAGTTGATTCTCAGTTACAGCTTTGTCCTGCTTGAGCAGATCTGCTGTTTCATGCGGGCATGATTGACTTGAGTCATTGATGCTGCTGTGTCAGTTGCAACAACTGGGTGGCACAGCTGAAAGTTGCACTAGATATCGTGGTGGGGGGAGCAAATCATGTCATGTGAAGTTGTTCAATCTCGCCGTTCATTCATGGTCATTAGCAAAGCTCAAGGTTTACCACTAGCTCGAGAACAAGCCCCTTATCCCATGATGCACTGCTGGAATTACCTCAGATCTACTTTGCTGTGGCATGGATCTCAGTTGTTCCAGTTTGCTCGAGCCTTTTTGATATAAAATTTGCTTTGCACAAGTTATTCTTACCCTTTTTTTCTGTAATTCTAGTTTAGAGTGTGTTTTTATATATATATATATATATATATATATATATATATATTAGCTCCTGTAGTTGTTCTATTGACTATTTCCCTTGGTGCTTTATATTCCAATAGTTGTAGTGGCCTCATGTTGGGCCTAGTTAGAGTGTGTGTCTTCTTTTCTTATTACATTGATAGATAGATAGTGTGCACATATATATATATAGAGAGAGAGAGAGAGAGAGAGAGAGTGTGTGTTTTGGCTATTTCTCTAGTTACTGCATTTATAGCGTAGATAAATTGTGTGCAGTTATATTCATATTTACATAGAGTTGGCCCTTTTTTTCTCCGGGCCATTCTTTAGTGTGTTTATATTTAGGCATGTTAACTTTAGCCTAAGTGTAGTTGAGACATAACTTTTAGGCTGTATTTAGGCTGTGTGGTTTGTTTTTTGTGTTTAGCCTAAAGTTTCTTGAGATGTCTGAAGAAAATGACAAGCACCCAAAGTCTGGATTCAAGAAATGTCCATACTGCGGGCAGAGGATGTCTCTTACTGATGGGCACGTTCAGTGCGTTTATTGTCTAGGTGCGGTGTACTTGTAGGAGTCCTGCAGTATTTGCCATTCCTTTTCTTCAAGGGTTCTTTTGGAGAGGAAAAGGAAACTTGTGGATCGAGGTTTGCTGAAGCATCCTTTCGCTGAAGCTTTGACTGACCAGGATGGGGCTAGCAAGTCCTCTAAATCATGAGCAGACTCCAATGCATCCAAAGAATCGAAAAAGCCTAAGAAAGTGGAGGATTCTGGGACTTTGGCTCCACAGCCCTCAAAGCAGAGTGTCTCTTCATTTCGGAGCCGGCCCACAGTTCTGGAGCTGGTCCCTGAGAGACCTGTATCTCCACTCCTTTAATCTGCACCTTCGGTGCACTTGTCTAGGTCTTCTGTCAGCATCTTGGATTTGGATATGGACCAATTGGTGCCGAAGCTCTTATGGGCACCAGGGCTTGCTAAACTGTTGTAGGCTCTGACCCGAGTGTCAGAACCAAAGACCACCACCCCGGATTTGACTGCTCCTCCTCCAAGCCGTACCGGATTTTCGGAATCAGAAGGGGTCGACCTGTTGATCGTGGAGCCTTTGGAGCCAAGACTTGCTCCGGTGTCATCGGTTCCATCTACTCTGACATCCTCTGTGCCAATCGAAGACCCTAGGGGCCGACACTCTCCTGTCTGGTCTGTAGAGGATAGTCGCACCAACTTGTCAGTGCCGACTCTGCCTCTCGGGGCCCCAGGTCAAATGAACTCGGTTCCTACCTCCGGCTCGGAGCCCATTACCTCAGTGCAGGAGGGGGTGGCAATTCCTTCGGGTCTGTCGACTCCTTGTCATCATAGCCGTGATGCTTTCGAAGCCATGAAGAGAGCCTTGTCCCCAAAGACATCCTGGACACCAGGTCTGGCCTCTTCTTCCCCCAAAGCGCCTGTGGCCGCTTTTGCCTCCATCATCCAGGCCAAGCGTAGAGACCCTGAGCCTCAGGTAGCCCCACAGGGTGCCCCTTGCTCTTCTGAGACCTCCCCAGAGGCTTCTGCTGAGAAGGTCCCCAGGAAGAGATTGTGTAAGAGGAGACATGTTGGACTCCCCACAGGAGTCATTGACATCTGACTTGGATGAGTCAGAGGGGTCCCCACGATCCCCCTCTGAGGATATCTCCTTTGTGGAGATACTCAAGATCCTGAGGCAGAGGGGTGATTGGCAGTCCAAAAGCCCTGCTGAGGACGAGTCAGTTCTCCTGAAGGCTTTCAGGTCTCAACCTTTCACCTCTTGGGTGTCTCTGTCCTTTGATGAGCTCATGCAGCTGGTCTCTCGGAGGGCGTGGGAGTCACTGGAATCCATGGAACCTGTCCCTCGGAGGCCTAACAAGTTCATTTCTGCCCCTATAAATAAAGCCTTTTTGTTTACGGGAGACCCTGTTGATGCCATGGTGGTGGCAGCGGCCACCAAGAAGGAAATGTCTGAAACTTCCTCATTGATCCATCCTCCTAACAGAGAGTCCAGGATCATGGATCGATATGGGAAACACATGTTTAGTTCAGCGACTTTTATACTCCGATCCCTGAACTGTTTGACCCATTTCACCAGATTGCAAAGAGATCTCCTTAAGGAGTTGGGAGATACTCTTTAGGGTACTGTAGCTGTGGGGGCTTCCGACAACGTTGCCACCCAGCTTGCTACCCTAAATTCCATTGTGAACTTGTCCATGCCTCTCATATCATATGCAGCTGATGGGATGAGTAGGGCAGTGGGTACAGGAGTTGCTTTAAGATGACATTCCTGGATGCGCTTGTGTTCCTTCGCAGAGCCCTTTAAGTCTTCATTTGTCAACACCCCTTTTGATGGCTCATCTCTCTTTGGCCCAAAGTGAAGGAAACTCTCACCAGATGTGAGCAGGAGGGAAAGACTCTGTCTGCCGTCGGAGTCTGTTTTTCCACCCCTACTCGGCCTTACCCCAAAGGCCAACGGGGAGGGAAAATATGGTTCCGAAAAGCCCAAGGAGCCTTTCAGGACACATGTGGTCAACCCCCCTCTAGGGGCAGAGGAGGGGGTAACAATAGAAGATGCGGCCCTCGCGACAGAGGTAGTCCGCAACACCAGGGTGACAGAGATCACTTCTCTGATCAACCCTATCAGCGCTCCTGAAAGGAGACCTGATTGTCCTGCTGTGGAGGCAGTCGGGGGGTTGCTTATCCTTGTACCCAGATGCCTGGCAAGATATAACAAATGACAGCTGGTTACAAAGTATTATTTCCAGAGGGTATTTTATATCATTCTCCACTCCACCCACACCCCCAAAGAGAATCCCAGACGTTCCACCCAGTTACAGGGAACAAGCAACTATAGAGGTCCGCAAGTTGCTAGAAAAAAGTAATCCAACCAGTCCCAGCAGACCAAATATAATCTGGAACTTACTCAAGATTCTTTTTGGTTCCAAAGAAAACAGGGGACTGGAGACTTATTTTGGACCTCAGCAGACTCAACCAATTTGTGAAGAAAGAGAAGTTCCATATGGTCATGCTACAGTCTATACTTCCCTTCTTAGGGAGAGACAATTGGATGTGCTCGATAGATCTCAAGGATGCGTACTACCACATAAAAATGGCTAGGCCATCCAGAGATCATCTGCATTTCCGGCTGGGAGCCAATCATTATCAATTTCGAGCCTTGCCCTTTGGTTTCACTCCAGCCCCCAGAGTGTTCACCAAATGCATGGCAGTGGTCATGGCTCATCTGAGGCATCTAGGATTCCAGGTGTTTTTGTACCTAGACAATTGGCTCCTTACCTCTACCACCAGGCATCAACTGATTCAGGCAAGGAAATACACTCTGACACTCTGCCATCACTTAGGCATTACAGTCAGCTCAGAAAAATCTGCCTTGTCGCCATCGCAACATATCGCCTTTATAGGGGCAGAGTTAGACACTTCAACCACCACTCTACGACTACCAATCGAGAGGGTCTTTCTTCTTCACCAGCATGTCAGTTCATTAGTGTCGAAGGACAGACCACCAGCTGCAGAAGTCTTAAAAGTGTGGGGTTTGATGGCTGCAGCGATCTTGGCCATACTATTAGCAAGGATGCACATGTGGATTTGTCAGTGGCTACTGTTCACTCAGTGGTCCTATCAGGAACTTCCAATGAGTCATGATTTTAATTACAAACTCTTGCAAGACAGATCTCCAGTGATGGTTGACGTCTCTTCATGTAACCATAGGACACCCCTTTGTACTACCCCCTCAGTAGACTCTGTGACCTCGGATGCTTCTCTGATAAGGTGTGGGGGAGGCATTTTCAGGGAAAGACTGCCCAAGGCACATGGACTGACCAAGAGTCACATCTGCACATCAATATTCTGGAGATGAGAACAGTACTTCTGGCCTTGCAGTACTTTCAGGACTCTCTTTCTCTAGGAACGATTGCAATTCAGACAGACAATATGTCAGTAGTCTGGTACTTGAACAAGCAAGGCGGGACCAAGTCTTACCCCCTTTGCCGAGAAGCCCTCAGAGTTTGGCAGTGGGCTGCTCCTCCCAGTGCTTTCTGTTGGCAATGCACATCCCGGGGAAATCCAACGTGATAGCAGACAAACTGAGCAGAGCAATTTTGTTGCCGCATGATTGGTCCCTCAAACAAGAGATTGCGGACAGGATTTTCCACAAATGGGGCCAGTCTTGCTGCAATCTATTTGCCAGTCACATCAACACAAAATGCAGAAGCTACTTTGCCCTAATTCCCCCTCTGGTAGAACCCCCGAGAGATGCACTCATACACGATTGGCCCCCAGGTCTCCTCTATGCATTCCCTCCAATCCCTCTAATACCCAGACTTCCACAGAAAGCAGTGTCGCTGGGAAGGACTATCATTCTTAAAGCCCCTCATTGGCCTCGGCAGATTTGGTTCCCATTTCTTCATCATCATCTATTGGAGGATCCATGGATTCTGGACCCAGTTCCTGACCTTCTGACACATCCATCGGGGGACCTTCATCCTTCATTGCAGTCACTGAAGCTCACAGCTTGGCTGCTCCAGTTCCCCTCATAGCCAGGCTTCATGACCTTTCAAATGAGACAAGGCAGATCCTTTTGTCTTCCCATAAGCCATCCACCAGAAGGGTATATCTTAGCAAGTGCAAGAGATTTTCCATATGGGCCTTTAAGCAGAACATTGATCCTTATTAAGCCTCTTTGACGTCCATTTTAGAATATTTGACTATGATCTTTAGTCAAGGTGCTGCAGCTGCTACAGTTCGGATCCAGTTGGCTGCTATATCTAACTTTCATCTCGGAGTGGACAGGCTAAACATAATGTCCCACAAGTTGTCCAAGGCCTTTCTCAAAGGAGCCTTCCACATGAAACCTCCAATGAAAACTCCTTATTCTCCTTGGAATCTAAACTTTATGCTGTCTCATATAACTTCTCCCCTGTTTGAACCAGCATCATCTTGTGACCTCAAATTCTTACCATGGAAAACCATATTTCTGGTGGCTATTATTTCTACCCACAGAGTGAATCAGCCCTCCTTATTTGATTTTTCATGCTGATAGAGTATCTTTTAGGACAAACCCCTCCTTTTTGCCCAAAGTTTGTTCGGAATCTAATATCAACCAAGTCATTGAGTTACCAGTCTTCTTCCCTAACTATTCCAATAACCTTGAGTATATGCTGCACAAACCTGATGTTCACAGACAGCTCAGATATTATTTGGACAGAACAAAAGATGTCAGAAAATCAGACCAACTTTTTGTATCATTCTCTGAAGCCAGAAGAGGTAGATCAGTGGCTAAAACAACACTTTCAAAATTACTTTCTGATTGTATTACCTTTGTTTACTCAGCTGCTAAAATGCCCTTACTACACAAGATTAAAGCTCATTCGACCAGGGCAGCATCTACATCTTCTGCATTCCAAGCCAAATTGCCCCTTGATAACATTTGTGCTGCAGCCACTTGGTCTAAACCTCATACCTTTATCACTCATTACAAAGTTGATAAGGCCTCCAGGGACAGGGCTTCCTTTGGGTCTATGGTCTTGAAGAATGTACTCCTGTGAGCCACCCGAGATTGCGGGTGCTAGGGACGCTACCCATTAGTGAAGAATGAACGGCGAGATTGAACAACTTCACATTAAGAAGTTATGTACTCACCATAACGTTCCATATGAGTTGTTCGATCTTGCCTTCATTCTTACATCCCTCCCTCCATCCCCCACCTGGCTGATAGTTGACCTAGATTCTGGTCTCATCCTGGTTATTCAATCCTCCTTCCTCTCTATGGGAGGATAGTTCTCTTACATGGATATGGTACACGCAGCAAACAAGATCTGAGGTGATTCCAGCAGTGCATAATGGGATAAGGGGCTTGGTCTCGAGCTACTGGTAAACCTTGAGCTTTGCTAACGGCTGTGTCAGAGCCGATAGTTCGGCTCCATCAGTGAAGAATGAAGGCGAGATGGAACAACTCACATGGAATGCTGTGGTGAGTACATAACTTCTTATTTGTCTTTCTGCACACATCTCTTGCTCCATTTCTGCTTTCCCATCCAGTTTCTCCTACTTTCCCAAAGCAGCCTATCCATTCTCTTCCCTTTCCTACTCCATCACACCTACCAAGACTCAAAACACTCACCACTTTTTTGTCCTTCACCCTTCCTTCTTTCATTTTCCATTCGATTTCCTATGCCTAAAACCAATTGTACAGTTTGTATTTATAAATAGCTGCTATACATGTGAAAATTAGATTTACTGACTGCTTTCTAATTGTTATTGCATATTCTGTGCTCTGAAGTAGATTTTTTCTTCTTTTTTGTGACTGTATCATGTCAATGGATTCTTGTTCTCATACTCTTGGACTAAACTTGAAAAAGGTTTGTTGACCAGAGTAACACCCCATTAGCAAATAAATTAAATTAAATGCTGAAAGGAAGCAGTCATCCTTGTATGAGCTACCTTTTCTAGGATGCCAGCTAGGGTTCTAATATGTAATGTACTTCCTTCCAGTCCTGCCGTCTTATTCTCTGCCCTCCTATAGACATCTCCAGACCACATGTAGTGGATCTCTGAGTTTTTGACATTTCCTCCAAGCTGGGTAGGTGGTTGTAATGCAATACCAAGACTAAGGTATCTGAAAAGATGTGATGAGTGCCAGCTAAAAGCTGATGGAATATTGCCCCGTAAATTATGTGCTACGGGTATATCCCTGAGAAATGAGTTCATTGTGGAGACAAGACATTATGAAGTCAGGTCATGAGTGCATACTTTAAATTGATTCCCTTAACCCTTCCCAAGTAATGGATATAAATAGTAATACAGTGGGAGTGCTCAACTTTTCCCATCCCAAATAAATTGCAAGTTAAGTGTCTGAATGTCTGTCAGCCATTTATTGGATGAGGAAACATGAATATATCTCAAGAGTTGCAATACCTTGGAGGCAAACCTCAATTTAAGACCACTGTGTTTTTCTCAAGAGGGTTAATTGCATACAGCTTCAGATATGTACTGACAAAGAGAGCTCTTGCTGTAAGCTAGTTTTAGCATGTTAGTAACAAAAGGTTGATGCTTGATATTTTGTTGAGCCTGCGTTCCAACAAAAGGGAGGTTAGGTGAACATCAAAAATGGCTTTGCCTGCCACACTGATAACAAACAATTTGGTTTTGAGCTTCTTAGCCTTCAGTTATGAACATAAGTAAATTTACCTATTATATATTTAAAAACTGCAATATCTTCCAGCAGGTTTTGAATAGATTAGAACAGTTATTCACAAAAAAAGGAGAACATGGAAGTCTGTGCCTGAAGAGCTCTAATCCTTGAGAGTTCTAGTCAGCCTAATTATCCTGGTTTAAAGTATGTTAGTTACTTTGGACGGTAAGAATTTATTTACTGTTATACCGAATGGGTTTGGACTCACAGCAGTTAAAAAGTTTTTGAGTGTTCATGATTATTTTGATAAGAAGACTGTTTTGCAGATTTTATGTTTGTTGGAAGTTGTGTTAGAAAATAATGTTTTATTTGAAAAACAACATTATTGGCAGAAATGGGGGGTTGCCTTGGGCACCACCTGTGCCAGTTCACATGCCAATTTGGTCCTCGCACAATGGGAGGAAGACACCCTTTTTAATGTTGAACATGAATGGAAACAACAACTTATTTTCTACACACAGGTTGTAGATTATGTGTTTTTGCTGTGGGCTGGCACTACTGATGCTTTGATGGACTTAATCAATTACCTAGAGCATACCACAAGTTTTTTGAGGTTCTCTGTACAATACTCACATAGTGAGGTTGATTTCTTAAATGTTAAGGTAGAATGTAATGCTGATGGGGCTTTTAATACTAATGTCTTTAGAAAAGAGTGTTGGAAAAATGGTCTTCTGGCCAAGGATAGCATGCACCTAGGCTTTGTCTTTCAGAACACTGTAAAAGCACAGGCACTACGGCTGTCTAGGTTTTGTACAGATGATCACGTCCTCTTGGATGAGATGATTGGTTTTAATTCCAGATTAGTTTCTAGAGGTTATAAATGTACTGAGGTGGATAAGGTGACACACACTGTGATGTGCTCCAGAGAGACAGTAGCAGCACCCTGGTTCTCTTCAGTGGGGGTAGCGAATAGGCTAAGCAACAATACCAGCGTTCCAAGGTTTAATCGAATTAGTGAAAGCGGTAATACAAGTAGAGTAGGTTTACATATTACCTAAAGTAGTGATGTTAGGTGGATACAAGAGAATCCTACAGTTAGTTGATTCCCTGAAGGGGTTGGTGGGTGGTTCTCTGAATTTTGTTTTTAAAAGAAATAGAAATTTAAAACTGATTCTTTGTAATAGGATGAACATGGGCACAAATTTTGTTGGGAGAACAGGTAATCATCCCTGTCAACACTGTAATGCTTGTAGATACATTAGCAGGGATTCTGTTTTTATACATCCCATCATTAAGAGGGTTTACAGCCCTAAGACGTTGATCACCTGCCTCTCTAAAAATATAGTCTGTGTAGTTAAGTCTGCATGCTGTCCGTCCTTTTTTGTAGGCTAGAGTAATTGTAAGTTCAAGAACAGAATTTTAAGACATCTTTCTGTGATTTGCTTACAGGGTAAATGTAATGCACTTTCTTTACATATTGCTAAATGTCATAGACATTATTTTTATTTTCAGGCTTTGCAACAAGTGAAAAGTAATCCAGGGGGGGTGATGTTACCAATTACGCTGAGTATTGTGAAACTAGATGGATAATAGAGTTAGGAGCTAGCAGGCATCCAGGACTTAATGGTGTGGTGCCTCTAAAGTCCATTCTTAGTAGGCGGAGACCCTATATTTAATTGTTTTATTGTTGTATTGTTTTTCTATGTTGATTGGTTTGTATTCTTTTAAATACTAAGATTGTTTTACCATGTTTTACGTCTGAAGAAGGGTTCGTCCTGAAAGCGTTAACGTCTACAATAAAGAATATCGTTTTTAGCCTGGTAGTCTTTCTTCTAGGAGAAGTGTGTAGTAAGCCTTCTGACTAGCTGGCTGCCTTCTGCTGGTGTTTTTAATTTGTAAGCTAAACATTTTTCAGGTTTCTCATGAGACTGACAGGCTTGTAGTGCTACTCTTTGGAAGTAAGCCATACTCTTTTCCAGTTTGGCAGTTACCAGCCTAGCTCTCTGAGCTTTATATTATTTCAAGTAATTTTGTTATTAAAATCCACTGCCTTACACTTGTCAGTAGCCTTTTGGAGGCTCTCCTTAAAAGCTTTTAGTAATCTATCCTGTTTGATATAGTAAAATAACTTTAGTGAAGTTAGGAATTCCTTAGAATTAATCTTATTTGATTCCCACTATGTAATTATGCTCATGTCATGAAAGTGGGCTTTCTGAGTCTAAGTTATCTATTTTTTGTGCTTTAGTTTCTATACTAGAGATAGCTTTACTAAAGTGATGTGGTTAGTAAAATAAATTTACCTTGCCACCACAGTATGTGGTGAATGAAGTGTCGAACAGCATTTTTGGCCCATCAGCAAAGATTTTCAAATGCAGCTTCTGAAATGAGAAAGTTTTTAAAGTATTGCTTTTTCTAATGGAGAGCCACCATTCTCAAACAGTGAGGGTCTGTGATGTCAGCTTAGGGAAAGTGTGATGTGCGTCCATAGACTTTAATGGACGCATCATCTCACATGCACAGAGACTTCCATTAAAGTCTGTGGACACACCTCACTTTATTCCTTAGTTGGTGTCGGTGACGCCCGTGCCCTGGCCCAGCAATCAAGGAGTCTCAATCTTTACCACTAACACCAGAGAGGGCGTCGCATATAGGAGGAAAGGATAACAAATACACACAGTAAAGTGCAATTTCCCTTAAGAGCACACAGAGATCAGTCAGTCCAGGTCTGTTCACTCACTTGCTCCCCAGGTCCTCAATAAGACTCCCCACTGGTACAGCTATAGAGTCCAGATCTCAGCCTAGCTGGGCAAGCTAAAATCTCCAGCACCCTCTCTGTCCAACAAGTGCTTCGTGTCCCTGCCCAAGTAGCTGACACACACACACACTTTGAGATAAGTTTATGCAATCACACAGACACTTCTGGGGATGGCTGGCACAGGTTCTCCAGCTGTGCTCCTTTTACCCAGTCTATACGGTATTACCCTGCCACCACCCAGCTAATAATTATCAGCTACTCAAAGGCCCTTAAAAGGGTGTCCAATTATTACTGTGCAATATTATTATCCAATTGGTAGAAGTGACTAAACAGTCAAAGCTTATTTGGAGTGACCAGGATAGTAAACTCTATAAATAAGCAATGTACTCTAGAGCTTAACTTATCTCTACACAAAACCAGCCACAATTAAAAGGTTTTAAAATATTTAATAATAAATAATTAAATCCACAAGACAATACTTTCTACTACACAGTCAGTGCTAGTCAAAAGTTAAGAGATCACACAGAAATACTTAAAATAAATCAGTAGTACAGTTCTGACATCAGAAAAACACTTAGTCTAATATTTCTAGCTTCTAGCTATCTATAAGAAAACACACTTCTAAAATAACTTACTTACATAGAGCAACAGGCAGTGCTGTGAGATGGATAGTCAGACAAAAATGCTTAATAATCTCTGGTTCTCACTGTTTAAATTGAAACTGCAGTTCTGATAAAACATTACATCATCTTTTACACTTTTCCTGGTGTTCCCAGGCTGACAGAAACTGCATTTACATTCTTTTACACTTAGAGCAATAAAGGACATTCCATATGTAAATTCTGGTCATTAACTTTAGCCTTAAAACAATAGGCAGGATGCTTACTCCAGACTCGACTCCAAATTATAATTTCAAAGGAACAGACATAAAGTTATTTTAATTTCAAAGGACCAACAATAAATTCTTGACTTAGCTTTCTTTACAGCAGAGGGCAATGTTGCCACATTGTTTTAAGTTCAACATTTCACAGTATTTACAAATGATAGAATTATGTAACAAATCTATTTGACTAGGCTGGCAGCCTTCACCCATCTGTACCAGTCTTCACAGTGTCATCAAGGGATATACTAAATTTATTTGAGTAGTGGTTTAATAGAAACGTTTGCCAAGCTTTTTATTAAAATATCTCAATTAAATAAGGAAGCAAAGCAATATGAGTACATCATGTCACTTAACTCACAAAGTGCTGGAGTCTAGCTAAAAATACTGAACAAATCTCCTTAAGTTTAATAAACTACTGTTTATATTTATATTCTTAGTGGCTGCCATATACTTTATGATTCTGAGCCATTTGGTCCTACATTTTGATGATGCAATATAGGGGGTAACCATCTTTTATTGGATATGCATGTTTGTGGTAGTCTGAAGCAGATTTCAGCAAATAAAGTTACACAGTCTGTAGCACGGTCAGTCACTAACTTAAGCAATCCGTAACTAATTAAACAGATTTGTATTAAAATAGACAGTGACAAAAGACAAATGGAGCGAGATAAGATTCCTAATAAAGTGCATAATGCTTGGCATACAGTGTAGTAATACAGATGTAACACTGTAATAAATAGTTGTCTACAATGGGATGATCACTCAGGTAAAAATAGGAATATCTGAATCAGTGTAATGATACCGTACAGTAAAGTATGTTGAGTGTGGTATACATTATCTGGATTAGTACTGGAAATTAAAAATGTGCATTGAACTGAATGGGTTTCTCAGCAAGGATGATGCTTCTCCTGTACTGTAGGTACTACCTGGTGGGAAGCCAGACTTTCTGCAGTACCAAGTCCTGTATACAGGTGGAGCTGTACTGGAGTCACACACAAGCATGGCTTGGTTGAATCTGAACAGTGCACAAACACTTGTGGATATGGTTTGCAGTGTTCTGTTTTCAAAAATAGATTTAATTCCATGTTGGACTAATGGCCTTGCAAGCCTTTCCTGCAGGTCTGACGTACAGGTGGAGATTCTGTGCCAGAGAACATTGGCCAACCGTAGCTGCTCTTCCAAGTCTTACACTATATTTGAGCTATGCTTAGAACAGGTAATGAGATTCAATAACATAGACTGTATTTGGAATCTCAGTACCTGTTTCTGACATAGTGAGAATCATTTCAGTTCAACAGATTGGGGGTATTGAACATTGTTTTCTATTCATTATGACATCATCAGAAGATGCGGCCAGATAACACAGAATCAGGAATTAACCTAACAACTAATCTGCATTCAGTACATAAAACTCAAAATTTTTAAACTTAATAAATACAGACCCATTGATGTAACTAAAGTAAAAACTATATTTTATATATATATATATATATATATATATATATATATATATATATATATATATATATATATTTATAAAATGTTGTGGAAGAACATTCCTGAGAACCATTGAGCCTAAGGCCGCTTTTCCCCTGGAGACCAGGTCCAACGTGTAATGTTTGATGAAAGTATGGGGTTTAGCCCAAATTGCTGCTGCGCAGATGTCGTCCATGGAAGCTATGGAGTGAAAAGCAACAGTAGTTGCTATGGCTCTTGTTGAATGAGCTTTGATATTAAAAGGTTTAGGTTCATTTGCTTGTGAGTATGAAAAAGTAGTGCAATCTTTGAGCCATTTTGATAAAGTGACTTTTCATACGGCACATTCCATTTTTGGTCCAGAGAAGGAGATGAAAAGTTGATCCGACTTGCGGAGTCCTGTCTAAATAAAAACCCAATTGTCTATGTACATCCAGTGAGTGCAGACAGTATTCTCCTTTATTCCTTTATCTCCTTTATTGGAATAATTTGGGAAAAACACTGGGAGCTCAATGGACTAGTTGACAGAAAAATCAGAAATTACTTTGGGGAGAAAAGAAGTATTAGGACGAAGAGATACTCTGTCTTTGTGAAAGATTAAATACGGACTCTTAATGTGTAAGGTTTGAAGTTCCAAAATCCATCTAGCTAATGTGACTGCCACCAAAAAGAGATTTCCATTAATTAAATTTAAGGTCACATTTTGCAGCAGGCTCAAAATGGGGTAAAGAAAGAGACTGTAATAAGAGAGAGAGATTCCATGTCTCTACAGGCCGCCTGATTGGGGGTCTGCTATGGAAAACTCCTTTGAGAAAGGTCCTGCAAATGCAGGTGGAGATAAGTGGAACACCTTCTAGACCATTATGAAAATTGGAGATTGCTGTCAAGTGGACTCAAATAGTGGAAGCTGATACTCCAGTGTTGAAAAACTTAGAAAGGTATTGAAGTATAACAGATGCAGGAGCTGCAAAAGGGTCTAGCATCTGTTTTTTAGACCAGAGAGTGAACCTTTTCAACTCATCTCTGTAGAGTTTTCTGGTGGATGGTTTATGGGAAGCCAGAATAATATCACGAACAGGTGAGAGTGGACAGATTTGGGAGAGTCAACCCTTGGGGCTGAGAGATTAGGTTCTGACGAGTGTCCAGGATCCATGGAGGTTATAATAGGTGAGACCAGAGAAAGCAGAACCACACTTGTCGAGGCCAGAATGGAGCAATGAGGATCATCTTGCTTCTCAGACGAATTGCTTTTTTTAAGGAATTGGAGGATAAGTGTAGAGGAGACCCGTGGGCCAATCATGAGTCAAAGCTTCTCTTGGTGACTCCCCTTCTGGGGGAAAACGGGCAAATAATCTGCGCATGTGTTGTTTGAGGGGGAAACAAAAAGATTGCAGCAAGGCTGGCCCCAACAACTGAAAATTTCTGCCGTCATATTTGGATTGAGAGACCACTCGTGAGGAAGGAGGATGCATCTGCTCAGCCTGTCCGCAATCACTTTGGAGCTCCCCAGGATATGCGTTGCTATAAGAAAGCAGTTGGAAGCTATTGCCCAATGCCAAATTCTCATGGCCTCTTGACACAGGGGGTAGGATTTGGTCCCTCCTTGTTTGTTTATGTACCAGACTACTGACATAATGGAAGGAGCGGATATAGTGCCTGCAACGCCAACAGCACCGCTCTCAACTACAGAACATTGATATGCAAGTTGGCCTCCAAGCTGGACCACATGCCTTGGACTGTCTTTCCCTGAACGTGGCCACCCACCTTATCAGGGAAGTATCCGTGGTCACCGTGGCATTGGAATGAGAGGTCTGGAAGGGCCGGCACCAAATAATTTCATCTGTCCTCATCCACCAAAGGAGATCTTGCTTGCCGGAATTGGTGATGAGGATCTGTGAGTTTAGTGGGTAAAGATTTGCCAACCATTGGGACAAAAGGAGCCATTGTAACAGTCTCATATGTAATTTTGCCAGAGGAACAATCGGAATGGCTGCAGCCATAGACCCCAGAGCCGGGAGAACTTCTCTTGCTGACACCTTTCTTTGACAGAGTATCACTTGTACCTGTAATATTAACCTCTGAAGCCTGTGAGGTGGAAGAGAAACCAGGCTTGTTTGAGTATTGATTACTGCTCCTATAAATTCGAATTGTTGGGTATGAAGATTGGATTTTTCCCAATGGACTGTGATGCCTAGAAACTGCCAGTGAGAGAGTGTAGCAGAGGCCACGGTCAGTAGGCACTTGGTAGGAGCGGAGAGGAGTCAATCGTCTAAATATGGAAACACCTAGAATCCCTGAAGTCTCAGATGAGCTGTCACCACTGGTAGGCATTTCCTGAACACTCTGCGGACCGTCGAGAGACATAATGGCAGCGCTCTGAACTGGTAATGATTGGCATCTAGCCAGAAGTGAAGGAGACACCTGGAGTGTTTGTCCATTTTGATATGATAATTTGAATCCCAGAGGTCTATCGAGCACATCCAAACATCCTCCCGTAGAAAGGGGAGAATGGATTGTATTGTGACCATGTGGAATTTGGTTTGAAACAATGACTTGTTTAGTTGGCTGAGATCCAAAATGGGTCTCCACTCCCTGGTCTTTTTTGGCACCAAAAAGAATCTTGAGTAAAAACCGGATACACATTGATCTGGGGGACTGGTTGGATGACTCTTTTTTTGACAGAGCTTTCATATCTCTGAAGCTGCTTCTTCCCTTTGACTGGGTGGAACATAGGGAAGGTACTTTGAAGGATTTGGGTGAGATATTTCAGGGATGTAATAGCCTCTGGAGATTATTCTATGCACCCACAGATCATTTGTAACAGAGTGCCAGGCAGTTTGGTGCAGAGAAAAACAAGCCCCGGCCGCTTCCAGAGGAAAGTAATCTGGCAACGCTTCAGGAGCATTGATAAGATTGTCTAGAGAAAGTATCACTGGAGTCTTAGTTTTGGGGACCCCCTCTGCCCCGAAAGGGGTGTCTTCCACCATTGGAATCCTCTCTGCCTCTGGGGGAATCCTCACCATATGCGTTGTAGAAAGAGCCTTGAGATTTTTTATGCCATATTTTCCCCTCTCCTCTGGTTCCCGGAAAAAGAACATTGAGGTCTGGAAAAACACAGGCCAACATCAGACAAGGTCTTTTCGTCCTGTTCACACCTGGCCAGAGTGTCCTTTACTTTTGAACCAAATAAGGCGGATGGTTTGATAGGAGCATTCAAAAAGGAGAACTTGAAGGAGTCTGCGAGGTCAAAGATGTGCATCCAGGCATGGCATCTCATGACTATGCCTGCACCCGCAGCTCTAACTGCCCCTTCGGTTGCGTGGGAGAGCAACCTCATGGACAAGTTAGAGATAGACTCAAGGGTGGCAAGTTGAGAGGCAACCTTGTCGCGTGCCCCATCAGAAACTTGACCCGCGAGGGCTCCAGAAAGTTCGGATCAGATCTCTTTGGAGCCTCGTAAAATGTGCCAAGTAATTCAGAGACCCCGACTGCAAAGGTTGCTGAAGCAAAAACTCGCTTTTCTAGTCTGTAAACAGCCTGGGACTCTCTGTTGGGTGGGTGAACAGTAGGACTTTCCTCCATAAGGTCCTTTTTCGTGGCCACCGTCACCACCATAGTGTCTACTAGCAAGCCTCTAAACCAGTGAGGATGCTCCTCTGGTGGGGAAAGAATCGTATCTGGTCTCCGGGGAATGAATTCAAGAGAATCAGGGTTCTTCCACACACACTGCACGGCAAGCTGGACTAACTCTTCGGCAGGTGGGGTCACCCAAGAAGTAGAAGGCCGAGAGCTGAAAGCCTGCAGGAAGACGGACTCCTCCGAGGAAGGATTGGAGGGCTTCCAGCCACCCCTTTGTTTCAGAATTTCCAGGATTTCTCCAAAGGAGACCTCATCAGGGGGCAACTGTGGGGATCCTTCCCCATCATTGTAGTCCGTATCCTCTGTGAGAGACTCCTCTCGGGAGTCAAGGTGTTTCCTGTTACACGCATTCATCCGAGGGGGTTCTTCAGTGGGAACGTTTGAAGAAGACTCGGAAGGGAAATTACCCTGAACAGGGGTCTCGTGAGGCCTGTGCTCTCGGTGTCCTGGGGAGGTGGCCCGTGGTAGCTGTAGCTCAGAGGAAGCAGGAGGGTGATCCGACATAGGGGGGGGCGCTTCCAGAAGCAAACACCCTCTCCATCACAGAACCGAGTAAGACAATCTCGGGACCAGGGTCACACCCCGCTCTGCGTGGCCCGCTCCCGGGGATGGAACCTCAAGCAAGATCAGGGTGGATGTTGCCCCTGGGTCCAAGCACGGAACCGACAAAAACCTTGGAACCGTGCTGGGAACTGAGGGTTCCACCCCTCAACCATGAGATTGAGGAAGGGACGTTTATGTAGAAACCAAGGCCCAAAGGGGAGGCCTCAAATCCTCAGAGAGAGTCACTGTTGGCGCCGAGCAAAAGGTTCCCACCAAGGGCGTCGGAGCTATGGGCCTTGGAACTGATAGATCTGAGGGAGGAGAATAAGTGGGAGTCCTGGGAGCATTAAACCCAAATCCCGAAGTGGGATGAGTTTTTGGAATGTTTGTTATCCCTCTGGCTGTCAACAGCTGGTCCAGCAGACGCACCACATCGAATTCAGACAGACTCCTGGTGGACCTTACAGACACTCCAGAAGGAGAGTCAGGTCGATCCAGAAAAGGTCTATAAGCCTGGCCTAAGAACGGGTCCAATGAAGGGGAGTACTGGGTCCATGTTGTTTTAATTGTCAGCACTGAAGATTCTAACTTGGGAATGGCAAGAGAGGGACTAATGGTGCTGATAAAGGACTCGGTGCTGAAGTGACAGTTGGAGAAGTTATCAGCTCCAAGATGATCAGTTGCAACCGATGTCAGTGCGGTAAGAGGTGAAGTTGGTGCCGAGACTATCAGAGGCAATAAGGCCAGAGCCGTAGTCATCACTCTAGTTAAGTCTGGTGCCATAGATGTCAGAGCTGAAGGTGACGCCGATGTCGAAGTTTTTGCAATGTCCACAGAAGCAACTGGAGCTTAGCTCAGAACCGGCATATTCGGAGCCGAGGAAATGATTTTGCGCTCCATAGAAGACTTGTGGGCCTTGGGTTTGTGTGACTTACCCTTATCACCAGCTGTTGAAGAGGGATCAGAATGTGGACGTTTTTTGTCCTTCACTGGAGAGGTTGAGACCTCCAACACAGAAAGGGCCTATGAGAAAGGTGAAGCTAATAGGCCTTTCAAAATAAGTTTATTTTTCCTCTCATTCAACGTCCGCTGACTGAACCTCAGACAGATCTGGCAAGGAGGTTTCACAGAGAGGTGGGAAACCCCCAGACAGTAGACACAATCATCGTTTAAGTCGCTGTTGGGGAGTTTAACATTGCAGGAAGTGCAATGTTTGAACCCCAAAGTCCCTTTTTGTCAAACATATCCACACAGAGAAAGAAACTAATTACTGCCAAAAAGAATAGAAAACATGAGAAAAGAAAGATACCAACGATGGTATCAAATGGTACCTCAAGGGTAGGAGAGGGCGTTACCAATGATGGTAAGAGAAATACCCAAAGGGTAGAGCCTAGACAGAGAAAAGAGGTAGGAGAGAGTTAGATTAGAAGAAAAGTTTCAGAAAAGTTTCAAAAAACAGCAAAATTTATAAAATTATGACCCTTAGCTGGAGAGCTCGTGAAACGCTGCTATATGGCTGTGCGGCAAACGAGATCTGGGGTAACTGGGAGAAGGGCATTGTGGGTAGTAGCTTAGCTCGAGAGTTTTTGATGTACGTGAGCTTGGTATTAGGCCGACTCGGTTCCGAGCCCATCAGTGATGATTGGAAGAAGATCAACAACACAGATGGAACGTTATGGTAAGACATAACTTTTTTAGAATCAGAAAGCCCACTTTACAAGATGAGTTCATAACTTCAGTAAAAATAAACATAGGTCTCAACCTCTTAAGAGGCCAAATGTGGAACACAGACCTTAGCAATATGTGACAAACAGTCAAAATGTGGAACACACTATTTTTGCACTGCGTGAAAAGCCCATTTCCCTGGGGCCTAGTTAAAGTGGGCTTTCTGCCAGAAGTATTAAGTTAGCGGATACTGTGCATTTGAAAAATTCAGTAAGACACATCAGTAAATAAAATAAAGTCAGTAGAAAATCACTACATAATAGTATTCAAGTGCAACTACCAACTATTAAAACAAACAAACAAAAAGAAAACATACTCTTCAGCTTTTCTAACCCCTCCACATCTTCTCCAACACAAAATCAAACTCACATTGCTCCTGACAAATTATATCTATTGCAAGGTGCATTGGTTTTTCATACCTACAGATACTGACACTGTCCCTGACAAGTCAGGTCTGTCATTAGATATGCGGGCACACACACACACACACACACACACACACACACACACACACACACACACACGCAAAGTTGAAGAATGCTGATTCACTTATAGCTCTCCCAGTTTTAAAAATACTGTATGAATGTACAAATGAAAATATGAACATTGAGTAGCTAAGAAGGAATATGTTCACTGTAGGGCATTCCAGACTAAAAAGCTTAGTGTACTTTTATTATTTATGCCTTGCTGGTTCTAATACTGATTACTATTAATTGGTAAGTTATTTAGTTAAGGAAGCCTGTCCCATAACATGTATGGATGCCATTATGAGCCGTGGGTGTTAACTGGATGTTAAAAAAACTTGCCTTTTCACGGTTCTGTACTATCTTACTGCAAAACTAAATACATATATATAAATGAATGAAATAAAATAAAAAACAATTGAATAAAATAAAATCCTTTCTGCCCCTGACTACCACCTGCAGGAAGAGTAGCACAACAGTAGCAGGTATAGCAGCAGAAGCCCAGCAGAAACACCAGCACACAAACTAGATCTAGTTAACTTTGTTGTCCATTAGTAGCTAAGTAAAAAGGTTACTGACATTTAATTTATTTGCAATAGACGAGATTGCATTACCCTCTTATGTCTAAGCGCAGTCTTTTCCAAGGTGACAAAAAAATTAAATATTTTTTGAAGGATAAAATAGGTGGAAAATCAGGGACTGTTGGCAGTCATGATGCAAACTTGAGTTTTTTTTTTTGTACTATCCTAACTCCCAACCATCTATCAACTAATCCTGTACAAATTTCAGAGATTCAGACTAACAGAAACATTTCACTCAGGTGGTGGCACAGAAAACAGAAGTTCCTTGAATGACAGCATTTTGCTGCTTGACCTGAAACTAACCCATTCCATATCAAAACACTACATAAAAGAGATTTTTATAGCCCCTTAGCAGCACCTTGATCGTATCCATAGCAAGAATGAATTAATGTTCTAATGAAACCTCCTCAACTTGAAGGTATTGCAGTGTCATGAAAACTGGTAATGGTATGTGATTAGATCAGGCTGCATTTTATGCCTCCTGATTGGCTTCCTTTGCCTCAGGAGTAGTTACTTGATTGGCTCATATAACACAATACTGATTGGCTGTAATTGCAGTATACAAGCCAGTCAAAACTTGCAAAGCGGAGCCAACAGTGGAACAGTGAGCAAAACCAATCATAAATGCGAGTGTTCTACACAATCCAGAGCATTTGGCTGCTCATAAGATAAGGGGCAACAAAACCTTGCATCTTAACTTCAACTTTATTTTACAACGAAACCCTAAGTTCTTTACAAAAAAGATGAAGCAAAGCAAACAACAAATGAATACAATAATATAGTAAGCTTATTAGAAAAAATAATTGCTCTTAAATTACAAATACTTTAAAGAGATACACCCACAATATAATGAAGTGTTATATCACAAATAACTCAATTTTCCTATTTGATATTAAAAGTTCTAGCATAGTCGAAGGCAACAGTAATTTCCCAACACTATCGGACAGTCAGATAAAAATCTGAAATTCCTTATGTACGTGAAGCAGTTCAGACATAATCCTGAAGATCACAATGTTACATATCAGTGCAACAGTGTATCATATTTGACAAAGCAGTAATTTTAAAGTTGTTTCATGTATCACTGGACTCCAACAGCAACACAAACTCCAGTGTCTTTAAAACCTAAAGACCCATACTCAGTCAAAATTCCAACAAAGTTGTAAGTAAATAAACCAGATAGTTTGGTAAACAATGAAAATTGAGACAACAATGCTCTCAATGCACTCAAATACTTTATAACTGCCAAATGCCATCCCAGTCAGTAAATAAGCAACAGATCAAACAAACAACACTCCACTCAGTGAAATGTTGAATTCTAATAGCATGCTTCTACCTCCATTTGCTTGTTGTTGTTGTTGTGTCTTTTGGCTTTTCCCGGTTAGGGGTCGCCACAGCAGAACTCTGGTCCGCTAATGATTGGCAGTAGATTTTTACGTGCCAAGTTGCTAGCCCTGACGCACAACCTTTAATGAAGGTACGCCCATTCATGCATGTCTCCACACAGAAGACGCTCTAGCTGAGAATCGAACAGGATGTCTTACTGTGAGGCGACAATGCTACCGCAGCACCACCACCGCAAATCTATCTTAAATGTTGTCCTGCTTGTTTCTTGAAATGTTGAAATTAAAAATGGACTTCATGTATATAATGTAAGTATTGTGAACAACTTTAATTTTACTGTTAACTGTATCTCTGCAATGTTTCTCCATACATAAGAGTTACATAAGAGTCTGCAACAAACATATGATGTGATGATGTTCTATCTTGCCTTCATTCTTTACTAGTTGGGTTTGGAACCGATCCTCGGTTCCGGCTCGGCCGTATACAAAAGCTCGAGGTCTTCCACTGGCTCTTGGCTGTATCCCCATCCCATCATGTCCTAGGAGAGTTCCTCAGATCTCGTTTCCCGCCAAACAAGATCGGGTGCTTGTATTCAGGCTCTGACTAAGTGGAAATATTTTTTTTCTTTACTAGTTGTTAAAATTGTTAAAATTCTTCTTATAACTGCTAAAAACATTTTAGACTGTTAGTAGGTTAGTTTGACCTGATTAGAGTGTTCACTTAATTGTTGGCTGTTAGCTTTGGCCGTCATTTCTTCCTCTAGTCCTTTTTTTCTACCACCCTATCCCAGCTATTTTTTACAAATAATTATCCAAGCTCATTTAAGTTAGAAAGCTTTGAAATATGTCTTCAATCTTAGTTTAACTTTCTTGATCTTTCCCGTGGTAAGCTTGTTTAAGTTAGAGGGCTACCATTGGCCCATTTAACTTAGAGGGCCCTCCCTTTTCCTTTTATATTTTTTCTCCAAATAAAGGCAGGTCTGTTTAACTTAGGGAACTGCCCCCTTTGTTTTCATAGTGAAAATTTGTGTTCCTGGAATTTGTTGTTGAATATACAAAAAAAAAAAAAAAAAATTCTCTTCTAGTACTGTTTTTTAGTGGTTGGTTGTTGTTGATATAGCTGTTGATATGCTACACATAATGTCCAAATATCCAAAAGTGTCAAAACCCTCAGGGTTTAAGAAATGTGACAAGTGTAACCAAAAAATGTCGTTGACTGATGGCCATACAAGTTGTGTATATTGTCTAGGTGCAGTCCACCGTAAGGAATCATGTACCTATTGCCATGCTTTCAGTTCCAGCGTTTTACTTGAGAGAAAGAATAAGTTAATTTTAAGAGGTCTAGTAAAGATCCCTTTTGCAGAGGCTATGCAAAAAGGTCAGAGTTCGTCAAAAACTCCGAAATCCCTGTCTTCCAGGTCAGAGAAGTCAGGAAAAAGATCATCTACCTCTATTGCTTATTTAGAGACGACAAAAAAATTGGCAAAAGATTCATCCTCAGACCCAAAGGCTTTCGTCTTGAAAAACCTTCCTCCTCAGCTTCTGTTCTGGTTTTATGGCCGATGGGAGTTTTAATTCAGAGCCGGTCCCCAGTTCTGGAATGAGTCTCCCCAACTCTCAGATCTCCACTGCTTCAACCAGTGAGATTTTCTATCCCCTCCTCTCGATCCTCCAGGAGCCTCTCTGATGACGATGTGGATCGTGTGGTGCGAATACTTTTATGGACACTGGCGCCAGCCAAGCCACTGTTGAATCCAACCAAGAGGGATTCGGAGCCGACAAAGACTACCTCCCCTTCATCAGTTCCTCCTCTGACCCATTCTGGGACTTCGGAGCTGGAGTGCCTGGATCTGATTGTAGTAGAATCGTCAGTACCGAGACCTGCACCAGGATCTTCTGGCTCAACTACAGCTCTGACTGCCTTGGTTCCATTGGAATTTGAGGAGTCTAGGAGCCGATCCTGTCTAGTCGGGTCTGGTAAGGAGAGCTAGGTCAGACAGTTGTCTGATCTGAACTTGCTTCTCAGGGCTTCGGAGCAGGTGAACTTGGCTCCTACATTGGCCTTGGAGCCCACCCTCTTGGTTCTGGGGGTGCCTTCTGTTTCTTTGAAGCAGGAGTCTTCCTCGGATCTGGGCTGTGGGGCCTTTGAGCTGATGAGGAGAGTGCTGTTACCACAGATAATTCCACTCTCAGATTCAGGCATTCTTACCCCAAAGGCACCAGTGTCTGTCTCAATACCATCACATGCACACAGACACGGAGACCCAAAGCCTTAGGATGCCCCATTGCGTGAAGCCCTCTCTTCTGAAACCTCTCCAGAATACCCTTCTGAAGAGGTCCCTTGAAAGAGATTATGCAGGAGGAAGCATTTAGACTCCCCAGAGGAATCCATCACTTCAGATATGGACCTAAGTGAATCAGAAGGGTCCCCACGGTCACCCTCTGAGGATGTCTCCTTCACGGACATCCTGGAAATCCTAAAGCAGAGAATTGGCTGGAAGTCCATCAAGCCTTCTGAGGAGTCTGTATACCTGGAGACTTTTGGATCTCACCCTTCCACCTCTTGGGTGTCTCCACCTTTTGACAAACTCATGAATGTAGTTAGTCAGAAGGTGTGGGAGTCTTCAGACTCAGTGGAACCTGTTCCATGGAGGCCAAATAAGTTTATTTCAGCACCTTTGGACAAGGAGTTTCTTACAAAGTTGTCCCAGTAGATGCTGTGGTGGTGGCAGCAGCCACCAAAAAGGAACTGTCAGAGACATCCTCATCTGTCCATCCACTGAACAAGGCGTTTCATACGATGGGTAGATATGGGAAGCGCATGTTCTCTTTAGCGACATTTGCACTCAGATCACTGAATTATCTAACTCATTTCATTAGATTGCAGAGAGATCTCCTGAAAGAGCTAGGAGATACTCTGCAAGGTTCAGTAGCTGCAGGGTTTTCAGACAAGGTCTCCTCCCAGCTCTCCACCTTAAACTCTGTAGTTAACTCCTCCATGAGGCTTATTTCTTACACAGCAGATGGAGTGATGAGGGCAGCGGGTTCAGGGATTTCCCTGAGGAGACATCCCTGGATGCTCTTGTGTGACTTTGCAGAGCCTTTTAAGTCTACCTTTGTTAATCCCCTTTTCGATGGTTGTCACTCTTCGGACTGAAAGTTAAAGACACACTCACCAGGTGCAAACAAGAAGGAAAAACTCTCTCTGCCATAGGAGTCTGTTTTTCTCTACCTTCTAGACCTTACCCAAAAGGTTAAAAGGGAGGAAAGATGTTTTTCCAAAAATCCCAGAGAGTTTATCAGGATGCACATGGTGACACTTCGCCCAGGGGCAGAGAGGGAAGCAGTAATGGGAGTTGCCATCCACATGGCAGAGGAGGTCTGCAAAATCAGGGCAACAGAGATTCATTCTGAGGTAGACCCTTTCAGCTCTCCTGAAGGGAGGCACGGCTGCCCATCTCTGGAGGCAGTCACAGGTTGCTTATCTTTGTACCCAGAAGCATGGCTAGAAATAAAAGACAAGTGGGTACAGAGCATCATATACAGAGGCTACTCTGTACTCTTTTCCTTTCCCGTCCCAAACATAAAAAACATCCTGGACATTCCACTCAGTCAAAAGGAATAATCAACTCTAGAAATTCAAACGTTGCTAGATAAAAGAGTCATCCAAACAGTCCCCACAGACGAAATAGGATCTGGAACTTACTCAAGGTTCTTTTTATTTCTGAAAAAAACAGGGGACTGGAGACCCATACTGGATCTCAGCAAATTAAACAGATCAGTAAGAAAAACAAAGTTCCGGATGGTAACACTCCAGTCAGTATTTACTTTTCTGGGAAAAGACAATTGAATGTACTCTATAGACCTCCAGGATGCGTACTACCACATAAAAAATGGACAGGCTATATGGGAGTCATCTGCACTTTTGGCTGGGAGCCAGTCCCTATCAGTTTTGAGCCCTGCTCTTTGGACTCACTACAGCCCCCAGAGTGTTCACCAAGTGTATGGCAGTGGTCACAGCTCACTTGAGGCATCTAGGATTCCGAGAGTTTCTGTATCTAGATGACTAGCTCCTAACTGCCACCACCAAGCATCTATTACAGAAAGCAAGAGACACCACATTACTTCTCTGTTGTCACCTAGGAATCACAATAAAGTATGAAAAATCTGCCTTGTTGCCATCTCAACATATCGTTTTTATAGGGCAGATCTAGACATGACAAATATGATGGCAAAACTTCCTACAGGAAGAGTTCTAGTTCTGAGACAACAGGTTTTGAACCTTCTCTCCAAGAAGTACAAGCGAAAATGGTTCTGCAAGTCTTGGAAAGCATGGCAGCAGCGATAAACTTAGTTCCATTAGGACGCATGCACATGAGCATCCTGCAGTGGCTACTGTTCACTTAGTGGTCTTTGCAGGAACTACCCATGACTCATCAAATTCTGATAAGAGAGTCCTGCAAAAAAGACCTTTGCTGGTGGCTTCACTCCACTCACGTGATATCAGGTCTACCGTTTGTCCTTCCACAGCCTTTGGCCACAGTAACCACTGACATCTCCCAGACAGGGTGGGGGGGCATTATCTGGGAAGGACAGTCTAAGGCACTTGGCAAGATCCCAAGGCCCATTTGCACATCAGTGTCCTAGAGATGAGAGCGTTGCTTTTGGAGCTGCTGGCACTTCAGGACTCCCTACCAATGGAAAGTATTGCAATACAGACAGACAGACAACATGTCTGTTGTTTGGCAAATAAACAAACAAGGAGGAACCATGTCCTATCCCCTTTGTTGAGAGGCCCTGAGAGTATGGCAGTGGGAGACCTCATCCCAACACTTTCTGATAGCAGCGCACATCCTGGAGAAATCCATCGTGATAGCAGACAAACTCAGCAGAGCGATTCTGATGCCTCACGAGTGGTACGTAAAACAAGTGGCAGAGATGATTTTCTGCAAATAGAGCCAGCCATGCTGCAACCTTTTTGCCACATCCATGAATGCCAAATGCAGCAGCTATTTTGCCCTAATCCCCCTTCTGGGGGAGTCACCAAGGGATGCACTTGTACACGATTGGCCCTCGGGTCTCCTTTATGCTTTCCCTCCCTTTCCTTTGATACCCAAAGTTCTTCAGAAACCAGCTCATTGATTCTCTGCTCTGATTCTCGTTGCCCCATACTGGCCTTGTCATATTTGGTTTCCCTTCCTTTGGCCTCATCTCCAGTTGGAGCCTTGGGTTCTGGACCCAGTTCCAGACCTTCTGAGTCATACATCAGGAATGCTCCACTCCTCTCTTCAGACCCTCAAATTGACAGCTTGGCTGCTCCAGTTCCACATATAGCCAGACTCACTGAACTTTCTCCTTCTGTGAAACATATCTTGATCTCTTCTCATAAGGCCTTTACGAGAAAACTTTACATGAGCAAATGGAAAAGATTTTCTTCCTGGGCGTTAAGTAATCACATTGATCCTTTTTCTGCTCCTATAACTTCCATTCTTGAATTTCTAATGAAGATATTTAATGAAGGCGCAGCTGCAGCTACCAATTGAGTCCAGTTAGCAGTGATATCCAACTTTCATATAAATGATTTAGCCCCAAATCTGATGTCTTACAGACTATGCAAAGCCTTCCTGAAGGGCACTGTTCTATTAAGACCCCTGTACCACCATGGGCCCTAAACTTTGTTCTGTCCTGTTTGATTCCTCCCTCTTTTGAACCTGCGCCATCTTGTGAGCTAAAGTTCTTGACATGGAAAACAATTATTTTGATTGCCATCACTTCTGCTAGAAGAGTTTCAGAGCTACAAGCATTATCAATAAAGCCCCCCTACATGCTTTTCCATAAAGACAGTGTCCCTTCAAACAAACCAATTCTTCTTACCTAAAGTATGTTCAGAATCTAATTTAAATCAGTCGATAGATCTACCAGTGTTTTTCCCAACTATGGCAACAAGGCAGAGTATAGGCTACACCAACTGGATGTACACAGAGAATTATGTTTCTACTTACATAGGACAAAGGACTTCTGAAAAACTGGCCAATTATTTGTTTCATATTCAGAGGCTAAGAAAAGTGCTCCTGTATCGAAGATCACACTTTCAAAATGGCTTTCAGACTGTATTACCTTTACATACAAATCTAACAAACATCTTCTCGGCAAAGTCAGAGGTGATTCTACAAGAGCCATAGCAGCAGCTTCTGCTTTTCGCACTAGACTACCAATTGATACCATTTGTGCTGCAGCAACATGGGCAAGGCCTCATACCTTTATCACTCAATACAAAGTGGATTTGGCCTCCAGGAATAGGGCCTCCTTTGGGTCCACTGTTGTGAAGAATATTCTCTCGTGAGGTGCTCAGAAATTATGGTGCTAAGGATGCTGTCCCAATCAGTGAAGAATAAAGGTGAGATAGAACAACATCACATAAAAAAGTTATGTACTGACCATAACGTTCCATGTGTGTTGTTCATCTCACCTTCATTCTTTCATCCTACCCTCTTTCCCCCAGTCATTTGGCTTCTGGAGGACTGAGCAGTCACATTTGGCAGATAATTTTCTCTGACCATCCTCATTGTATATAAAGTGTCAAATAGTCCATTTGTAAACTATTATTATTAGCATACAAAATCTGAGGAACTCTCCTAGGACATGATGGGATAGGGATACAGCCACAAGCCAGTGGAAGACCTTGAGCTTTTGTATACGACCGAGTCAGAACCGAGGATTTGTTCTGAACCCAACCAGTAAAGAATGAAGGTGGGATAAACAACACACATGGAATGTTATGGTGAGTACATAACTTTTTTTTTATTCCAAGACTGTTAAAAAACATTTGATTTTGCATTTGTTCTTAATGTTTGTATGTTTCTTGATTATTCATGTTATTTGCGTTTGATCTGATGATGTCTTTGCCTTGGATGAAAATAAACATGCACATCATTTTACAAATCACACCACACACTTGTCTGGAAGAAATGGCCACAGCCATGCATTTATTATGCCAATCAAATTAGGTGTCAAAGTAGTGCCTGATCATAAGTCATTGCCAATAAAATCAATGCCAAGCAAGAATATTCAGATGTGTGCAAAGGGTAGAACTTGGAAGAAATTCAGATCCAGTCAATCAGGCCATAACATACCACTGTAGTCCCTGAAAATGCTCAGCCAACACCGATGGTTGAAGGGATCTAAAACCAAACACCGACAGTCCCCTGTTACCTTTCAGCCAGACACCAGTGGCTGAAGGAGATCTGCCACTTGAGGTGCCCCAGGCTGTGGCCCCCAGCCTGCCTGCTTCACCATAGGGTGGCCCACCCAGACAGACTGTTGGAGCCATCCATTTCTTTGGCACCTCAGCTCTTGATAGCTCAGCCACAGTATCTGTTTCAGACCTGAGCCAGGCCTGCATTTTGTGAGGTTCCTTTAGCTGGGTCTTTGCACCTGAAGAGAGCTCCTTTGGGACCCATTCAGTCATTGAAACATTTGAAAAGGTTCCCTCCTTGTCAAGAGAAGATGTAACCCAGCCTTGTTCAGATCCAACCTGACCCTCTCTGGTGTCTACAGTTTCAGCAGTCCAACATAATCCTTTCCATTTGGGTCATCCAGCTTGAGAAAACTTCCACAGAATACATAGGGTGAGCTCCCCTTCTGCTTCTTAATCTTTCCCAAATTACTCTCCCCCCATGGAAGAGCACAGAAAGCATAAATGCAAAAAGAGGCATTTAGATTCTCTTCAGGAGTCTCTCCCTGACACCAACCTCATTGATGTGTAAGGGTCCCCAAAGTCCCTCTTAGAAGATGTCACCTTTAGAGACATCCTTTAATTACTTACACAAAAGGGGGGCTGGTCCACTTATGCAACTTCTCAGAAGGAGTTGGAGTTGGTGTTTCTTAAGTTCTTTGGATCTGGGCCAACCACTTCCTGGGTGCCCCCCCCTCGCAGACAGATTGATAGACTTGATGTTCTCATTGGGCATGTAAAGAATTGGATGCGGTGGAGCCCATTCCCTGCAAACACAATTAGGATTGTGGTCTCATTCCAAGATAGGCCATACTTGAGCAGGAAGCCTGTAGTAGATGTCATCTCTCCGAGGAGAGTTCTTCTGTCCACCCCACAAACAGGGGGTCTCAGGACTTAGACAGATTTGGAAAGTGCGTTCATGTCTCAGAGATGTTCTCCTTGTGTGTGCTGAATTACCTCCACTATTTAAGCAGATTTCAGAGAGATTTGACCAAAGAGCTGTCAAATCTCTCTCAGGTACCATGACAGAAAATGCTGCAAGATGCTGGCAACAATTCAGTCCATTACAAATGTGTCCAAGCATGTGTTGTCCAGTGCTGCAGATAGCAAATCAAAAGCAGTGGGCACTGGCATTGCCATATGCTAACATGCCTGGATGCACCTCAGTGATTTTGCTGTGAACAACAAAATGTCCTTTTTGAATGCCCCTTTGATGGGTCTATCTTATTTGGACCTAAGGTAAAGGACACACACACCAGCTTCTCCACCCCTAAGACGTCTTCCTTTCAAAAAACAATTGGGTGGAAGTGACTATTGTTCTGAAAGTCCCAAGGTTTTGCACAGAACACTCCTGGACCCCCCCCCCCCACACCCATAACAATGGATGCAACTGTAGAGGCAAAGGCAGCCCACAAAACCAAGGGATTTGAGGTCCATTTACTGATAAGCTCCTTCAAATCTCCTGTATGGTTGCCCAACTGCTGCACTCTTGTCAAGGGGCACTTACCTCTGCACCATCATGCCTAGCTGGCCATCACTCTCGATTCATGGGTGTTGAGAGTAATATTCAGACGATACTACATTCCCTTTTTTCCTCCTCAGAACTGTCACAAGGAAGCCTTCTTGACTTAACAAATCTACACAGAAAGGCAGCAACTACTAGACAAACGACTTATCCAAGAAGTCCCACCAGACCAACAAGGATTTGGAATCTACTCAAGACTCTTTGGTTCTGAAGAAAAATACAGACCTCAGACACTTAAAACAATTCATAAATAGACCTCTTTTTGGATGGTCACCGTTCCGTCCATATTGCCTCTTCTGAGGAAGGACTACTGGATGTGCTCTATGGTCCTTCAGGAAGCCTATTACTTCATCAAAGTAGCAAGGCAGTCCAGAAGATTCCTTTATTTTTGGCTGGGAGCCAGTCATTTTCAAATCAGAGCACTGCCATTTGGACTCACTGTAGCTCTCTGATTATTCACTGACTGCATGGCAGTGGTAGCAGCACTTTTCAAGCTGCAGGAGGTTTGAGGTGTTCTTATACCTAGAGGACTGTCTCATAACTGCAGCCATGAGGGATCTGTTAATCCAAGCCAGGAATTTTTTGCTGCAGTTCAACCTGGAGGAATCATGATTATCCTGGCATGTCCAAGGTAATGCCAGTCCAAACCACTGAATTCTTAGGAAGCCACCCAGACACCACCACGTAGTCAAGCTTTACAGGTCCTTCATCACCAATGTCCTCCAGTGAGATCCATCCTTCATCTATTGCACTCTATGACAATATCTGTCATTCTTGTCCCTCACACTAGATTCCACATGATGATATTACAGTGGACTGTTGAAGTCCAGTGGCCCATTCTTCATTATCTGATGCACTTTCCTCTAAAACTATCTTGGATTTACAAACAGTATAGTCAGGTGGCTAAATTCTTCTCTAGTTTTTCAGGCCGTCCTTTCATTTGTACTTTTCAGGAGTCATGCTGACCATGGCTGTATTCCATCTTGGAGGAGGAGACATTTTGAAGGGAAGGCTGTCCAAGGTTTGTGGTCTCTGACAGATGTCAATTTTCACATCAATGTACTGGAGATAAGTGCAGTCCTTCTAGTGTTGTAGGCCTTCCAGGACTCCTTTCCCAGGGATGTGATTGAAATCCAGAAAGACAGCATGTCATTTGTCTGGTACATAAAGAAACAAGGAGGAGAACTTGCCCTTACCCTTTATGTTGGTAGGCCATGAGGTTCTGGCAGTGGGTAATTTCTTACCAGTGCTTTCTAATTGCATCCTGGGGAGATCCAGTGTATTAGGAGACAAGCTGAGCTGGTCAATTCTTCTGCCTCATGAGTAGTCCCTCAATCAAACAGTGGCTGCCATAATCTTCGGCCTCTGGGGCCAGCCTTGTTGTGACCTGTTTGCTAGCCCCTCCAGCACTAAATGCTACAGCTAGTTTGCCATAATTTCTCCAAGAGGAGCATTCTCCAAAGGAAGCTTTGGTCCACACTCTGTCCCTGGGTCTCCTCTATGCATACCCTCTGACTGTACTAATAACTACATTTCTTCAGAAAGCAGCCTGGTGCAAGGTGAAGGCAAGTTTCAACACCCCTTTTGGTCTTGGCAAATATGGTTCCCCTTTCTGTAGCCTCGCCTAATGTACACTTCATGGATGCTGGATCCTCTTCCAGATCTGATCTCTTACCCATCTGGAAAGCCTCACCCAGACATCAAATCCCTGAGTCTGACCTCTTGCTTTCTCCACTTCCAATAATGGCTAGAAATTCCAGTCTTTCATCCAGTGTTACTCTCATTTTATCCTCATCTCAGAAGCCTTCCACCATGAAAGTTTATAGAAATAAGCATAAGAGATTTTTCTTTCTGGTCTTCAGCCAAAAATCAAGACACCTTTTCAGTTCCCTTACCATGAATTTTAGACTTTACTGCAGACCTGCTTCATGCAGGAGCTAACTACTCTGCAGTTAAAGTTCAGCTGACAGCTATCTCTTCATATAGGCCAAAGAACAGACCCCTGTTACATCTCTGAAACATTGCAAGGCCGTTTTGAAAGGTACCTTTCTCCTATGTCCTCCTTCAAGGAATCCTGTTCCATCTTGGGATATTGTTATATTATTACAGGCCTTGATAAAACCCCCTTTTGAACCTGCAGCTATGATGGACTTGAAATTCGTGTTTTGGAATACACAATTCTTAGTGGGAACTATCTTGGCAAGGAGGATTTCAAAATGGCAAGCCTTGTCTTTTAAACCTGGTGGTGACATATTTACTATTAAATAAAGACATGCTGCCCCTCGAAACAAATCCTAATTTACTTCCTGAGGTTGGTTCTGAGTCTTCTTGAATCAGACTGTTTATCTGCCAGTGTTTTATCACAACTTCTAAAACAGAGGTGAATATCTTATGCTTATGTTGGATGTTCATCAGTTATGTTTCTATTCACATATTACAAAGGCCTTAAGGAAATCTGAACATCTTTTGTAAAACCAAACTAGGAACCATTGCCCTGATGTTTTTTCTGACTGCATCATGTGTTTCTATAGAGCCAAGGGACCATCACTGGCTAGCAAACCTCAAGCTCATTCAACAAGAGTGGTAACAACCTCTACAGACTTCTTTTCTAGAGTCCCTATTGATGATGTTTATGCTGTGGTTATTTGGTCTACAGTGCATTAATTTGTCTCTCATTACAAGCTGGACCTGCAGTCTAGGTCTAGGGCTTCATTTGGCTCCAGCATCCTACAGAACATCCTTCTATAAGTCGTCTCAGGGTTTATAGTAGCTGGGGACTCTGTCCCTTAAGTTGAGATGGACGGAAAAGACAACATTGGATATGAAAGTTATTCATGTACCATAATGTTAGATCCATTTTGTCTTCTTTCATCCATCTCAACCTTCACTCTCTCCATTCCCATCCAAATTGTTACCACCTACATTTCTTTATTGTAATGGACCTCTCTAAAGTCTTGCCTTGCCTTACAGTCCCCTGACTGTATTTTGTTGTCATTTCTAGTTGTTTCCCTTATAAATGACATAAGTTGAGCATTGTGTATAGGTGGGCAAACTCAGTCTGAGGAACTGTTAGGGCAGAGGAGGATTATGGGAAGGGTAGGAGCCTGAGTCTTGGATCCAAAGTCTTAAAGTTGCCAGAATCGGATCCAGTTGGATCCAACATTCACATAAGTTGAGATGGACAGAAGACACTTGCGTTTTCTGTACTTTCAAGTCGAAGCTGAAAAGGTCATTGGACTAGCCCTCCTACCCAGTTACCAGATAGTAAATAAATAAGATAAAAAGTCCAGTCTCAAGAACTTTGGTCAAATGACTTTAACAGCTCATTCCCAAATGCAAAAACATAGAAGGTAGTGAGGACAAGCTTCAAGTATAGGGAATAAAGTAACTGGTATGCTTGAAACCAAAGGTGTTTGTAGGCAGCCATCTGCTACCATCTTTGGACAAACGTGGGCTAGAAGGCATCATTGCTTATTGGCAATCTCCAGTTGATCTTTAAACATCTGTAAAAAAAGAAATAAATTTCTGAAGAAAGTAGATGCTGCATGTTTAGTGCCATACAATATTTCCGGTACTGTAGGATCTGTAAGTGTGCTAGATGTCTAACATGCTCCAACTTTGCCCCCATCCAAAAACAAAAAAAAAAAAAGAATAGCCATTCCTCTTTTTGAGGATTTGACTATGCCACCCAGAGTGGACCTGCCATACCACTTCACTATCTTTGATTTTAGAAAATGATTTTGCTTGGTAGTTTTGTATGTTCCTCATAAAATTTTAGGTTTTCTGCCAAATCATTAAAAATTGCATTCACTAAATAGAGACATTTGAGTTTCAGACTTCATATCTTATGAAAAAATGCATGTTAATACAAACTGTGTTATTCTGTCAGCTTTTTAAGTATATCAGTACAATATTTAAAATCTGTCTCTGATTGTGGGCCTTTATCCCTCCATTTTGGCTTTATCCTTGATTCTTACACTCTGGGGCTTGCCCATAAAAGCATTTAAAAAGCTCTTTGTGGCTTTTTACAGTTTAGAGTTCTTACACAAATATAACTTTTGCATTTCCTGAAATACCCGTGCAGCAAGTTACATATATTTTTAGAATTTAACCCTTAATATTTAAATTAAGAACTTTAATATTCTGCAGGCCCAACTGTCCTATAAAGATCATAAAAACAAAAGGGAATAAAATGTGACTTGTAGGTTATCTGGTACTCTTGTTTGTAAGTGATGGGAGTGGCAGTAAACAGTGTCTAAATAGATGGCTGACAATAGAGAAAAGGAAAACATTTAAACAAGTTAGTCGTAGACTTGAAAAGTACATTTGTGTACACTTACCATAAATGTAGATGTTCGAGTGTATTCACTGTTGCAGTCATCACATTTGGGTTATCCCTGCCAGAGTAGCCATTGGCCGACCCAAATACCAGAGACTTAGTATTTCTGCGTTGGTTGCTGTTGCTTGAGGACTGACGTCAGGTCGTCAGTGGTATAAAGTAAGGCAGCCGATGCTATTACATCAGTTTTTTTTGCCCTAACCTGTCAGGAGCACCCAAAGTAGGAGGCCAGGTTCTGGTGGAAGAACCCCACCAGTGGAAAATAAATACCAATATGTCTCCTTGTAAGGAAAGGAGAACAACAAGGAAGAATGGTAACAAAAGGAGAAGGAGAAAAAATGGGGATGGAGGAAGGGAAACCAGGCCTGCAACAGCGAATACACTCGAACATCTACATTTATGGTAAGTGTGCACAACAGTACTATGTTCTTCGTGTTTCACTGTTGCAGTCACCACATTTGGGTAGATTCACAAAGCTGAGGAAATGGGTGGAGGCAGTCAAGGAAGCTAGGGGCTGGCTAGGATGCCCTGCAAGACTGCAGAGGCAAACCCTGCCATGGATTTGGAGATGAAAGGCAGGTGGTAATGCTTGGTAAACGTGGGAACAGATGTCCAGGTGGCAGCCTTCAGGATGTCCCTGGTGGGGACTTCTCTGAGGAAAGTTGCAGAGGTGGAGGCTGCCCTGGTGAAGTGTGTCCTGACCCCCTGGGGGAGGCTTACCATGCTGTTTGTAGCAGAAATGGATGTAGTGTGCTATTTGGAAATGGTTTGCTTGGAGATGGCTTTGCCTTCTGCCCCTGTAGCAAAGCTAACCAACAATTGATCAGACTTTCTGAAGGGTTTAGTCCTGTCCAGATAGTATCTGAGCTGTCTGTGCACATCTAGAGAGTGAAGAATCCTTTCCCCCTTGTTCTGGGGATTAGGAAAGAAGGTGGGCAAATGAATGGATTGGTTGGGAGCCACACTGGGCATGAAGGATGGGTTAGTTCTGAGGGATACCCGGTCTGCATGGAAGATGATAAAGGGTTCAACAGCCGTGAGTGCTTGCAGCTCAGAGACTCTTCTGGCTGAAGTGATGGCCAGAAGGAAGGGTGTCTTCCAGGAGAGAAATTTTAGCTCTGCAGAAGAAGCTGGTTCAAAAGGAGGCAGGGTGAGCTTTTCCAAGACAAAGTTAAGGTCCCAAGCTGGTGTTGATGCCCTTCTGGGGGGATTCAAGTTGCTAACCCCTCTGAGGAATTGTTTGATCAAAGGGTGTGAGAAAAGGGGCTGCTCAGTGGGAAAATGAGCAGAAATAGCAGAGGCATGAATTTTTATAGAGGAGAAGGAGAGACCACTGTGTAGTAGATCAGCTAAGTAATCCAGGATGAGAGGGATGGATGGCTGTGCCATATTGACCCCCATAGCTTGGATCCAGGTGCAGAACCTTTTCCATTTATCTGCATAAGACTTTCTGGTACTAGGGCATCTGACCTCACGGATAACATTCAGAACCTGTTTACTGAGGATGGCAGATTGGTTCAGGGTTAGGGAATAAGCCAAGCTGCCAAATTGAGTATCTGAAATTGGGGATGCATGAATTCCCCTTCCCTCTGAGTTAGGAGGTTTAGAATCTGAGGAAGATGCCATGGAGTCAGTGGGACAGGCTTTGCAGCAAGGGGTACCAGTGCTGTCAGGGCCAGTCTTGGGCTATAAGAATGGTCCTTGATTTTTCCCCCCTTATTTTGAGCAGTACCCTGGGGATGAGCGGTAGGGGAGGAAAGTCATAGACCGAGAGGTTGACCCAGGGGAAGGACAGGGCATCCACTTTCTAAGCCGTGCAGTAATGCTCCCTGGTGCAGAATTTGCTGAGCTGATGGTTGGTGTGGGAGGCAAAGAGGTCGACCTTCAGGGTTCCCCATTTCTGAGTTATTAGGAAGAAGGTACTTCTGTTGAGCTGCCACTCTTGTGTGTCCAAAAGGTTTCTGCTTAATTGGTCTGCCAGGGAGTTGAGAGAGCCTGGTAGGTATTGTACTAACAGGGGTATTTCCATGGAAGAGGCTGTGAGCCAAAGGGTCACGGCCAGCCTGCATAGGGGGTAGGAGTGATTCCCTCCCTGCTTGTTGATGTACCACATCACAGTGGTGTTGTCTGTTTTGATCAGGAGAGCCCCTGGAGAGAGAAGGGGTTTGAAAGCTATCCAGCATGCTGCACAGCCATCATCTCTTTTTGATTGATGTGCAGGGGGATTTGCTGTCGGCTCCATTGGCCCTGTATGCACCGGCCATCAAGGTGTACACCCCAAGCATAGTCTGATGTGTCCGTGATGAGGGTCTGGGTGGCGGGGTGTGGGGAGAAGGGCAGTCTCTTGTTGTGGGAGTATGCTGTTTCCCACTAAAGAAATTCCTTTCTGAGGCAACGAATTATAAGTAGAAGAGTTTCCAGGTCTTGAGAGTGTTGACACCAAAGACTCTTTAGGTACCATTGAAGTTTCCTCATATGCAGTCTGGAATATGGAATGAAAGATGCCATGAACCCCAGAGCTTGCAGGATTTTCCTTGCAGAAAGCTGGGGCCTGGTGGCCAGTTGAGAGAAATAGGCTAACAGGAAAATTAGTTTCTCTGGTGTAAGGTATGCCATCTGGGATGCTGTGTCCAGATGTGCTCCCAGGAAGATGATCCTTTGGGTGGGCACCTGTTTATTGCGTACCCTAGTTAGGTTAGTAGACTCTTTACAAAGGCCAGGTGTTTGAGCAGCTTTTCCTGGATGTCTGCCTGAATAAGGCAGTTATCTAAGTAGGGGTAAATTTGAATATTTCTTTGTCTGCAAAAGGCAATGGCTGGAGCCAGGCATTTTGTGAAAACTCTGGGAGCAGTAGGTAAGCCAAAGGGAAGCTCAGAGAACTGAAAGTGTTGAGATCCTGCCCTGAAACAGAGATATTTTCTGCATGATTCCCTGATAGAAATTTGGAGGTAGACCTCTTTTAGATCTAGGGTTGCTAGCCAAGCATCCTTGGAGAGCATGGGTAGCAGCTGCTGGAGGGTGAGCATTTTGAATTTTGGGATCACTAGGAAGGTGTTTAGAGTGGATATATTTAGGATGGGGTGCCAGGTGCCCTCTTTTCTGGGAACCAGAAAAAGTCTGGAGTAGAAGCCTTAGCCTGTCTGTTCTACAGGAATGTGCTGTACTGCCCTCATAGAGAACAGGGAAAGGATTTGCTTTTGAGCCTCTTCCCACTGATTTGGCAGTAGATCTGAGAACCCTTTTGGGGTTGGAAGGGTGTGGAAGAATTTGTATCCCTGAGACACAATGTTCAGAACCCATTGGTCCTTGGTAATGGTGGCCCAGGTGCTTGAGTGAAAGGAGAGTTTTCCTCCTAGGGGTAAGTGAAGGTGGGCAGAGGGGAGGTTGGGAAGAGGTGAGTCATTGTGAGTTCTTACCATAAGGGGGTGGCTTAGAACTTCCTGGTTTTGAAGTGGAGGTAGTCCACTGCTTAGATCTCTGCATTCCCTGGGGCTGCTTTCTGGGGGCTCTGTTTCCACGGGTCCTAAGCTGGGCCTGTTTACTCGGAGCAGGAAAGGACCAGTGCTTGGAGGGACAATGCCTACTGAACCTAGGGGGCTGGACCTGTAAGAAATCTTTAACTGTTTGCATAGATTTTGCTTTTTCTTCCATCTTTTTTAAGACCTCTTCTGCCTTAGTGCCAAATAAGTTATCTTTGTGCAAGGGTGCATCCAACAATTTAGATTTGACATGGTCTGGCAGGGGTTGTTCCTTAAGCCATGCATGTCTTCTAATGACAGATCCAGTGACTACTGCCCTGCAGGAAGCTTCTAGGCTGTCAAAACCACAATGTAAGGTGTGTTTAGTTACTTGACTTGCAGAATGCATTAAGTCTTGTAAATCTTTAGATTCTGCACAAGCAGGAAAGGAGGACATTTTTTGTTTTAAGGAGTTCGAAGGTATGTTGCTGATATTTAAGCATATGGAACTGACAGTTTAGTGCCCTGATAGCAAGAGTAGCTGAGGTGTATACTTTTTTGCTCCATCTGTCCAATGCTCGGGAATCCCTGTCTGAGGGGGTGGGATTCTTAGCAGAGGTTGCTTTAATCCTTTTTGGCCCTTAAGAAATGACCTCAGGGTCAGCTGTTGGATTTTTAAAAAGATATTTGTGTGGGTCAGGGACTCGGTAGTACCTGTCTGGTTTTCTGGCAGCAGGAGGTAGGGCATCAGGAGTCAAGCTGGATTCAAGAAAAACATCATCCACCACATCCAGGACTGGGGGGATGGCCAAGGGTCTGTGTTGCGGAAGATCTAGCAATTCCCTGAGTCTCTTTTTAGACTGAGGGTTATCCTGACTCTCCCATTGGAAATGCTCCCTTAAAGTATGCAGGGTTTCCCCAAAGGAAAAATCCTCTGGGGGAGAGGCTGAAGGAATGGATTCCTCTGCATCAGAATCCTCATAAGTGGAGAGGGGCTGCATGTCTTCATAGTCAGATGCATCAGATTCATCTTACTCTTGTTCAGACAAAACTACTGGGGACAGATCTCTTTTCCTTTTTGAAGGGGTAGCTTGGCTTCCCCTGATCAGCATGATAAGGTCTTCTACCATTTTAAGTATTTGAGAGTGAGGCAAGGTAGCAGACACCTGACAGTGGGTAGTCGGTTTCTTGGGTGTGGTTCGAACCCTGGGCCTAAGGACCTCGGTTGTTTTCAAAAGAACGGTAGTCGCAAAAGAAGACGTCGGTTTGTGTCGAGATTCAGAGATGCAAAGGACTTCCTCGGAAGTCGGTGCCTGCTCAACGGCTCCAGACCCATCCAAGGTAGAGACGACCACAGGATCCTTAGACGAAGAAGAGTTTTGCAGCATACCGGACTCTGAAAGGGTCTCGGTAGTGGCCTGCAAATCAACTGAAGCAGACATCAGAGGCTGTGAAAGTGCCTCACTGAGTACCGGAGGACTGACGACTAGCTTAATGAAGTGTCGTTGGAAGGTTTGGACCTGTGCGATCTGTCTCTGTCTTTATCTTTACGTTGTTTTGGAAGATCTGCTGATGGATGGCTTACCAAAGCCATATCGGAATTCGAGGACTGTAACTGAAAATATCTGGCTACAATAAGGGCCCGACGATGGATAGTTCTGGTGTTAAAGCACGGAAGTGACAACGGGGGACTAACTTAAGCTAACTTGCTTGTATGCTCCAGAATGCAAATAATCAAACATTCTTAATTCATATTGGTACTCATCCATAAACACTAATCCACCTCCCTTATCGGGTTTCATTACTCTAACTTTGCATTGATTAAGAAGATGGATGAATTCAATCTCATTTTTAGATATATTCAAGTTTGTAGCTTGTGTATGTGTCATAGGATCCAAACTTGATCGTAAATCAATTTCACACATTTTTTCAAACACATTTAAAAGACCATACAAAGGGGGATTAAACACACTAGATACTCTAAGTGTATTCAACAATGTAGTGTTATTACCCATTGTGTAAGTTAAATTTAACTTACGTACAAAAAGCTTAAGATCTATAATAGTTCTAACTAGGTCAGCCCTTTTATCGGGCACAAAAGACAAACCCTTGGCAATAAATTCAGTCAAAGGTTGTTCTATTGACATAACTGTATAATTATATACTTTAAAGTCCCCTTGCAAACTAAGAAGGATTTGTGGTCCTTCGCATGAATGTTCTGTCATCTCCTCCATTGATTCCTCTGGTTTCTCCTCTGCCCCTGGTTCCAAGGCCAAGGCCGAAATATGCATATCCACAGCTAGTGGGGTTTGGCTTTTTTGGCCTGAAATTGTCCATTAAAATGACAAAACAAGTAATGGGCATTCAGAATTGCCAATTAGTTGAAACACCTGATGTTCATAATGATCATTTGCATATACCCCATGTGCCTCTGATGCAAGAGGTTTGGGAGGTCACTTATTGGAAGTTCTAGCTTTGCTGGAGTTTTCATTTTGTTTTTACTGATTGTTTTTTCAGTGACCTTCTCACTCATTGTTTTAGTTTGTTGTTTGGGATATTTTTGTAGTGACCCTAATGATAATGGACATCAGCTGGGTATAACAGCCCTGTGTTTCTAATGCTTAGTCAACACTCTGCTTGTGCTGTGCCGATGAGGTCATAACGATGCCGAAATATGCATATCCACATCTAGTGAGGTTTGGCTTTTTTGGCCTGAAAGGGTCCATTAAAACGATGAAACAAGTCATGGGCATTCAGAATTGCCAATTAGCGGAAACACTTGATGCTCATAAGGATCATTTGTATATATCCCATGTGCCTCTGATGCAAGAGGTTTGGGAGGTCACTTATTGGAAGTTCTGGAGTTTTCATTTTGTTTTTACTTACTCTGAGACAAGGAATTGATACTGTCAGTGGAAAAAGACAGTGTTTACTGTTTATAATGTGTGCCATGTCTCTTTCAAGATTTCTCTCTTGAAGTAAGGTGGGAAGGAAGGCTGATCTCTTTTTAATTTCTCCAAATCTTTTGGGTTTCTAATACCGTGACGGGAATGGACCCCATTCCTAAGTCAAAGTACAACTAAAGTTCATAAAATTAGTATTGTTTCACTCTTTGATGTCAGCCAGTAGTGCTCTTTGCAGCACTCCCAGTAATGTCTCCTTCTGCAATTCTTACGGAGTTACATGGATTGGTAGCATATCTAAATACAATTGTAGACTCTTTTTTTATAAGACCTGTTGCTATTACCACAATTGGAACTATCCACACTGCTCTCATTTCTGCCTGCAAATTTCCAGTATTTTATCACTTTGTGTCTCTCTGTACGTAAGACACTGCAGTCATTAGGTGTAGCAATTTCAATGATCAATGCTACTTTGTTTTCTTTTCATGGACCACTATATCTGATTTTTTTACATCTGTCTTTTGAACTGCTGATAATGGGTGATCCCATGTGATGTAGACTTCATCATTTTCTATTATGCTTTGCGGCACATTTCCAGTGTTTTTTAACTACTTCAATATTATAATGTTTGTACAATCCCCAGTGCAACAGTCTTGCCACATTATTATGCCTTTCAATATACAGTCCTTCTGCCATTAGTGTATTACAGCCAACAACAAGGTGTGCAACTCTTTCCAATCTTTTTTTTTACAAAATCTACATTTGTCTGTTTCTCTCACATGCTCAATGGACTTTTTTAAACCAATGTGTACATAGTCCACTATCTTGGGCCGCCAGTGTTAACCTTTCATCAATTGGTTTAAATTTGCCTCTTCTTAACCATTCCTGCATTCGATCCTGATCAACATGAGTTTTTTTCAGGAGTTTTCTATACTTGCAACTATATTTATGCATTTTTTACATTTGTTGCCTTCTGATCTGATCCTTCACCTTATATTCTTTCTTTTGTTTTTGGCACATTCAGTTGCTGCCTAATTTTTACCTACTTCTGGTTTGATTTGCATTCCTACTTGATGGCGATATGCTTCTGCTATCCTAAGAAGGGAAGTCATCTTCGATTTATTCTCCTCATGTTTCAAAACTTTCACTTTGTTTGGGTCTTGTGAGGTCAGCAGATATATATGCAGTCCCACGATTGCAGATCTGTACATGTAATCAGTTTCAAGGAGGCCCATACCTCCTTCGGAATGGGGAATATATAATCTTGGTATGCACTGATTTGTATAAATCATATGATGAGCATGAAGCATCCTTTTTGTTATCCTGTCTAATCTATCCAACACCTTTTGGGACCAGTCAATCACTCCAAAACTGTAAGTTAGGACAGGAAGAGCAAATTAGTTTGTAGCTTGAATTGTGTTCCTAGATGTCAATGCTGTTTTCAGGATTAATCAGTCTTCTAAAATATTCCAAATTTTATTTAAATTTGTTCATGTTTTATTGTTAATCCTTCATCAGTTCCCAAATAGTTATACACTCCCTCTTGCTAAAGTTCTTTTATATCACATTCTTGTCCCAAACTGATGTTTTCTCGGTGCTGCAGCTTTCCTGCTTTAAAGGTTATTTTCATACATTTATCAAGACCTAATGATATTCTTATATCATCTGAAAAAGTTTTGACTACTTGCAGTTTTGATTTCAGTTCCTTAACTGATGAGTTGTACAGTTTTAAATCATCGACAAAGAGAAGATGAGAAGTCTTTATGCTTTGTTGCTTTCTGGGAGCCAAATTATAGCCATGACCTAATTTGTTAAGCAGACAGTTCAATGGGTTAAGGTCAAGGCAAAAAAGCAACGGTGACAGACAGTCACCCTGGAATATCCCCCTTTGGATTTTTATCCCTGCAATAATAATTTGTCCTTTATCATGGCTTAACTGCAAAGTGGTTTGCCACTGTTTCATGGTCGCTGTGATGTAGTTTATCATTGTAGGGTGTGTCTTATACATTTTTAAGCACTCTGTTATCCTTGAATCTAGGATACTATCAAATGCTTTTCTGTAGTTGATCCATGCCATACTTAGATTCTTCCCCTTTTTACAGTTCTCCACTATGACTTTATTTAACAACAAATGATCCATTGTTCCATATGACTTTTTTATTGCCCTTTTGTTCTATTGCCATAATTGAGTTTTCTTCTAAATGACTATAAACTCTTATCGGCATCAATTCCAGTGTATAGTTTATATGTCATTGGAAGGCAAGCTGTTGGTCTATAATTTTTAGAGTAGCTTGCAGGTTCACGCTTAAGTAGGAGAATTATTTTTCCTATTGTTAGCCAGGTTGGTGTCTGTTCAGGGTGCGCATATAAATAGTACTTACTCGTGGCTAAATCTTCATGTAAAGATGTTAATACTTTTAATCAGAAGTTAGGTACTGCATATGGGCCTGCGGTTTTCCAATTAGAGGCTTTTCTTAACTTTGTTTCAATCTCTCTGGCTGTTACTACATTCCATTTCATATCCTGTTCTTTTAAACTTCTTATTCTTTCTTTTACTTCTTCTGTCCATTTAGCATCTTTGTTATGTTCCACAGGATCTTCATAAATACTTCTCCAAATTGTATCTATTTCTTCTTTTTTGGTAGTCTTTCAATTCCTTTTACCTTGTTTCACAGTTCTCTACAAAACTATTTTTGGGTCATCAATAAATTGCTTATTTTGTACTTTTCCTTTATATTTATCTATGTATCTTCTAAGTTTTTTTGCCTGTGCTAATATTTTTAGTTTATTATTTGTGATAGTGCATGATAAATCCTGATCTGTTATAATACTGCACATTGCTTTTATCATGTCGATATTTCTGAGTATTTTTGTTGATGTTTTCCCTCTGTCTTAATTGCTGTATAGATTTCTCTGTTCAATACTTCCATGATGATATTCGATTTCTCCCCTTCCTTTCCCTCACTACCCTGTGATCTTGTTGTAGAACTTTATCAGTTATTAATTTAGCAGCATAGTAATATATCCTGTTTACTTCTGTTATATTGCATGAATCTCTATCAACAGTCCTAATTACTGTGCTCATTTGTTTTATCAAACTTCTGACTTTTTGAGTTTTATTGGCCTTCTGCACTCTATTTCTTTCATTGATCTTAATATGTCTATCTCTCTCTATTAAATTAAGCCACTCTTCTCTTAGCTCATTTTCTTCTAAACTGAGGGCACCTTTTTTTCTCCATTTCCTGTGGCATTCTGTAGAAAGTTCTATAGCATCTTCCTGTGGCACATTCTCTTCAATTTCATCCTCTGTCATCCGTTGCTCTGTCATATGGGAACTCACTGGCCTGTCACTCCTCAACATTGACTACGTCAGAGTTGCCACAATTTCCTGTTCCTTCCCTTGCTATCCAGCTTCAAGTGAATGTTTATACTGGTTTCCTTTGGAAGGCTCCAAAATGTCTTCATATGGCAACTGACTAGCTGCTTCCCGTTCTAGTGGTTTCTCCTTCATTTGGATGTCTATTGCTCTATCCAGCTGTGGTGCCTTCTGAGTTAGATTTTCTACACTGAAGCCTTCATTTTGCAGCTACTCCATAACCTCAATTTCTGTTTAACTTCTCCATTACTGATCTTCTTTTCTACTTTTCCTCTTTGTCTTCTCATTTTTTGTATTGTAAAGTTTTCCATGTCCAGATTCCTTTACCTGTATTTCTCTTCAAGTATCTTTGGTACTGCTGTTTTTGTATTGATTAATTTCGCTTTCTCCTTTGCATAAATATTACACCATATTAAATCTCTTTTTCTTTCCCATGTGCATATTTCTTCTTCAGATGTCTCCTGATCTTCCTGTTTCTCCTTACTTTGGGGATTCGTTCTGTCATGCTGCAATGTAATCTGTGTTAGACCTTTCACACCAAATCCTTCACTTCACAGGCATTCCATAACTTCAACTTCTATTTTGACTTCTACTTCATGAATCTTCTTTTCTACATTCCCTCTTTGTGACATTGTTTTTATTGTGAAATTTTCCATGTCTGGATGCCTTTGCCTGTATTTCTCTTAGAATATCTTTGGGGTTGCCTTTTTTTGTATTGATTAATCTGGATTTCGACTTTGCATAAATATTGCACCGTATTAAATCTCTCTTTCCCATGTCTATGTTTCTTTTGTATACTTTTCAAAAATCTCTAGGTTTTGTCGTTTATATTTTCACACTTCCTCAAATGCTTCTTTTTCTAAACAGATCAAAGTTTCTTGGTCTATTTAATGTTTTTCATAAATCTGTTGTATTAATGAACACAAATTTTTATTTGAAGCTTCTGACAGTTTTTATTGTGGAAGTATTTTTCTTTCCTTAAGGTCCATAATGATCCTTTCCATGGCCTTGCAGATGAGGCTAGTCAAGCTTGTGGGCCTATAATTCCCAGGGTCAGTTGATGGTCCTCCTCTGTGCAGAGAGATTACTGCTGCTGTCCTCCATTCCACTGGAGCATAGCCAGTTTGCAGGCTGTAGTTAATCAGGGATCCAAATGGGTCTGCTAGGTCTTGTTTTAAGTTATTTAGAAGGGCAGCCTGGGATGTTGTCTGGTCCCATTGATGTCATGTTTTTGGCCTTGGAGAGCACTGAAATGACCTTCACTCTTGAGATATTAGGCTGAGGAATGGTGACAGGTATACTTTGGGGGATGACTGGAGGGGACAGAATGGTGAAGTGAACATGTCAGCTAGCAGGTTGGCTGCTACATCAGGTTGAGTATGAGTTGTGCATCCACAACCAGTTCAGCACATAGCTGGGTATTCCATTTTAGATTTCAGGCATTCTTGGATGTAGTTAAAGAATGCCTTGTGATTGTCTTTAGCTAGGATGGCTATTTTTGCTTCGTAATTAGCTTTGGAGGACTTGACAAGATCTCTTATTTCTTTCTTTAAGGTAGCTAGGGACTGCTTCCTCAGCTAAGCCAATTCCCTATTGTTCTCAGACAGTAGTATCTTTCTGTTGTTGTATAGCCTTTTTATACCTGGGGTCCACCAGTGTGGCATCTTTTTTCAGCAAGACCTGGGTTTAATCCAGTCAGATACAACCGATTCTATACAAGTGCTTAAATGGTTATATAGGGCATTGGTGTACACCTCTGTATAGGGGTTCATGACATTTGCGTTCAAGGGGGCTTTGAAACTTCTTATACCATCATTTAGTAGGTTATTTGTCTCTGAAAAATTTGTAAGTGTTTTTGAGCTTGATGGGGTATCTGATCTTATAATTACATCGAAAGAGACTGATTTATGGTCCGAGCTTGTCAGGGAGGTTATTAAAGAAGAGGGGTGTGCAATGCTCTCCCATGTTAGAGAGTACTATGTCCAGGACATTTGAGCCTCTTTTGGGTGTGCTAACTGGCTGTTCCACAGAATTTGCATTGACAAAGGCCAAGAATTTCAGAGCCAGCATGTTTGTGGTTGTGGGTTTGCCCTGATTCTGTTGTCATTCAATTTCTTGCCTATATATATATATATAACCCTTACAGATGCGTGATTCTGAAGCATTGTTTATACAGGAGACTTTCCAAAAATGTGTATGTTTCAATCTGTTTAGCCTGAAATATTTTATTTCTGTTTCTGGTAATCTTTAATGAACTTGGTATTCATGTATTGTATAGCTTTATCCTGTGTGACAAAGATAATGCTGTGCTTTATAACCTAAAGATACAAATATAAAAGTAAAGGTGGGGGTTACACTTTTTTTAGCTGTTAGGCATGAAGGAAACCTAAGTGGCTATATCCCGCAGAAGTCCTTTATATGCTTATGGCTACACATTTATTCATTAGTGCTGTGCTATATATGAAATAACTGTTGTTTCTACAAATGTGCAGTACAGAGCTAGAGATGCATTGAGCACAATCATAGAGCTGCCAGGGTTTATAATGACTGTGGCATGAGCTTAGACCTCAGAATAAGCCTTGGCCATTGGAGGAAGGTTAGGAGCATTTGGTGGATGCAGCATCCTATAAGTAGGTAAACAATGGAATGGGGGGGTCATTGCCTTTAAAACTACCCTACAGGATTGCCACATTGGCTCTTCCAGACCACCTAAAGGTACTATACACCACTGCAATGCAGCATAGTATAACCTCTCTTCTGCTAGATAAGAATGGATTCATAAGATATGGATATGTAATGGATAAATGAGTGTTTCTTCAGTGCTTTGTTATAAACTTTAAGAATTTTTTAATGTTTCTTTTCAAGAACTCCTTCTACAAACTGATGACAGGAACCAACAACAAGTCTGAGAAGTTTTTTAAGGTTCTTTATGACCGCATGACCATTGCACATCAAGAAGTTAAATCCACAGTGTCAGTGAACGTGGGAGAACTTGGCCACAAACCACGGGAAGACAGAGACAGCTACGACCAGGGCTCTAAAGGTATCAAATTATTTCTCATCACCATTAGCTTTACCTTATGTCTATTATGCCACATACTGTCAATGCTAGATACAGAGACTATTATGAGACTGAATTAAAACAAAAAAACTCTAGGGTTCTTGAGGTTGACTTTCTACTCAGAGTATGAAAACTATAAATAAGTTTTAAAGATGTGGTGATTGTTTCAGTTTTGAACCTCAGGGCCTGTAATGGCTTCCACACATTTAGACCAGCTTTAATATAGGCAGAGACTAAAGGGTGAGGTGTCTCAACTTACAACAAAAATAAATGTACCTCAAGGCTGGTGAACCAGGGCAATGCACTTGAGTTTCTCCACATTCAAATCACCATAGGCAAAATCCCATACCACTTCCTTGCAAGATATAGGTCCCCCTCTATGACTCAGGAAACCCATGACATATATTTAAACTTATTGGAAACATTCACCATCCACCCCAATACCATATTCATGGGCAACTTTAATTACCTCACAATCATATACAACACCACACATGCTGACATAGAGATTTCTATGTTTTATAAGGACAAACTTCCTGAACCAGATTGTCAGCATGTCAACCAGGGGTGTAAACATATTCGATTTGGTTCTCACTAATATGGAAGAGTGCTGCACACTCCCTAATGTAATATCATCTCTGGTAAGGTCAGACCACAAAATGGACTCCTTTGAAGTAAAAATAAGACCCAGCCCAGCTAACCCTGGAATGTTCAGGAACTACTTAAGGCTAACTTCCTACTATTAAGTGATAACTTGGCAAAATTTCAAGCATCCATAAACCTTGAGAATACTGCTGCCTAAGCAGAACTCTACAGAAAACCCTGTACAAACATGTTAATAGCTGCTTAGAGATAGCTGTTCCCACCAGGAAGAAGTACAGAACTAACTCAAAACGCAAACCATGCTTGTGGAATTACAACATCAGTAGGCTATAAAACAGAAGAAAAAAAGTCATGGCAAACATTATGAGGTCTATCACCCAGTAGGATAAATGCACCCTCATCAGACTAAACAAAAAACTCAGAGGACAAATAAAGTCTACCAAAGCCAGATCTGAGGTAAATTTGGCCTCCCAGGTCAAGGATAACCACAAGGTATTCTTTAGCTATGTCTTCAACTTCAAAGACAATACAGAATTGTGTGCAGAGCTCATTGTTAATGGAGCCACCTGTACTGAACAAGAAGATATAATAAACCTACTGGCTGACAAATTCTACTCTTGGTCAGCAAAGTGGTGCAACAGTTGCATTGTCGCCTCACAGCAAGAGGTTCTCCAGTTCGATTCTCGGCTGGGATGCCTTCTGTGTGGAGTCTGCATGTCCTCCCTGTGTCCATGTGAGTTTCCTCTGGTTGCTCTGGTTTCCTCTCACGTTACAAAGACATGCGTCTGGAGCATTTCACCCCTGGTCTGCACTGAAAATTAGTTTTGTTCCAAGTCGGACTTTCCCAGTAAACAAATGTTAAATAAATAAATAAAATAAATAACTGTACCCCTCTCTTCCCTTCAACCTCCCCTCAGGAAATACCATCATATATAACTCCCCCTACTATCACTAGGGTGCGGTTCCACAATGCTCTAAGGCCAAGAACACTATATCAATGGGCCCAGACAATTTCCCAGGATGCCTTCTAAATAGCATGACATATGACCTATCCAGCCATCTGGAATTGCTATTTAACTGTAGCCTCCAAACAGCAACAGTCATCAATCATCCCTTTGCACAAAATTAGGCCATGTACAGACCCTAGAAACTACAGACCCATAAGTCTCACTAATTTCATATGCAAATCCATGGAAAGAATTATCATGGAAATGATCAGTAATGACATAGGAAACCTGCAGACACTGGACCCCACCCAATCTGGTTTCATCAAGAGAAGGTCATGCCTACATAAACTGGTGGACTTCTTTGAGAAGGTCACTAAAGTAATGTATGAGGGCAAAATGGTTTGCACTGCCTACCTTGATCTGACCAAGGCATTTAAGACAATACCCCACTCGAGAGACAGGTATATATCCCAGAGACTACCCCTTCTCTGGAACAGGCTCCCCATCCATGTGAAGCGGAGGTCCTCCCTAACCCAATTCAGGTGTAACTTGAACAGTTTAATGGCGAACAGGAAATTCATCCTTGGTTTGGCCCCTATATCTCTTATAGATACAGGCAAGCTGTAAATGATTCATCTCCCAGGCCCCTGCTTACACTTATCAAGGGTACCACAACTCGTCAAGAGATTTGGAATGCATGGCAAGACTTAAAAAGGCCCTTGTGGTCATTAGCCGAATACACACCTATGAACCTGTGGACCTACTTGTTCTAAGAGTTGCAAACCAACTATTCTGTGGTGTTTATAGTCAAGTATTTGAAGGTGGGAGTTAGATCTTAAATAAATTCTGCTCAGTCAGGTGCTGAGATGTAAGTACTTTTTACCCTTATCTTAAAAGCAGACATTTTGATATTAGCTGACTGTTAATTTCCTGTTAATTAACAGACAAGTTAAATCACTACAGCTGTTCAGTGTCTTTTTTAATTCTGTGTTTTTTAATTAGCTAAGTTCCACTGGATGTTTTAAATATTTTTGTAGATTTAATTTTATGTAATGTTAAGGAGTGTTTCTTCAGTGCTTTGTTATTAACTTTAAGGATCACAATGCCTTTTTTAAATGCTTTCAGGACGGATGGCTTCATTTATGCTGCCAAATGTGCAGCCTCGCTATAGTATGGAACCAGGGACACCAGATGAGCATGATATGAATGAGGCAACGGACAAGGGGGCAGAAATGGGGCCAGGAATCATGATCATGAAGCCCATTTTGCGCTTTCTACAGTTGCTTTGTGAGAACCATAACCTGGACCTTCAGGTCAGTAGCAGACTGTATGTGATCTCTTCTTTACTTATCTGTAATGGGTTACTAATGTGTAATGGTGGCCACTGTTGTTGTAGTACCTTCCTTGTGAAACAGTGTGACCATGGTGGAGATGGTGTGGAGTGCTGCTCAGGATACAATGAATTATAAAGAACATATTTCGTCATGTTAAACATCATGTTAGGTGTACATCACTGTTATATGTGGTAGTATGCATTAGGTAATATTTTATGACTGGGAAAATATTACAGGGTTAGTTTTGATATCCAGTATACAGTAGCATCAGATGTCACTGGCAGTATTTTACAAGCACCTCATGCTTTATTTAGCATGTGTTCTTGTTATATGGTGTTACTTGTTGTGAGCTATATGCTCTTGTATTATGTGAGAGAGTGTCATCTTCAGCATAGTATTATAGTACAGGCATAGTATACATGGAGGAACAGTGACAGTGATGCCAAGGGTCGGTGCCACTCATCCTGACTTTTTTTGCCTGTTAGATAAATGAGTGATACTATTAACCAGCAACCTGCATTCTTTGGCTCCAGTTCCTCATGTCTCTAGCATTGTTTCAGTTATGCTTCTCGCTTTTTTTTAATTCTCCCACTACCCTGCAAACCAGTCAGCCTTCAGAAAGACTGATCTTTCTTTAAGTGAGAAATACTTTTCCATGTAGTTCTTTTCTGCTATTTAAAATTTGTGGTGATATTCTAAGAGCTTTTTTTTGGTGTTGCTACTTCTAGAAGTGTATCCCAGACACAGACATGAGCATGTAGTGAAGCAGATGTCAGCCACTTCCGATCACTTACAAATTTAGGAGGAAGCGAGGAAGAGGATGCACAGTATAGCTATGGAAAATCAGAAAGACAGTGGTTATAAAGAAGGAGAAGAGTGCATCAGGAAATCAAAGAACAAAATCAGAAAAATACATGGTTTAAAAACAGTAAAACGTGTGAGGAAAACGTACCTAAAAATGAATATTAAACGGATGTCAGGCTTACTCAAATATTAGCTGAACAAGGGAGCTAATAAACAGTGCAGCTAGGAGAACAAAACCTGACCCACTAACATATCTGGAAACGATAAGAAAATCTTCAGGAGAGTCTTATGTACAGTAAATCCTTATCTAAAGGCCTACTTACCTAGTGAAGCATCAGACTGTGGTAAGTCGTTTCTAGCAGTTCCTGCCCCCAATAGCAGCCAGTGCTGGCTTTATGTTCATCCTCAGATGACATTGATTTTGGATTTGTACGGATATTGTAATTACAAGAACCATAAATGTGATCCTTGGAATGGTGAGACTGTAAGTCTCCAGGGTTGCAGTATTTCAGAGAATATCCACTTCTCAGAGGTACAGTGATCTTAGAAATTGTGTGTGTGCGTGTGTGTGTGTGTGTCTGTGTGTGTGTGTGTGTGTGTGTGTGTGTGTGTGTGTGTGTGTGTGTGTGTGTGTGTGTGTGTATTCCCAAATCTTGCCCATGTACTTTCGCACTACAGTGCGTCGTACAGTGGACTCCCGACCTAATGAAGGTAAACCATATATATATATATATATATATATATATATATATATATATATATATATATATATATAAGAAGTATATATTAGAGTAGTTATTTATGTATAGAGGTAGATATAATTATATATTCACATCCCTTAGCTGCTAGTGATACCAAATGACCTAATTTATTTTCTTCTTCATGCTTCAGCTAGTAAGCATTCAAGAGAAGTATATAAAAACAAAATCCATAATATTAAATAATACAAGTGATCCAATGATTCAACCATAATCATATGTGACATATAGGCTTTTAGCAGATGTTTAAGTGAACAGATGCTAAAAGTTCTTGTTTTGTTGAATGTTGTTACAATTCCAAACAGTCCTTCAAATAAGAAATTAATTTTTTCATGCTACAGATTCCTGGGATGTACTTAAGACAGAATAATAGGAATACGTTCAATGGGAAGGGCCTCTGGGATGCATTATCCTATATTTAAGTTCATTGTGATTCCAGTCTTTTCCATGTATTGCTTATTTTGCACCCATTCCATCTAATCCATGTCTTTAAGACCTACAAAACCCTATACATAAAAGTAGATGTGTTACTTATGTATTAGAGTTCTACACATTCTGTTTCATATAACTGTTAAATGTTCCTGTATGTAAATGTGAAATGATCTAGAGGTGCTATCAATGTATTAAGTAGCAACTGTACCGCAACCACACTTGATGCTTTGGATTACTCTTTCTGAGTCACAAAGTAGGAAAGCAGGTTAGTTTCTACTTATCCCCATTAATTGGGATCTATAGCTAAGCATTGCCCAGGCAAGCATCACATCAGGTATTATCAGCTTTGTTAAAATGACAACACCTATTGTCAGTTTTAATAGATTTTTTTAAAAATGTGCCCCCATACCCCCACATCTCTGTGTACAGTAACTCTGAGATTTCACAACCTTTGGGGGCAACTTACATATCCCCATTCCAGTCATTACTCTAAAATAACTACCTACATTTCAGTTAAACAAAGGAGTTGATATAAAACCGCCTTTAAGCAGTAGCAGTATGAATCTAATTTGTGTTTGCTTTCAGAATGGTAAGTAGCTAGTGCTAGCAAACAACCCATGTTATGGACATCACAGAAAAACAAAAATTAACGTAATGTACCATATGCTTCTGGACCAAATTAAGTATTTTGATGTTTTTTATCTCTCTCTCTCTCTCTCTCTTTTTATTAATGACTTTTTCTGCACCTAGAAATTCATGAAAATTCTTATATAACTATACTTCTTTAGTTGTTTTATTGGCTTTATCTGGGTTTTTTGAATGTAGCTTGCAGTTTTAATTTAAGATCATCATGTAGCTTTGTATAATTTAACTAATTGGTACAATTCATTTTAAGGCAAAAGAACTCACCATAAGGCAAAGCATAAAAACATTCTGGTGAAAGTCGCTACAAGCCCCCAGGAATGTATTACCACAAGTGGGCTTTATGCACAAAATAGAAAATAGAACATATTTACCAAACATCTGACTTACAGAGTAACAACTAAGAAATTTACTTCAGTTTTATTACTATTAGAAGTGAATGGTAGACCTCTAGTTTTTAACTTAATATGTGAAATAAATTCTCCAGCAGTGTGACCTACACAAACAAAAATAAGGAGGCACACACACATATACACACACACACACACACACACACACACACACACACACACACACACACACACACACACACACACACACACACACACTTACTTTCAGTCAGAATCCATCATATAAATGTTAACATAGCAAGGTACAAACAACACACACATTGCCATGCCCTTCTTTTGTACTTAAAAGTATCCATTGCAGTTGGAATAACATTACACATTTTGGAAAACATAACATGTATCTTAAATATAGTATACTGGCTTTTATTTTGTTTTCAGGAGTGAATATCAGAAATGCATAAAATTATTTGTGAGGTTCATTGATGAGATTTTTATCCTGTGGAATGGGGCTAAAAAAGAAATTGGTAATTTTGTTAATTATGTTAACAGTACATCTATGTTTTTAAAGTTTACATATAATTACAGTAGGAATGAAATAATTTACTTGAATACACTTATTAAACACAGCAGGACATATTTTAAATCAACAATTTATAGGAAACCTACTTTAAGTAATTCCTGTTTGAAGTTTTTTAGTTGCCATCCCCTTAGAAGAAAAGTATAGTGAAGGGAAGTGCATAAGGGTCACTAGGATGACTTCACACTTCGAGGATGCTCTGAATGAATTAGCCACTGTAGCCAATGTGTTTTTAACCCGAGGATACCCCCCCCCATTTGGTTGATGATATATGAGGGTATGTCCAGTCTCAGTGGGGGAGAAATATAAACCCTTATTGGGGGGTAGGACTAACACCTAATGGACAAAAACAAAATGGCAAACATTTTGAATGAGCTTTAATGGTTGAATAAGGGCAATGATCATGGTAAATTAAGAATACAGTAAAGAGAAACTTGAACATCTTAAGGCAAATCCACTCATTTTTCAAATTTTAAGGCCTGATCCTACTTTCACATTTAAGACAGGATCTAACTTAAAAGAAAGATTCAAACGTGGGTCACAATTTTATGACCATCAAGGCACCCAAAGAAAAGGGACAGTGAAGTGTGGTTCATGTACCCAATATCCCTATATTTTAGAGGCTGAAAATTTAATTTTAGAGAAAAATATAGGCTGCAAAGATATATTTGTAAGAGGGATTTGCCAGTCTAATGCAGTTGTTTACCTAGCCAGTGCTTAGGTGCCCAACTTTTTATGTGGGGAAAACGGAGAGACCTCTTTGAAAAATAATGTATGAACATATTTATCAAATAGGTAAACACAATGAGAATAATGATTTATAAGCATTCTAAAACATGTCCCCATTTAAAAAACTTTTGTTTTGGTATATTGGAGCAAATTAAAGTTAACCTTGCATTGGGGATATGAAAGGTATATTAGAAGAAAAGGAAGTGAAATGGCAACTTAGATTACATGCCTCACAATATCCTGCTATAATTGAAAATATTTCTCTACAAGCATTATTGAATAGGAAAGCAAGTATATTTTAACTTTTAACATATCTTTTTGTGCTTGGTTTGTATTTGTATGTATTTTGAAATTCCTTACTGTTTCTTTAAAAGTGTTTTCTACTTATAAGTAATTAGTGATTCACTTACATATAAAAAGTGGTGGGTTTTGGTGAACTGTGATTCTGATGAAGTCCTACTCTGTAAAGGACGAAAGAGCTTAAGCAAATTTTAATATTTCAATTTTGTGCCTGGATTAATTATAGTGTTGTTGTTTAAGAGGAGGTAAAGTCCGGTTTTGACTGCAAGCATTGCACTTTGTGGAGATGCAACACTGTTGTTAGGTATAAAAGGATCTGTTGTTTCTTCCTTGTTATAGGTTCCCTAAGCTTGGTGACAGTCTTTTCTACTTTCTGTTACCTGAGTCATTGTGCTAAAAGTTTTTGTGTTCTAGAGTTATTATGAAAAACCAGTTGCTGAACAGCAATCTTTCTAAACTCATCCAAATTATCCTGGTAATCCCTTATTTTCTGTTTAGCATTTTGCAGTTGCTCCTCTTCTTGTTCTGTGGGATTCCCCCTATTTTGTAATACTTTAACATTTGTCAGTCCCTCTAAATAATTATTGTTACTTATTAACCATATCTCCTTTTCTTTTATTTCTATTTCCACAACCCATTTCTTAAAGTCATCTCTTTTCAACAGATAGGTGGGAAAGCTCATGTATCTCATTTTTATTTCATTACCATGCGTTTTTATTTTAGTTATTATTGGCACATGATCTGAAATAGTTATTGGGTACATATCAAGACCTTCAATTAAATGCACATATCCTGCAAAATGTAAATTCTGTTTAGCCTAGCCCAGTTTTTGTATCTTGGGGAATAATATGTAAATTAAGTCTGACCTTCTAGTACTGAATTCACATCTTCCATGCAAAATATTTTCATAAAATTCTTTAAAAATCTACCCTATTTTATAATACTTTCCCTTCTGGGTCCCCCAGACACATCTTCACTAGTGAAATTCCAGTCCTCACCTGTAAGTAATATTCCTTGTTGAAAGCTAATTATTTCTCCTAGAATTTTCTTAACCTCCATTATAGCAGTTTTTGGTGGAATATAAATACAAGCCGGTGTAATTCTCCTCCCTTGTCGGTAGCCCCTTAGTAGTACAAATTTACAATTTTTATACTTTTTATCCTTTTCTATCACTATTGGAACTCCTATTGCAATTAATATTAGTATTCCTCATTTCCTTTAACTCATGTTTTCCACTGAATAACCTTCCTGAATAACATTTCTTTATCAAAATTACACATTCAGTTCTTTCCAAGTGTGTCTCCTGTAGCATAGCTATTTGCACTGTACATTCTTTTAATGTAGTTCACTACTCTTTTTTGTATTTATCTGTGAGACTATTCATGTTTAAATACATTACAGAAAGCATAATTTTCTTGAAAGGTTATTCTCAACTTTTATGTATAACAGTTGTTTTGTTAAATGTCTAGTTCCAGCTTTTCTGTTACACACATATACTGTTTGGCACGTTAATCTTTTTTACAGTTGTTTCTTGTCATCTCCATTTGAGCCTAGGTCACATCTTACAAAACATTTGTGTTTTATTGAAAGCTCTAAACCACAAAACAAGTCACAACTCCATTCCCCTTTAAAACCTAATAACACACAAAACTATGTGCATAGTCAAATATTGAAGTTTTAACCCCCCTAATAGGAACAAATGTTCCAAGCTGACAGGCACACATACTAACTTGAGATGACCTAAAAAAAGGTTGTCTATGCTAAGACTCATGGTACAGCCTGTGCTGCTACTAAGTGCTTTTTCTTACTTTTATAGCTGTCTCAGTTGGGAAAACACTGGCATGCTTTCAGAAAACATTTTCCAAGCCATTCCTCATGAGAATAACCAGACACAAAACTGCCAGGCATACATTTCAATTCAGTTTTATTTTTAATTTACTTGCTTTCACTTAAAGCATGTTACTGGATTAAGATAAGGGCCTTAACCTAGCAATCCCTTTATGCAAGAATGAGAAAAAGCACACTAATGTTTTCTTTTGTCATGCTCTTTTAACCAGCTTTTGCTTTTTTTTTTGCATTGCAGTGCCTACATTTTTTAAAACTGATAAAAGCAGAAAGAAAAGAAAAAAAAAAAGAAAAAACAGGAGCACTTATTTACATTAGTATCCCCATTACTCTTAAACATAACTATCAAAACATTACTCTATAGCATGCAAAGAAAATCATGCACTATTAAAATAGTACCATTAAGAAAAAAATGTGTTTTACTTACAGATAACTTTCTCCATTCTCTTCCACTTTCCTGAGTATTTTTCGAACTTTAATGACATGAAGTAGGCCATATGCTTTAGAGTCCCCTACAAGTTTAACAAAGTCCAAGAAAGTCCAATATTTCTAGATTTTCTTGTTCTGTCATGTTTCACAAATATAACTATTGCTTTGTAATCCCACATTTCTCAATTTCCAAGTTACTGGATTTATTCCTGTTCATCTCTGTCTCCCAAATCCAGTCTCTGCTTCATTTCCAATGTACTCTTGATTCTTCTTGTCAACTCTTGTGTTTTTTTCCTTCTCTCAAGCATTTTCCATTGAAACACTGGTTCAATGGCACGGTCTCCCTCTGTTCCCTGCTACCAGAAAAACAAGAAACACAATCTCCTTCCATCTCATAGCTCACCCTTTGCTGGAAAAATGTTTGTATTTCTTTGTTAGTGTGTTTTTCATTAAAAATGATTTTGTCTCTCTAGGGAAAATATTTTGAAGATAGCTGGATGCAGCAGTCTGAATCTCATGTCTACTTTTTGACATTTCCTGAATAATGGAATAAATTTACCCCTCTTCTGCCTGGTGTAAAATTATTTGTCATTCTTTACAAACACTCTGCTGTCTCCCACTTTTAGTACTTTGTTCTTCTGCCACAGTTTTGTCAGAATCAACTCCTTCTGCTGGTAGGATTGCATTTGTTATTAAAGGTGTAAGTTGCTTTCTTATAACCAGGTTTGGAGCAGACACACAATGTTCCCTTGCAATTAACAATTCCTGTTGTGGAATACCAGTCCAGTTGCTTATTTGTGCTTTCATAAAATTAATACAGTCAGTTCTTTTCAGCTTCTCTGGTACAGCAGAAAATCTCAGGTTTTCCCTGTGTGCTATATCCTCTAATTCTATTATTTTTTTGAAACATCTCTTCTTGGGCAGTCCATTATTCAGCCAGCTTTTTCTTCATTTCTACCTCTGATTTTTGCAGTTTTATCACCTCATCTAAATATCTGTTTAAAGTGTCTTCCATTTTTTCTAGCCTTTTGTTGTTTGAGTTGATATATTCCATCAGTATTTAGTTTATTTTAGTCAGATCTTTGTGCATTTGCCTTATACTTTCCTCTAGGTTACTGGAATTCATGTCTGAAGCTTGCACATCATTTTGCTGATCAGCTGCAGTACTTTTCCCAGTCAGAGTTTTTTTCCCTCACCTTTTGTAGCTAATTTTCCTAAAGGTCCTCTGTATTTCATTTTCCTGGTATCCAAGTAGTGGACTTACTAGCCAGTTACTGAAAGTTACCCAGAAATCTAGGTCCACTGGCCTTCTCTGCTAAGATTTTGTTTTCACACTGGGAGATCTAGAATTAAGCTGTTACTCAATGTGGAGCTGTCTTGGAAATCTCAATTATTGCTTTCTTGTTCTTTAAGCTTCCAATTCATCTGCAGTACTTTAACCTTTGATAATCCCCATATATCTTTCCCTCTTATTTCTACAGTATTTTTAAATTCCATTTTCATTTTATCCCACTCCTCAGCTATCCCTTCTAAAGAAATTTAAATCTTCCATAGCTCTTGAATAATTTCCTCTATCATTCTTTAAATTCCTATCTTTTTACATAAGTAGTAAAACTCTAGTGTCTCATTTTTACTTGATTACCCTGCATCTTTATCTTAGTTTTATTGGCACATAATCGAAATAATTGTTGGATGTGTTTTAAAGCTTTCAGTTAAGTACCCAAGCTCTTGTGAACTATAATTTCTGTCCACCTTAGTCTAGTTATTGTACTGTGGAGAATAATATGAAAATTCTGTTTGGGTTCCTGTTACAAATTTCATATCCGCTGTCCCAAATATTCTGATAAATTTCTTCAGAAATCTACCCTCCTTTGTTTTATTTTACCTTCTGGGTTCCCCTGAGACATCTTCATCTTCACCCATAAATAATATTCCCTGGTAGAACCTAATTAAATCCTTCATAATTGTCTTAAGTTCCTTAATAGTAGTTTTAGGTGGAATATAAATGCATGCCGATGTAATCCTCCTTTTCTACCAGGAACCTCTTAATACATAAATTTACCGTAGTTTTCACATCCTTCTCTATCATAGTCAGAACCCCTCGCAGGAACCGTATTATAACCTCCCTCTCTTCTTTGTCCTGATATTCTGTTGAATAACAATTCTGAAATTCTTTTTTTTTTACAAGTTCATATGCCCATTTCTATTTGTGTGTATCCTGTAACATTGCTACTTGCATCCTACACTTAATATAATTCAATGCTCTCTGCTTTTTGTCCATACCTACAATGCCATTCATATTCCATGATATGATTGATTAGGCATTCATTCTGATAAGATGCTATTACTTTCACATATTCTATGTGACATTTTTTAATATATGTTTCCAACTTGCAACTTACATGCACACATTAATGTTTGGCAGGCTGATCTTATATGCAATTGCAGCTTATCATCTCTGCTTGGACTGATGTCACATTTTCCAGACTTTGTTTTAATAAAACACTCCAAAAAAAATAATAAAACTGTGTATGTTTTCATCTTTAACCCTCAACCACTTTTAACTCACCATAAACACAGACAGCTATAGACACTTTCCAAAAAGGAAGATACCGTTCCATATATAGGCAAATGGCCCAAATATAAAGCTACACCCACAGGCTTTACCCATTCTAAAATTGTTTGTTCCATCCTGCACCCACACTATCCATTCTTGTCCTGTCTTAACTACCCCCATCACAGATTTGAAGACAACTCTCATATGCTCAGGTTTAAAAAGAGTTCCCTGACTGTGAAATTAATAGATTCTGCATTGTTGTAACTTTTACTGAAGAGATTTATGTTACTAGGAATGTATATATATATATATATATATATATATATATATATATATATATATATATATATATATATATATCTATATATCTATATATATATATATATATATGGACCGTGGTGTTGGTGCAGTGGTAGCATTGTCGCCTCACAGTAAGACGCTGTCTGGTTCGATTCTCAGCTAGAGCGTCTTCTGTGTGGAGACATGTGTGAATGGGCGTACAGTCATTGAAGGTAGTGTGTCAGGGCTGGTAACTCGGCACGTAAAAATCAACTACCAATCATTAGCGGACCGGAGTTTCACTGTGGCGACCCCTAACCGGGAAAAGCCGAAAGACACAACAACAACAACATATATATATATATATATATATGTGTGTGTATATATATATATATATATATATATATATATATATATATACATATATATATATATATATATATATATATATATATATATATAGAGAGAGAGAGAGATTTATATATATATTTATATATGTTTCCATTAATTTGAATATATAATACTTTGTTTATTTTCACTGAATTGCATATCTTTAAATATTAATTTATTGCGTTTTTTCATATGCATGCCTCAGGTTTTACAGTATGCGCATTTCCTGATTAATTGCCTATGACTGCATTTTATCTGTAACTCTAAAACTCTGCTTTTAGATAAAAAAGGCCAACTAATATTTATTTATTTATTTAATTTTTATTTTACATTTGTTGACCGGGATAGTCTGACTGGATACATGTCCATTTTCAGGCCCGGGGAGAAAAGCTCCAGCATAAACAGATGCAGTAAAAAACATTACAAGCTCATTACAAAATAAAGTCTCCAGGTAAATAGAATAGTGTAGAAACAATCTAGAGATATTTACAAAGTACACAAAGATAATCATGAATAGACAAGTTCACAGGAGAAAGGTTACCCCTGTTTACAACATGGGGAACAAATAGACAATAACTAGGTTACTAGTTTATTCAACATTTCTTAATTAGTGCTTGCCAGGCTTATTACAGTGGCATAGCCAGTTTAGTGCCAGGTGTTGTTTAAGTTTGGTTTTAAACTGGTCTATGGAGGAGAGCATTGTGATGTCAGCTAGAAGTAGGTTCCAGACTCTACTTGTAGAGTTTGCGAATAGGGCATCACTAGTTGCATTGTTTGTTTTGCTGGTTTGAATTAATAGTTTATTTGAGGATCAAAGCAATCTTAGATTGTTATAGGGGGTGATTATGTTCCTAAGAGCTGGTGTATGATTTGGGTTATAGAGAATTTTATTGGCCATAATCAGAAGGTTGTATTGGATTAGATTGGGTAGTTCAAGCCACCCAGGCTGTTTGAGGTTGATACAGTGGTGTGTCCTAAAAGGCAGGCCAGTGGCAAATCTGGCAATGTGATTATAACAGGTTGACAGTTTGCTGAGTACAGTCTTGTTTAGATTGGAAAGAAGGAGGGAAGCATATAGCAGTGTAGCAAGTAGAGCGAGCTATAGCAATCTTGGCTGGAGAGGTTAGGAAGGCTTTTATTCTATACAGAGACCCACGTTTTTTATTGATGGTCTTGATAGTTTGATTTACTTGTAGGTCAGATTTTAGGTTGTTGTCAATGATGACATGTAGTAGTTTTGTAGAGGGGCCAGGGGAGATTATTGTGCCATTGTTTGCATTTATAGTGAAGTTAAAAGCAGTAGACCTATGTGTTGGAGATCATAGTAACATTTTAGTTTTTTCAGGGTTTAATAACAGTCTCCGATCAGAGATCCAGTTTTCCACAGTATTGAATGTGGACTGGGTAGCAGACCTCAAGTCTGAGGGAGATGTAGCTGAGCAAACCAGGGTGGAGTCATCAGCGTATTGAATGCAGGTGACATTAGGGATGACAGTATGTAGGTCATTAATAAAGATGGAAAACAGTAGGGGCCCTAGTATGGAGCCTTGTGATACTTTGAGGGTATTTGGTAACAGGTTGGAGAGCTTGTTCTGCCAGAGAACAGCTTGCTGCCTTCCACTGAGGTAGGATGAAAACCACTGAAGGGCCTTATAGTCTAGGCCGAAGGTTTGCAGGGTGTCAATCAAAAGTTGGTGATCGACCATGTCGAATGCCTTGGATAGATCCAAGAAGAGAGCTGAGGATATGTAATTATTGTTCTGGTTATTATTTATGGTATTGGTGAAGGCCAGTAGGGCTGAAGTTGTACTGTGGTGAGGTCAGAAACCATGTTGATTATCAGACATAAGGTGATTTTGGATTAGATGGTGCATGAATTGTTTATGTATACATTTTTCCATTATCTTTGCAAGTGGAGAGAGTATGGCAATTGGTCTATAATTGGGGAATTCAGTGGATGATCCTCCTTTATGCAGTGGGATTATGTAGGATGTCTTCCAAATGGTGGGGGTTTTAGCCTCTGCTATGGTGCGATTAATTAGTATTGATATTGGATAGGCAATGGCATCAGCTGATATTTGTAGGTATTCGGCTGGGAGTTTGTCGGTGGAGGGGCTGCTAGGTTTTAGTTTTGTGATCAAGGACCGAATTAGAGCCATGGACACTGATCTAAGGCTGAACAAGAGTTGTTTTTTGGAGGTGATACTGTCAGGGCCAGAGGATCTAGGAGGTAATTGATTAGCTAGGGCTTGAATTGTCTCAGTACAAAAGCAGTTAAAACTGTTAGAGACTTCTTCAGGGGTTTTATCAATGGTAGCGGCAAGGATAGGTGCAGATGTTTTACCAGGATGAAGTAATTTATTCAGGCCAGCCCTGAACTTTTGGGGATTATTCTGGTTAGCAGTTTGTAAATTACTATAGTATTGTTTTTTTGTCTTGCATTATGGATTTTTTAGTTTGATTCCTAGCTTGCCTATATTTAATATGGTCATTGGGATCTTTGGTGGAGCACCATCGAGCCCATATTTTGTTTCTACTGATAATTTTTGTCTAGTCTCTTTGGAAAGCCAGGGTGCCATTTCTAATTTAGTACGGTTTGAGCAGACAGGTGCATGCAAATCTAGGATATCAAGGAATTTGTTGTTAAAAAATACAACTGCCTCATCTAAGGGGAGGTGTTTTAGCATAGCCCATTTACAGGAGTTAAGTTCCTGTTGGAATTTGGTAGGGTCAAAGTCCCTTTTGTTTCTGACTTTCCTGAGTAAGGGTTGTTGGTTGATGGCTTTTTGTTTAATTATGTAAGTGAGAAGGTGGTCACTTAGGTCGCCGGGAGAGTACGAGGGGTGAAGAGTTGGGGTTACTATTTACTAGTACCCAGTCAAGTTTGCTGTCTTTTGGCTGGGTTTACAAAGTCTGGTAGGGGTGGTTATGGTTTGTGTGAAGGCATGTAGGTTGATGTGGGTAGAAGGGGATTCTGAGGAACAGGTTCCCCAATCTATGTTACAGTCTCCAAGTAGTAGGGTTTCTTGGGGATAGTGACATGATAGCCAGTGAAGAATATCTTCAAGCGTGGCTACATTGTTGCCTGGGGGGATATACAAAGAGATGATGTTGATGCATTTCCTTTTGTTAAGTTGTTACATTGTTACCTGGGGGATATACATACAGATGATGCTGATGCATTTCCTTTTGATGAGTTGTAGTCTAGTGGCAAGTGTTTCTGAGTTATTAATCTGAGGTGGTTGATTAACAACTATGCTCACATTCAGCTCAGATTTGTAGAGTATGGCTACTCCACCCCCTCTTCCTGGAAGCACAATCCAGCCGGTGTATATTATACCCTGGTGGTAACACTTCATTGTCTGTAGTGTTAGGCTTTAACCAGGTCTCATATAGACAGCGAATCCCAGGGGAGTATACAGCCAGGAGAGCATGCAATTCATGTATCTTATTATTAATACTTCTAATATTCAGATGACAGGCCAGGAGAGAGTTATTTGGTCTGCTGATTATAGTTTTAGGGCTTAGGTCACTGGTGGAGGGGGTGTATTTATCAGAGATGGATGGGCCTGGGTTGGGGTGGATGTCTCCACTAAATATGAGGCTTGGTCTGTACCTTGTGATAATCCTCAGGAGTTTGTGTAAAATTTTGTAGTATTGTCTAGATTGAGAGGTAATGTGCAAGAGGTTAGTAAACTGAAAGAGGGACCACATAGGGCTATACTCTTTGTTATTAACATGGCTGAAGGTGGGAAGCTTTACATTTGGAGTGATAGTATGGCCTTTAGGGTACTGATAGTCACTAAACATATGGTTTTCATATAAGGTGAGTACATAAGTGATGAACAGAAAGGGTAGTAAGGTGTAGATTAACATAATGAGAGAGAAGTATCTTATTCTGAACTTTAGTTATGTATGACACGACAGTGGCAGATCTGATAGTCAAATCAGAGACAATGGTGTGGGTGAAGGGAAATATGTTTGGTGAGGCAATAGGATGGTGGGGACAGGGCGGAGAGTAAGTCTGGTTAAAGAAGGAGGGAAGCATATAGCAGTGTAGCAAGTAGAGCGAGCTATAGCAATCTTGGCTGGAGAGGTTAGGAAGGCTTTTATTCTATACAGAGACCCACGTTTTTTATTGATGGTCTTGATAGTTTGATTTACTTGTAGGTCAGATTTTAGGTTGTTGTCAATGATGACATGTAGTAGTTTTGTAGAGGGGCCAGGGGAGATTATTGTGCCATTGTTTGCATTTATAGTGAAGTTAAAAGCAGTAGACCTATGTGTTGGAGATCATAGTAACATTTTAGTTTTTCTGGGGTTTAATAACAGTCTCCGATCAGAGATCCAGTTTTCCACAGTATTGAATGTGGACTGGGTAGCAGACCTCAAGTCTGAGGGAGATGTAGCTGAGCAAACCAGGGTGGAGTCATCAGCGTATTGAATGCAGGTGACATTAGGGATGACAGTATGTAGGTCATTAATAAAGATGGAAAACAGTAGGGGCCCTAGTATGGAGCCTTGTGATACTTTGAGGGTATTTGGTAACAGGTTGGAGAGCTTGTTCTGCCAGAGAACAGCTTGCTGCCTTCCACTGAGGTAGGATGAAAACCACTGAAGGGCCTTATAGTCTAGGCCGAAGGTTTGCAGGGTGTCAATCAAAAGTTGGTGATCGACCATGTCGAATGCCTTGGATAGATCCAAGAAGAGAGCTGAGGATATGTAATTATTGTTCTGGTTATTATTTATGGTATTGGTGAAGGCCAGTAGGGCTGAAGTTGTACTGTGGTGAGGTCAGAAACCATGTTGATTATCAGCCATAAGGTGATTTTGGATTAGATGGTGCATGAATTGTTTATGTATACATTTTTCCATTATCTTTGCAAGTGGAGAGAGTATGGCAATTGGTCTATAATTGGAGAATTCAGTGGATGATCCTCCTTTATGCAGTGGGATTATGTAGGATGTCTTCCAAATGGTGGGGGTTTTAGCCTCTGCTATGGTGCGATTAATTAGTATTGATATTGGATAGGCAATGGCATCAGCTGATATTTGTAGGTATTTGGCTGGGAGTTTGTCGGTGGAGGGGCTGCTAGGTTTTAGTTTTGTGATCAAGGACCGAATTAGAGCCATGGACACTGATCTAAGGCTGAACAAGAGTTGTTTTTTGGAGGTGATACTGTCAGGGCCAGAGGATCTAGGAGGTAATTGATTAGCTAGGGCTTGAATTGTCTCAGTACAAAAGCAGTTAAAACTGTTAGAGACTTCTTCAGGGGTTTTATCAATGGTAGCGGCAAGGATAGGTGCAGATGTTTTACCAGGATGAAGTAATTTATTCAGGCCAGCCCTGAACTTTTGGGGATTATTCTGGTTAGCAGTTTGTAAATTACTATAGTATTGTTTTTTTGTCTTGCATTATGGATTTTTTAGTTTGATTCCTAGCTTGCCTATATTTAATATGGTCATTGGGATCTTTGGTGGAGCACCATCGAGCCCATATTTTGTTTCTACTGATAATTTTTTGTCTAGTCTCTTTGGAAAGCCAGGGTGCCATTTCTAATTTAGTATGGTTTGAGCAGACAGGTGCATGCAAATCTAGGATATCAAGGAATTTGTTGTTAAAAAATACAACTGCCTCATCTAAGGGGAGGTGTTTTAGCATAGCCCATTTACAGGAGTTAAGTTCCTGTTGGAATTTGGTAGGGTCAAAGTCCCTTTTGTTTCTGACTTTCCTGAGTAAGGGTTGTTGGTTGATGGCTTTTTGTTTAATTATGTAAGTGAGAAGGTGGTCACTTAGGTCGTCGGGGAGGGTACCAGCGGTGTACAGTTGGGGTTACTATTTACTAGTACCCAGTCAAGTTTGCTGTCTTTTTGGCTGGGTTTACAAAGTCTGGTAGGGGTGGTTATGGTTTGTGTGAAGGCATGTAGGTTGATGTGGGTAGAAGGGGATTCTGAGGAACAGGTTCCCCAATCTATGTTACAGTCTCCAAGTAGTAGGGTTTCTTGGGGATAGTGACATGATAGCCAGTGAAGAATATCTTCAAGCGTGGCTACATTGTTGCCTGGGGGGATATACAAAGAGATGATGTTGATGCATTTCCTTTTGTTAAGTTGTTACATTGTTACCTGGGGGATATACATACAGATGATGCTGATGCATTTCCTTTTGTTGAGTTGTAGTCTAGTGGCAAGTGTTTCTGAGTTATTAATCTGAGGTGGTTGATTAACAACTATGCTCACATTCAGCTCAGATTTGTAGAGTATGGCTACTCCACCCCCTCTTCCTGGAAGCACAATCCAGCCTGTGTATATTATACCCTGGTGGTAACACTTCATTGTCTGTAGTGTTAGGCTTTAACCAGGTCTCATATAGACAGCGAATCCCAGGGGAGTATACAGCCAGGAGAGCATGCAATTCATGTATCTTATTATTAATACTTCTAATATTCAGATGACAGGCCAGGAGAGAGTTATTTGGTCTGCTGATTATAGTTTTAGGGCTTAGGTCACTGGTGGAGGGGGTGTATTTATCAGAGATGGATGGGCCTGGGTTGGGGTGGATGTCTCCACTAAATATGAGGCTTGGTCTGTACCTTGTGATAATCCTCAGGAGTTTGTGTAAAATTTTGTAGTATTGTCTAGATTGAGAGGTAATGTGCAAGAGGTTAGTAAACTGAAAGAGGGACCACATAGGGCTATACTCTTTGTTATTAACATGGCTGAAGGTGGGAAGCTTTACATTTGGAGTGATAGTATGGCCTTTAGGGTACTGATAGTCACTAAACATATGGTTTTCTTATAAGGTGAGTACATAAGTGATGAACAGAAAGGGTAGTAAGGTGTAGATTAACATAATGAGAGAGAAGTATCTTATTCTGAACTTTAGTTATGTATGACACGACAGTGGCAGATCTGATAGTCAAATCAGAGACAATGGTGTGGGTGAAGGGAAATATGTTTGGTGAGGCAATAGGATGGTGGGGACAGGGCGGAGAGTATGAGGTAGAAGTTAATAGGATGGGTTAGCAGGGGTGTAGTTAAGTACCTATAAATGTAGAGATAGTGGGGGTGGGTGGGAATTGGGGGCAGGGAGGGGAGCAGAGCAAGCCCAAGCGCAGCGAGGCTAACACTGACTCCAAGTTTCTGTTTAGTCCTTGGTAAGTATACAGGGTCTGACTTACTTTGTAATCCAATTAAACTGGGGTTAGAGCAGTAGGAGAAGCTATATCTTTAGACTAGGTAATGGAATATAGTTAGGCTGTGTTATATGTTTATACAGGGTATTTATGAGCTACAGGTAGCATGGACAAAGTTTCAGGGCTATTTAGTGGGGGAGTGGAGTAAACTACAGTGATCAGGGATAAGTTCAGGGCTAGAGATAGTGTTATGGGTAATGGTGTTTAAATAGCAAATATACTTTAGGTGGCCTTAGACCCAGGGCAGCGTTTTACAGGACAAAATATAGAGAACAGTAAAGGCAATTAACCTTGGCCACTCGTAGGATGTACTTCAGGTAGTTAGTGGGTACTGGTTTTCAGGGTAGCTTCTTTCAGGCAGGAAACCCTTATTTTTAGATATTTTGAGGGGGTATTCTTTGGCCACTCGTAGGATGTACTTCAGGTAGTTAGTGGGTACTGGTTTTCAGGGTAGCTTCTTTCAGGCAGGAAACCCTTATTTTTAGATATTTTGAGGGAGTATTCCTCTTAGAATAATCAATGCTGCAACTGGGTCTGGAGGCACCAGACATTCTGTTCTGCAGTTGCATGGCATTTCTCATATCAAGTGGTAGAAAACCATCATTTTACATTATTTTACTGCACACTTTTATCTGCATGCATAACACCAGGGGGAGCCACCATAAGTTAATACATTCAAATGATCAGTTCATATCAAGCTCTACCCCTCACCAGCCCCAGATCACATTATATTGTGTATATCTAGTTTTTATCTTGTTGCAATATAAACTTCAGATACTTTACAGCTGAAAGAAATATTTTCTCACTTTAACATCACTAGCATTCACAGCAGTCACTGATGAATTTTTTATACTCCAAGTAGATTTAATGGAAGTGTGACAAGTAAGAAAGGTAATTGGGAGCATATAGTCTTGGAGTGTGGTGAGTTGTTGGACTTTAAGGATTCCCTGCAAGATGCACTGTCAGAGATGCTGGGTGGGCGGATTGGTGTGATGAGGGAGATGATTTTTATGAGCTGTGATACAGAATCATAATTGCCTTGGTAAGGCCTTGCTATGTCTAATTATGATGGCTGTAAAAAAAGCAATTACTAGAAAATGGAAATCAAAATCTAAACCAACTATACTAGAAATAGTGAATATAGGGTACTTACGTATTATCAGAACCAGATTTCTACAGTGCCATAACTTGGTATGTTTGTGCGGAAACAGGTGTCCTAACCTAAAAATGGGTCTGTAAAGAACTACGGCTTAGTCTGTCACAGTGGGTATGAGCCAGGAAGAGGAGTAAGGGTGAAACTTTGTACTTTGAGGAGATACGCTGGATTGCTTTTGTAACTGCACAGTGGCGCTCCGCTTAACAATTGCTGCATTTCTGAAAAACAATGTTATCAAAGGGAAAGGGAGTCATGAAATACACCCTATTACTGTAGCAAACTTTCAATCTTTCAAGGACAAATTTTGCATACTTCAACAGAAATGACTGCATGAAACACCGCAAAGTGTTATTGAAATTTTATGGACGCCTCAGTTAAAACGTGATGGACAGCTGTGGTTCAGAAGTTGCAAGGCAACAGAGTTAATAACTGAGGTGAGCTACGATCAGAAGTGTACATAGGATTTTTAATAAATTAAACTGGTTCTTTTTCTGTTGTGCTGTTATTTGCAGTACAGCACTGATCCACATATACCCTTTTAGATCAGTGTGGAAGCACTCGCTGTCTGTTTAACTGACTTGCTCAGAGTCATGCAGTAATGGTTGCAAATCATTCTCTGGATACCAGTGTCAATGCTGCTATAACAATGCTTACGGTGCTTCAAATGCACGGCACAAAAGTGAAGCAAAAGTGTGGTTTCCACACTTTGGTACAGCTCTTTCCATGCTATGTAAGTCCCGAAATTCTTCACACCAGTTTCATGCAGTCGTTTCTGTTGAACTGTGCAAAATTCCTAATCATGAAAATCTGGTTGCGATAATACGTATGTACCGAATATAGTAATAGAGATAAAACAACTGGAATTGAGATGTTTAGAAAAGGGTAGGTGCAAACTACATAGAAAAAAATGGGAATTATGGGAACAATACATACAGAGGAGGAATGAGGTTTAAAAGAAGGCAGGTCTTAAATGAGCCTTGTAATGTTTGACTGAAAATGTTTGGGTAGGTTATAGGTGATGATGTTTGCAACTGGGAGTGTGTCATTATGTTTTTTGATGTAAAATGCTTGCAACTAGGATTTTGTTGGTGTGGTTTGTTTTCATTTATATAAATGTATGATTGCCTATGTTGTACGTGATGGTTTAATAAAGATGTTTCTTGTTTAAAAAAAGGGAAGGAATTGAATAATTTATGTAATGTTGCTTAGCTTATATGATACATAGCAATACATGTGAAGTATAATGGGATTCACTTCATAACATCTCCAATGGCTAGAACTCCCCCAACAACTGCAGCTATCTCAATTCCAAATATTACACTCTATTATCTACAAACCCTCAACCTGCCCTTCCCTCTCTTCCTAGATCTCTCCCTATACTCCATCTCGAACCCTCCATACCTCCAGCCAGAAACTACTAGACATCTACCAACCCAAAAAAAACATAGTTAGTTAAGTTGCTGTACAAACACTCTGTCTCACAAGCTTGGAACAAACTTCCTCTTCACATCTGCTCTATCACCCATTCCTCACACTTTAAAAATGAACTAAAAACTCATCTTCAGAACTCCAAAACCTGCCCCTGCTTCGACCCAACCTAATTCCCCTTGGTGCCTCACTCTACTATCTTTTCCACATCTCCCTGTAAGATAGGCTCCTTTCTCCATGTTTTTATTTTAAGTTTGGTTGACTGCACAGGAACCCCCTGTGTAAAATAGTAAAGTTGTACATGTCTCTATACTTGTATGATTGTTTGCTTTCCCTCTGAGCATGATACATTTGCACACACACAACTGTATTTGCACTCTTTGTAACTTGTGTATATATATATATATATATATATATATATATATATATATATATATATATATAATCTACTATCTTAGACTTAATGACTGTACAATTGTTTAAACTTGTAATGTATTTCTATATCATCTATTTTGGAGCTTTTCTCCTCGGGTCTCCTCTGAAAAAGGGCCCAAAAGCCCAGCAGGACCAACCCGGTTAACAAATGTCAATAAATAATAACATAAATATAACACTGAAATATCAAAACACTGAAAATGAGGAAACTTCATAATATGGAAGCCCAAAATACTGAAAACCAAAATCCTGAATGTCAAAATAATGAAAACAGATAAGATACATATACTGACTGTAAACAACAAAAACCTAATTACATTCCTTCAGATATAAGCAGGGGGGCAAGCAACCCTGCACCCCCACACCCCTTGCTACTTAAATATATCAGCTCCAAGATTGCACTTAGTGTAGTGTAGTGAAGTGCAATCTTGGAGTTGATATATTTAAGTAGCAGGGTGTGTGGGGGAGGGGCACAGCCCCCATCCTGGGGGATGCAGGGGGGCTTGTCCCCCTGCTTATACTTGGTGGAAAGTAATATGATTTATCTTGTTTAAACTCAGTATATGTATGCTGTGTGTTTTCAGTATTTTGAGTTTCAGTATTGTGAGTTTTCAGGATTTTGGTTTCAGTGTTCTGATTTCAGTATTGTGATATTTCAGTGTTATGAAGTGAATCCGTATAATGTTTGTAAATGTCAACTTCTTAGTATAGTTTGATTGCTTTTATTCCTTCTTCTTATGGCTTTTCCCAGTTAGGGGTCGCCACAGTGGATCAACAGTCTACAGAACGATTGGCAGTGGAGTTTTACAGTGTCGAGTTGCCAGCCTGGCGCCCAACCTCCCACAGAAGGCACATACATGCACACACTCACACCTAAGGCAAATTTAGTGTGTCCAGTCCACCTAGAGCATGTCTTTGGGATGTGGGAGGGAACCAGAGCAGTTGGATTGCATTTATACAAATATAAATTTGCCTGTGTTGAAAAAAAAAACAGCAGTCACTGATATGAATTCCCCACCTCACATTTAAGGTGCCTCCTTGTACTTTATAGAACTACTGTACCAGTCTAGTATGCACTTGACTTCAAGAAATTTATTATACACATATTACTAAGAAAAAAGAACTTGTTTACTTACAGCTGCAACTTCAATTCCTTTGTTATTCTTCTAAATAGTAATGACAAAGTGGGACTTGCACTTTAAAATCCTCCCACCAGTTTAACATAGTCCACCAACTTCCAGTCTTTTTGCCCCACTTCTTGCAGAAACACAGTTTTTATGTCCAAACTGCATGTTATGGAAGTAACACTTTACATTTCATCCTTTTCTCTCGCTCTTTCGCATTCCTGCTGGCCTTTTCTTCATCATTTAGACCATGCAATATAATACTGTTCTCTGGTTCATGTCCAAGGTACTCACATTTTTTTCCAGTTAGTTCCTGGGCCTTTGTTTGTTGCATAGCAATTTTTCTTTGGAACACCGGAAAAGATTTTACATGAAAGTTATCTGTACGGGATGAGAATTATCAGAAGAATGAAAAGCAGAATCTCCTTAAACTTGCTGCCTCACTTTTTGCTAGTTAATTTTTTCATCCTTTGCCTGTTCTGCACCCAAAAATGTCTTCATTTCTTCTGAAAAAAATATTCTGAAGGCAAGCAACTTGAATGTTACACCTGTCTCTCAACACCCTCTGATTGCAAGGAAAATTTTGCTTTTCTTCTGCCTGTTGTACAATGAATAATCATTTTCCATGAGCACTCTGGTGTCCCATTTGATAATACTTTACCCTTCTGACATAATTGTGTTAGGAGTTGCTCCTTCTGCTGAAAAAGCTGCAACTTTACTACTATAGGTCTTGGCTGCTTTCTCATGACCAGATTTTGAGCATAGACATGAAGTGCCCTTTGAATTAGTAAACCCTGCTGTGGAATGCCAGTCCAGTTGCTTATTTATACTTTCATAAAGTCAATGCAAAATTTTCCTTCCAGTTTCTGTGATATAGAAGAAAATCTCTGGTTTTCACTATTTGATCTGTTTTCTATTTCAGTTATTTTTTTAAACAGTTGTTATTGAGAAGCCTCATATTCAGCCAGTATTTCATTTATTTCAAACTCTGATTTCTGCAGTTTTATCAGCTCATCTCAATAGCTATTTAAAATGTTGTTCTTTGCAGTCTTTTATCATTTGTCTGTATGTATTTCTTCAGTGTTACATTTATTTTAAACACCTCTGAATGTATTTATTTTTTCTTTAAATTACTGGAAGCCATCTTCTGTACTGAGACTGAAACCTGAACCATTTTTCCAAACAGCTGCAAGGCTGTTCCTCACCAGAATCTTTTCTTTTCCTTTTTAAATTGATTCTCTCTAACTTTCTCTAGATTTCTTCATTGTTGACATCCAGTAACTGAATTATACCCAAATAAATGGGTTTTGCTTGCTGCTTTCCAAAGTTTCTCTTTTCTCACTGTAAGAGCTATAATCAACCTGTTGATCAGTGTGTAGCCATCTTGAAAGTCTTGCACTCTAATCTCTGTTGACCTCAGATCTTCTCTGGCTACAGGTTGCTGCTGATTGTGGCCACCTGTGGTTTATTCTGAGGGCTGACTGTTTCAGTAGGTAACACTTTTCAATCTTTGATTTCACCCTGGTGCCCTTTCCTTACTAGCTGGAAGTCTACCTGAGTTGCATGCTGACCAATCTTGTATGTGATCTTATGAATGTCTCTTGTTGAACCATGTGTTTGCCACATTTAAACCACTTGCAAGACAGAAGTGGATAACGGCCTCTCCTTCATTCTTCTTTTTGCTGCTTCAGCCTTGTGGACCCAGGCAATCCCCTTATCCTGTTCTGTATTTCTTGGTATGAGCATCCAGTCCCTCATTATCAAGACCAACTAATTTTGTCCCACTCTAAGAAGGAAGTCCTGCAAGTGCTGCCTTATGGTCTCTTTTTCTTGCTATTGCAGCCCTGCTGCGAAGCACAGACTGAGATTATCTTGAGTCTGTCACTGATTCTGATGACATCCCTCAGTGTCTTCAGAAAATTCTCTTTTCCCACAGTTCTTCACTGTAAAATGTATTAGCTTAAGAAATATTTCTCACATGGAGCTGAATGGTGAGATTGGGCTGTTCTTTGCATACATACATGTGAGACATTCAGGGCAGAACACTGAAAACAAAGTAATTTGTACAGTGAAGAATGCCTCCCTCCATTTATAAGGTTTTCCTACAGCATTGTTGCTACTACAATTCTACAAAATTTAATTTGATACTTCATATTAGTTACAGCAAATATCTACTAGGTGTCCTGTTTCTCACTGCAAACATTGTTTTACAGTAGATTAATTAATCTAGTATTATTTTAAGATCACTCTTACCTTCTGCATTAAAATATCTTTGCTGCAATGTTTCTTGCTGTAAAGAACAGAATATAACAGAGGCCAGCTCATTGTTTTATAGCCTACAATAATCAGACCAATGCCTTTATAATGTCTGCACAACACCAGCTGTGGCTGACATCAAGTTAGAGGGACCTCTAGACAAAACTCAATTGTTGCTTTGTACAGTGAGGATTCCTTGTGTAAGGATTTAGTGCAGAGATGACTTCTCTGTCAAAGATCAGATATTACAGTGTTATCTCTATAGTATTTATTATGTAGTGTCGAATATGTTTTTTCTTTTATAAAATACCAAAGCAGTCATAAATGTTTTTAACAGTTCATCAGCAATGTGTTCAACTGTATTATTGTAATCACTTTGGTTAGATTCCTTCATCAGCAATAAATCTATTTTCTAATTACATTTTTTTCACATTTACCTCTGTAACAGATCTCATCTTCTTTCCACAGAACTTCCTACGGAACCAAGATAACAAAACCAACTACAACCTGGTGTGTGAGACCCTGCAGTTTCTGGACATTATGTGTGGCAGCACAACTGGTCGTCTGGGCTTGCTGGGACTGTATATCAATGAGAACAATGTACCTTTGATCATGCAGACTCTGGAGACCCTCACTGAGTACTGCCAGGGACCCTGCAATGAAAATCAGGTGAGTCAGCCAGCAGTGTTCTTGAGCCGAATGTGTGTGATGTAAGCATAACAACCCAGGGTCATGATTAAGATGGTTGTTGAACTGATTAACAAATTAAGACTTCCATTCAGTTAAAGGGGTTGTGCTAAATGAGAGATGTTTCTTACGTTCTTATATGAGTAATTTTGCAATTCTTATAGCATGCTTATTTTGTCATATAATTTGAGGAATGGATCTTGTTCATCAGCTTTCAGCCGCATGTTGGAAAAAGAACAGTGTAGGGCCTGTGTTAACAACAAGCTTGTCTTTGCATCCCAGATAATGATACATAGTAGCCATGAGCTGTTTCTAGTTTCTTTACCGATCTTTTTCTATTCCCTGGGCAGGAATCAACATAGGCAAAATAGCAGCGCTCTAATAAATCTGTGTCCTATAAGTCCTGTATTTGGAAACACTGTTAAAGATATTAAGACATTTAACAGTTATGTCTGGCTGAATGGCAAAGAGTGATAAAGCCCGGACTATGGCTCAGATGAGTTCAGATAGTGGGTCTGGTGCCAGAGGAGCTAGATGGAAGAGCATGGTAATGAGTGGTGTCCCGTTTGGAGAGGAGGAAATGGTGGTCTGGTTGGCTGTTGGTCACCAGCTAGCAGAGGCTTGCACGTGCTGAGGATACAAGATATGAGCTTGGCTGTACCAAGCTGGTAACAATATTCTTCTTTAAGTGTATATGTGAGGGACAACATTGTAGTTCTTATACAGACATAAGTGCCATGTCAACCACCAAAGAAGTTTTGGGCCTAAAACAGAATTCCCCTCATAACATATCATTACAGCGGCAGATGAGGGCAGAAACACCCTTGTAGCTGCTTAGATGACAGCCCTGTCAAAGGAAAAATATACTTTAAAAATGATCAAAACACGGTAGGTTCAGGTTAAGGCACTTTAATCTTGCAGCAAGGAGACAAAAACGTGCTATTACAGAGTTTGTCTAACTAGAAACAGGAAATACTTTCAGTTTTATACACTTTCTAATAAGACATTGCCTACCAAGCTGACGTAACAAATTACTAGTCTTTTCATCATCACTTGTTGACCACCAGTCTCATGAATTTCTGCTGATTTATCAATTTTTGTGAGAAACTTCCTAAGGAAAACAATGTGGCCTTGATTACCACCAGTTAGATACATGTTATGTTGCCATTCAAGGTACCATGGCTAATTCAAGCACAAAGCTAACAGTTCATTTCTCTAATAATCCTTTGTCTACATTATCTCTAAGCTTCTGCCAGCTGTACATGTTCTCATACTTCGAACAGAGCTGATTGTTTAGAATCATTACATTTACAGAATATAGCATTGTTCATTCATTCGTTCCTGACCTAGCAGATAAGCACCTGCTTCTCAAGTACATTTCCAAAAGGCATAAACATGAATATTGCTGTGCTAGCAATTACTAGGTCAGAGGGCATCTTGCAAGTTTCAGAAAGCACACTGCAGTTTCAAAAAGCATCTTTTTCAGTCTCATATGAAACTCAATTTATATATAACACAGTGCATGTAAAATAGAATGAAAAACGTGTTAACTCTTTTAACTACTAATTAGCATTAAGCATACACACATTAATACATATTTTTCTGACAGCCCCCTCTGATCATTTCATGCCTTCATTTTTGGGACTCTCCACTGTCTGGGAAACAAAAGGGGCTGATATTCAGCAAGCATGAAAAGAAACCTGAAACAGAAAAATAAACAAAAGCTGTTAGTTTTGATGTACATTCACTTATCATTTATAAGTTCATATGTGTGATCAGCGCTGTAAATTACCACTAGTATGTTTTACTGAAAACTGCTATTTGTTTTTTGTACATAGCAGTAAGGCATGATGATAACGGTTTTATTTTATGTTTTATTTTGGACTTTCTTCAATGAGGATTCCTTTAACGGTATTCATAATAATTGGGCTTCTACTCACCCTTGTCATGTGTGATGTGACGTGAATTTCTTAGTAGTCAAATGGCATTCTGCTGGTGACAGTACCAGTGTCCCATTTACGTGCTAAGCATCAGGTGACATGATCATTCCCTAAAAAATAATGTTTCTATACACCACTGTCACTTATTTGAAATCAGTGGTTGCTTTCCTGTGTTATGACCTTCTAAGCCATTCATCAAATACATCTGGCATAAGTGGTCAGCCAATAAGTATTCAAAACCTTTTTTTTTTTAGTTTGACCCAATTCTCGGTATAGTAAATTAAAATGAGTTATACTTCATGTTTTATTGTACTTTTAGCAAGTGCAATGATTTCTGCAGAGATCAATTAATAGTGTTGCTTACATTAGACAGGTTGCATCCAGAAGTTTTCTTTTTGTGTATATATTTTGTTAGGGCACTGTACATCATACAGGCAATTGTAAACACTTAAAGATTTAACAACAGACAATGAAAGGTTACAACTTCTGAAGACAGTTTGCAGAAGAAGAATCTTCACATATTAGAAAGGAATCTATATCTGAGGCAAGTGTGCAAGTTTCGTAGCATTTCTTCTAAAGTGTCACAACTTGTCTGACATCCTAGTATAAATCCTAGGGGCCAGATTCCAGAAGAGTTGCTGTCAGTGTATGTCTACCCAGATTCCAAAAGACTTCCTCAGAGTGTAAGCGGCTTCCTTCAACGTAAGGTCTATCTATAAACAGGCTTACACTGGGGGCCAGATGCCAAAAGACATACCTCTCAACTTCTTAGTGCAAAAAATCGGGATAAAGCTTAAAATAATGGGGGGCAAAGGCCCAAAAATAGGGGCAGATTTTAAATATGGGTCTTATAAACATAGAAGGTAGTTAGAGTAACAAGATTTGTTTTAGTGTGCATTTTCTGAAGGATATGAAGTCTGAAATTCGAATGTATGCTATTATTTAGTGAGTTCACTCCTCAGTGATTTGCAGAAAACAACACATTTTCTGAAGAATAGACCAAAATATGGGGCAAAAATCTAGATAGTTGAAATGTATGCTTCAGATATTCTTCAAAAATTTCCTTTCATGTTACAGTTAACAGTATGGCACCACAAGAGAATTCTTGCTTCAGCATTGTTTCTCATTTTTCAATAATTAATGGTATAAAATATGAAATATGTGTATCTTATATTTATGATTCTGCACATTTTTTTGTATTTTATGATGTCCCTATGATTTGTTTCATACTGGGGAGACCAAAAGATTATTCTGTGGTAAACTTAAAACATTTGAGCAGTGTCAGAATCAGTAGTACTGAAAGTCCCCAAAGTATTGCTTGCTTCTATTTTAGTGTGTGTGTGTGTGTGTGTGTGTGTGTGTGTGTGTGTGTGTGTGTGTGTGTGTGTGTGTGTGTGTGTGTGTGTGTGTGTTTGAAACCTGCAGAAAGATATTTGGTTAAAAAGAAATTGTCATAGAAAGAAAGTTTATGTATTGTGAAATACAACAATTTAATTTCATTATTAAGTCTATTTAGTTTTAATTTGAAAGTATTTGATTTAATAAGATTTTTTTATTGGTTCCTAAATTGTATATATTTGTTTTTATTGATGTTACTTCATGTTAAGGCATTCATGCTAAGGGACTAGAAATAGTTTAATAAAGTTGAGTTTGTTACTTACATCATAGTTAATATGTTTTTTTTATTGTATCATAGCTTACTGTCTTCTAGCAACAACTGTTCCTTTAACAGTATGGATATACCAAAATGTTTATTTAATGAAACTAATCAGGAATATAGCATAGACACATTTCTGTATGGTGGTGTTTGTTGAGAGACCAGAATGTGTGTCATTGCCTGATGAACTGGACCTCCTTTATCTGGCTTGAACTACCCCAAGAAGTAAGCTACTCACCAACAGTGGCCCACAAAATAATCTATACTTCTGAAATATGTCCCTCCATAAATTCTTTGGTCCAAGCCTGTATTCCCAGTCGAGCTCTTCACTCCAAAGACAAACATCTATTAGCTCTGTATAAACCACACAGAACTGCTGGGCAATCTCTTCACTCATATTCTGCAACTAAACTATTTTTACTAAAAGTATTTTTGGCTTGGTTTTCCTGTGAGTTTGTTCTACAGTCTTTCTGTGTTTCACCATTTAAGCGTGAGCCATGGCTAGTAAGTGAAAAAATTGGGTGTGGCCCATCAGATCATCACCAAATGCCAACTTGAATACAAATTTCTTACGACATATGCACAAGCAGGCAAGCATAGAACAGTCCCACTACTGCAGTAGTAGTGGTTTTTGAACTTGATGTTTGTCAAAAGTTTCCAAATACATCTGGTTAAAGATCATCAATTTCTGGGGGGGGGACAGGGTGGGCAATATGGCTGTGTATGCTCCATCAGGTAAGCCTGGCTGTTGTGATCTTTTACTAGCCTGATACTTGAACTTTATTTTGAAGAAACTGATTTTAGCTAACTTTGAGCCACTTTAATCAGTGGACTTAAAATGTAATTCCTGGGAAATCTGTTTCTGGTAACAGAAAGTTCAAGCTGATTGGCACAAACACTACTGGTGTTAATGTGTATTCATTCAGTGCGCTTACTTGAGTAGTACACTGATCACAACAGACCATTTGCATGCATAGCCTGGTGAAGAAATTCACAAAAAAATAAAAAAATCACAAATAGATAACCTATAGACAATTGATACAATATGTAAGTCTTCTTAGTCTTTCACCTTTTCACGGTTAGGGGTCGCCACAGCAATATGTAAGTATTACTTGAAAAAATACACTGATGAGAGAATATACTTTGCAGCATCAACTTTAGAGAGCAGTAACAAATAACTTTTTATAATAAACCAAACGGAAACACGTTACAGCTTAAAAGTACTGTTCCAACTTTACTTCTCATATAGTACAGATGATGTGAGAGATATAACATTTACCTTAGGACTTGTGTCCCTACCATCCCTCTCTACCATAGCTGGATTTATACAGCTCTTTATATACAGTTTTAGTCCTGTAGAAACAATACTAAGCTTCCTTGTTTAACAATGTCTTGTAAGAGACCAGCTTTTCTGACAGTGTGAATATCCTGTAACAGTGTCCTGATGTCCATGTAGAAAAACATATTTTTGAGGAAACACATTGTCTGTATTCTATTTGGAGAATTGCTTATCCTGTAGAAACAATACTAAGCTTAACATATGAGCATATGTTCTTGTGCCAATGCTGATAAGCATATCCTGTTTTTTATGAAGAAAAACATATTTTTGAGAAAACACATTGTCAGAGATCAGCTTTTCTGACAGTGTGAACATCCTGTATTTTATTTGGATCTTTGTATAAAAAACATCTGTTCTTGTGCCATCCTGTTTTTCCATGCAGAATAACATGTCATTGTTCTTTAAAAGCATATTTTGCATTTTTGTTCTTGCATACATCCTGTTTTAGTCTGTAAGGGAAAAATGTCCATTCTTTAAAAGCAGATTTTGTATTTTTGCTCTTGCATACATCCTGTTTTGAGTCTGTAAGGGAAGAATGTCCATTCAGCAGATTCCTTTTCCAAGCCATGGTCATTTAGTATGACTGCTGATCACATATTACTTAAACTTTGTTTCTGCATTTAAGCAAGCCTTTTCTTTCAGCATATTTACAACATAATTAATTTCAGATTTATATTCATAAAATCTAACATTACTAGCAAAATATAAAAACAATTGTGAGTTAATTTCAGTGGTAAATATGAGAGGGAAGCAACAGGTGAGAGCAAAGGGTCAAACTAGGAGTGATGTAGGTGAGGGCTGAATTAGGTTATTTGCCCAGTAGAAAGGAACTTGCATTTAGATTTTTGATGGAAGTGTCTTTTGACTTGAGCTCTGAACACGAAGAAAGAAGATACTTCTTTTAGATGATGGGGGAGGGATTGCCAGAGTTTGGGTGCAAGAATGGAGAAGGAATGGTCGGTGCAGAGTGGTTTGGTTTGAGAGGTCTGGAGTGAGAGAGTTTATTGGAAGAAGTTGCAGAAGTTGTAAGGGTGGTTTTATTATGGAGTTTGGCTGCAAGAGGTGGGAATGCACCTGGCTGAAGTAGTTTGCAAACAAGAGACCTTAGGAGTAGCTCAGCTGAATAGGAGATTGGTAGCCAATGGACTTTGGAGAAGGTGATGCAGTGCTGTTCCTGGGGGGGGGGGGGTTGGAAATGAATCAGCAGATTTTGTTTTCAATGGACTGTAGAGTGGATGAGTTCTTTTAAAGGCTGTGGCTATGGTGGAGAGCCTATACGTGATTTGATCAAGAGGACTGCTTTTCCAGTTGCATTTATAACTGGTCTGGAGAGGAATGAAGATATTTTCCAGTACCAGAAAAAAACTGATCTTTTTCCTGGTGTTTTCAGTGTGGCATTGGAAGTTAAGTGACTAGATTAGATACGAACCTAAGTATGTAAAGGATGGGGTTATTTCTTTTGTGGGAATATTTAGTGCACTGTTCTGTAGTAAGGGAGTGTCAGTGAAAGAAACAGTTTATTTTATGCCACAGGTGATGTCTTTTATATCCCTATGCCAGTTAATCCTGGTAGCAGCCTACTTTCCTCCAAACCATGAAAGTAAAGGATAGTGGCTTCTACATAACTTGGGTGGCATAGCAACTGAAAAGTTCATTTGAAAGAACATACATCAGTGAGACCAATTACTTGCTCATTTGCTTCATAAAATGAAGAAAATGGTACCATACTACTGCACGGCCCTTGCCTCAGCAGTTAGCCATAACACTAGCATTTGTTAAAAATGGTATCGGACTACTGCACGGCCCCTGCCTCAGCTGTTAGCCATAACACTAGCATTTGTTAAAAATGATATCGTACTACTGCACAGACCTTGCCTCAGCTGTTAGCCATAACACTAGCATTTGTTAAAAATGGTATCGTACTACTGCACAGACCCTGCCTCAGTTGTTACCCATAACACTACCATTTGTTAAAAATGGTATCGTACTACTGCACGGACCCTGCCTCAGCTGTTAGCCATAACACTAGCATTTGTTAAAAATGGTATTGTAATACTGCACGGCCCCTGCCTCAGCTGTTACCCATAACACTAGTATTTGTTAAAAATGGTATCATACTACTGCACGGCCTCTGCCTCAGCTGTTACCCATAACACTAAAACTTGTTAAAAATGGTATCGTACTACTGCAAGGCCCCTGCCTAAGCTGTTACCCATAACACTAGCATTTGTTAAAAACGGTATCGTACTAGTGCACGGCCCCTGCCTCAGCAGTTACCTATAACACTAGCATTTGTTAAAAATGGTATCGTACTACTGCACGGACCCTGCCTCAGCTGTTAGCCATAACACTAGCATTTGTTAAAAATGGTATCGTACTATTGCACGGACCCTGCCTCAGCTGTTAGCCATAACACAAGCATTTGTTAAAAATGGTATTGTACTACTGCACGGCCCCTGCCTCAGCTGTTACCCATAACACTAATATTTGTTAAAAATGGTATCATACTACTGCACGGCCCCTGCCTCAGCTGTTACACATAACACTAAAACTTGTTAAAAATGGTATCGTACTACTGCACGGACCCTGCCTCAGCTGTTACCCGTAACACTAGCATTTGTTAAAAACGGTATCGTACTAGTGCACGGCCCCTGCCTCAGCAGTTACCCATAACACTAGCATTTGTTAAAAATGGTATTGTACCACTGCACGGACCCTGCCTCAGCTGTTACCCATAACACTAGCATTTGCTAAAAATGGTATTGTACTAGTGCACAGACCCTGCCTCAGCTGTTACCCATAACACTAGCATTTGTTAAAAATGGTATCGTACTAGTGCACAGACCCTGCCTCAGCTGTTACCCATAACACTAGCATTTGTTAAAAATGGTATCGTACTACTGCACGGACCCTGCCTCAGCTGTTACCCATAACACTAGGATTTGTTAAAAATGGTATCGTACTACTGCACAGACCCTGCCTCAGCTGTTACCCATAACACTAGCATTTGTTAAAAATAGTATCGTACTAGTGCACAGACCCTGCCTCAGCTGTTACCCATAACACTAGGATTTGTTAAAAATGGTATTGTACTACTGCATGGACCCTGCCTCAGCTGTTACCCATAACACTAGCATTTGTTAAAAATGACATCGTACCAGTGCACAGACCCTGCCTCAGCTGTTACCCATAACACTAGGATTTGTTAAAAATGGTATTGTACTACTGCACGGACCCAGCCTCAGCTGTTACCCATAACACTAGCATTTGTTAAAAATGGTATCGTACTACTGCACGGACCCTGCCTCAGCTGTTAGCCATAACACTAGCATTTGTTAAAAATGGTATTGTACTACTTCATGGAACCTGCCTCAGCTGTTAGCCATAACACTAGCATTTGTTAAAAATGGTATCCTACTACTGCACGGCCCCTACCTCAGCTGTTACCCGTAACACTAGCATTTGTTAAAAACGGTATCGTACTAGTGCACGGCCCCTGCCTCAGCAGTTACCCATAACCTAGCATTTGTTAAAAATGGTATTGTACTACTGCGTGGACCCTGCCCTCAGCTGTTACCCATAACACTAGCATTTGTTAAAAATGGTATCGTACTAGTGCACGGCCCCTGCCTCAGCTGTTACCCATAACACTAACACTTGTTAAAAATGGTATTGTACTACTGCACGGCCCCTGCCTCAGCTGTTACCCATAACACTAGCATTTGTTAAAAATGGTATCGTACTAGTGCACGGCCCCTGCCTCAGCTGTTACCCATAACACTAGCATTTGTTAAAAATGGTATCATACTACTGCATGGCCCCTGCCTCAGCAGTTACCCGTAACACTAGCATTTGTTAAAAATGGTATCATACCAGTGCACAGACCCTGCCTCAGCTGTTACCTATAACACTAGCATTTGTTAAAAATGGTATTGTGCTACTGCACAGACCCTGCCTCAGCTGTTACCCATAACACTAGCATTAGTTAAAAATGGTATTGTACCACTGCACGGACCCTGCCTCAGCTGTTACCCATAACAATAAAACTTGTTAAAAATGGTATCGTATTAGTGCACGGCCCCTGCCTCAGCAGTTACCCATAACACTAGCATTTGTTAAAAATGGTATTGTACCACTGCACGGACCCTGCCTCAGCTGTTACCCATAACACTAGCATTTGTTAAAAATGGTATCGTACTAGTGCACAGACCCTGCATCAGCTGTTACCCATAACACTGGCATTTGTTAAAAATGGTATCGTACTACTGCACGGACCCTGTCTCAGCTGTTACCCATAACACTAGGATTTGTTAAAAATGGTATTGTACTACTGCACAGACCCTGCCTCAGCTGTTACCCATAACACTAGCATTTGTTAAAAATGGTATTGTACTACTGCACGGCCACTGCCTCAGCTGTTACCCATAACACTAGCATTTGTTAAAAATGGTATCGTACTAGTACACAGAACCTGCCTCAGCTGTTACCCATAACACTAGGATTTGTTAAAAATGGTATTGTACTACTGCACGGACCCTGCCTCAGCTGTTACCCATAACACTAGCATTTGTTAAAAATGGTATCATACTAGTGCACAGACCCTGACTCAGCTGTTACCCATAACACTAGGATTTGTTAAAAATGGTATTGTACTACTGCACGGACCCTGCCTCAGCTGTTACCCATAACACTAGCATTTGTTAAAAATGGTATCGTACTACTGCACGGACCCTGCCTCAGCTGTTAGCCATAACACTAGCATTTGTTAAAAATGGTATTGTACTACTGCACGGACCCTGCCTCAGCTGTTAGCCATAACACTAGCATTTGTTAAAAATGGTATCCTACCAGTGCACAGACCTTGCCTCAGCTGTTACCCATAACACTAGCATTTGTTAAAAATGGTATCCTACTACTGCACGGCCCCTACCTCAGCTGTTACCCGTAACACTAGCATTTGTTAAAAATGGTATCATACTAGTGCACAGCCCCTGCCTCAGCAGTTACCCATAACACTAGCATTTGTTAAAAATGGTATTGTACTACTGTGTGGACCCTGCCCTCAGCTGTTACCCATAACACTAGCATTTGTTAAAAATGGTATCGTACTACTGCACGGCCCCTGCCTCAGCTGTTACCCATAACACTAGCATTTGTTAAAAATGGTATCGTACTACTGCATGGCCCCTGCCTCAGCAGTTACCCATAAAACTAACATTTGTTAAAATGGTATCATACTAGTGCACAGACCCTGCCTCAGCTGTTACCCATAACAGTAGCATTTGTTAAAAATGGTATCGTACTACTGCATGGCCCCTGCCTCAGCAGTTACCTGTAACACTAACATTTGTTAAAAATGGTATCATACCAGTGCACAGACCCTGCCTCAGCTGTTACCTATAACACTAGCATTTGTTAAAAATGGTATTGTGCTACTGCACGGACCCTGCCTCAGCTGTTACCCATAGCACTAGCATTTGTTACAAATGGTATCGTACTACGGCACGGACCCTGCCTCAGCTGTTACCCATAACACTAGCATTTGTTAAAAATGGTATCGTACTACTGCACGGCCCCTGCCTCAGCTGTTACCCATAACACTAGCATTAGTTAAAAATGGTATTGTACTACTGCACGACCCCTGCCTCAGCTGTTACCCATAAAACTAACACTTGTTAAAAATGGTATCATACTAGTGCACAGACCCTGCCTCAGCTGTTACCTATAACACTAGCATTTGTTAAAAATGGTATTGTACTACTGCACGGCCCCTGCCTCAGCAGTTACCCGTAACACTAGCATTTGATAAAAATGGTATCATACCAGTGCACAGACCCTGCCTCAGCTGTTACCTATAACACTAGCATTTGTTAAAAATGGTATTGTGCTACTGCACGGACCCTGCCTCAGCTGTTACCCATAACACTAGCATTTGTTAAAAATGGTATCATACTACTGCACGGACCCTGCCTCAGCTGTTACCCATAACACTAGCATTTGTTAAAAATGGTATCGTACTACTGCACGGCCCCTGCCTCAGCTGTTACCCATAACACTAGCATTAGTTAAAAATGGTATCGTACTACTGCACGGACCCTGCCTCAGCTGTTACCCATAACACTAGCATTAGTTAAAAATGGTATCGTACTACTGCACGGCCCCTGCCTCAGCTGTTACCCATAACACTAGCATTAGTTAAAAATGGTATCGTACTACTGCACGGACCCTGCCTCAGCTGTTACCCGTAACACTAACACTTGTTAAAAATGGTATTGGACTACTGCACGGCCCCTGCCTCAGCTGTTACCCATAACACCAGCATTTGTTAAAAATGGTATTGTACTACTGCACGGACCCTGCCTCAGCTGCCCTGCCTCAGCTGTTACCCATAACACTAGCATTAGTTAAAAATGGTATCGTACTACTGCACAGACCCTGCCTCAGCTGTTACCCATAACACTAACATTTGTTAAAAATGGTATTGTACTACTGCACGGACCCTGCCTCAGCTGTTACCCATAACACTAGCATTTGTTAAAAATGGTATTGTACTACTGCACGGACCCTGCCTCAGCTGTTACCCGTAACAATAACACTTGTTAAAAATTGTATCATACTACTGCACGGCCCCTGCCTCAGCTGTTACCCATAACACTAGCATTAGTTAAAAATGGTATCGTACTACTGCACGGCCCCTGCCTCAGCTGTTACCCATAACACTAGCATTAGTTAAAAATGGTATCATACTACTGCACGGACCCTGCCTCAGCTGTTACCCGTAACACTAACACTTGTTAAAAATGGTATCGTACTACTGCACGGCCCCTGCCTCAGCTGTTACCCATAACACTAGCATTAGTTAAAAATGGTATCGTACTACTGCACGGCCCCTGCCTCAGCTGTTACCCATAACACTAGCATTAGTTAAAAATGGTATCATACTACTGCACGGACCCTGCCTCAGCTGTTACCCGTAACACTAACACTTGTTAAAAATGGTATCGTACTACTACACGGCCCCTGCCTCAGCTGTTACCCATAACACTAGCATTTGTTAAAAATGGCATTGTACTACTGCACGGACCCTGCCTCAGCTGTTACCCGTAACAATAACACTTGTTAAAAATGGTATCATACTACTGCACGGCCCCTGCCTCAGCTGTTACCCATAACACTAGCATTAGTTAAAAATGGTATCGTACTACTACACGGCCCCTGCCTCAGCTGTTACCCATAACACTAGCATTAGTTAAAAATGGTATCATACTACTGCACAGACCCTGCCTCAGCTGTTATCCGTAACACTAACACTTGTTAAAAATGGTATCGTACTACTGCACGGCCCCTGCCTCAGCTGTTACCCATAACACTAGCATTAGTTAAAAATGGTATCGTACTACTGCACGGACCCTGCCTCAGCTGTTGCCCGTAACACTAACACTTGCTAAAAATGGTATTGGACTACTGCACGGCCCCTGCCTCAGCTTTTACCCATAACACTCGCATTAGTTAAAAATGGTATCGTACTACTGCACGGACCCTGCCTCAGCTGTTACCCATAACACTAGCATTAGTTAAAAATGGTATCGTACTACTGCACGGACCCTGCCTCAGCTGTTACCCATAACACTAGCATTTGTTAAAAATGGTATCGTACTACTGCACGGACCGTGCCTCAGCTGTTACCCATAACACTAGCATTTGTTAAAAATGGTATCGTACTACTGCACGGACCCTGCCTCAGCTGTTACCCATAACACTAGCATTTGTTAAAAATGGTATCGTACTGCAAAGACCCTGCCTCAGCTGTTACCCATAACACTAGCATTTGTTAAAAATGGTATTGTACTACTGCACGGACCCTGCCTCAGCTGTTACCCATAACACTAGCATTTGTTGAAAATGGTATTGTACTACTGCACGGACCCTGCCTCAGCTGTTACCCATAACACTAGCATTTGTTAAAATGGTATTGTACTACTGCACGGACCCTGCCTCAGCTGTTAGCCATAACACTAGCATTTGTTAAAATGGTATCCTACCAGTGCACAGACCCTGCCTCAGCTGTTACCCATAACACTAGCATTTGTTAAAATGGTATTGTACTACTGCACGGCCCCTGCCTCAGCTGTTACCCATAACACTAGCATTTGTTAAAAATGGTATCGTACTCCTGCACGAACCCTGCCTCAGCTATTACCCATAACACTAGCATTTGTTAAAAATGGTAGCGTACTACTGCACGGCCCCTGCCTCAGCTGTTACCCATAACACTAGCATTAGTTAAAAATTGTATCGTACTACTGCACGGCCCCTGCCTCAGTTGTTACCCATAACACTAGCATTAGTTAAAAATGGTATCATACTACTGCACGGACCCTGCTTCAGCTGTTACCCGTAACACTAACACTTGTTAAAAATGGTATCATACCAGTGCACAGACCCTGCCTCAGCTTTTACCCATAACACTCGCATTAGTTAAAAATGGTATCGTACTACTGCACGGACCCTGCCTCAGCTGTTAGCCATAACACTAGCATTTGTTAAAAATGGTATTGTACTACTTCATGGAACCTGCCTCAGCTGTTAGCCATAACACTAGCATTTGTTAAAAATGGTATCGTACTACTGCACGGCCCCTGCCTCAGCTGTTACCCATAACACTAGCATTAGTTAAAAATGGTATTGTACTAGTGCACGACCCCTGCCTCAGCTGTTACCCATAACACTAACACTTGTTAAAAATGGTATTGAACTACTGCACGGCCCCTGCGTCAGCTGTTACCCATAACACTAGCATTTGTTAAAAATGGTATTGTACTACTGCACGGCCCCTGCCTCAGCAGTTACCCGTAACACTAGCATTTGATAAAAATGGTATTGTACTACTGCACAGACCCTGCCTCAGCTGTTACCCATAACACTAACACTTGTTAAAAATGGTATTGTACTACTGCACGGACCCTGCCTCAGCTGTTACCCATAACACTAGCATTTGTTAAAAATGGTATCATACTAGTGCCCGGACCCTTCCTCAGCTGTTCCCCATAACACTAGCATTTGTTAAAAATGGTATCGTACTACTGCACGCCCCTGCCTCAGCTGTTACCCATAACACTAGCATTTGTTAAAAGTGATATCGTACTAGTGCATGGACCCTGCCTCTGTAGTTACCCATAACACGAGCATTTGTTAAAATGGTATCATACCAGTGCACAGACCCTGCCTCAGCTGTTACCTATATCACTAGCATTTGTTAAAAATGGTATTGTGCTACTGCACAGACCCTGCCTCAGCTGTTACCCATAACACTAGCATTAGTTAAAAATGGTATTGTACCACTGCACGGACCCTGCCTCAGCTGTTACCCATAACACTAGCATTAGTTAAAAATGGTATCAGACTAGTGCACGGCCCCTGCCTCAGCAGTTACCCATAACACTAGCATTTGTTAAAAATGGTATTGTAGCACTGCACGGACCCTGCCTCAGCTGTTACCCATAACACTAGCATTTGTTAAAAATGGTATCGTACTAGTGCACAGACCCTGCCTCAGCTGTTACCCATAACACTAGCATTAGTTAAAAATGGTATCATACTAGTGCACAGACCCTGACTCAGCTGTTACCCATAACACTAGGATTTGTTAAAAATGGTATTGTACTACTGCACGGACCCTGCCTCAGCTGTTACCCATAACACTAACATTTGTTAAAAATGGTATTGTACTACTGCACGGACCCTGCCTCAGCTGTTACCCATAACACTAGCATTTGTTAAAAATGGTATTGTACTACTGCACGGACCCTGCCTCAGCTGTTAGCCATAACACTAGCATTTGTTAAAAATGGTATCCTACCAGTGCACAGACCTTGCCTCAGCTGTTACCCATAACACTAGCATTTGTTAAAAATGGTATCCTACTACTGCACGGCCCCTGCCTCAGCTGTTACCCATAACACTAGCATTTGTTAAAAATGGTATCATACTAATGCATGGACCCTGCCTCAGCTGTTACCCGTAACACTAGCATTTGTTAAAAATGGTATTGTACTACTGTGTGGACCCTGCCCTCAGCTGTTACCCATAACACTAGCATTTGTTAAAAATGGTATCGTACTAGTGCACGGCCCCTGCCTCAGCTGTTACCCATAACACTAACACTTGTTAAAAATGGTATTGTACTACTGCACGGCCCCTGCCTCAGCTGTTACCCATAACACTAGCATTTGTTAAAAATGGTATCGTACTACTGCATGGCCCCTGCCTCAGCAGTTACCTGTAACACTAGCATTTGTTAAAAATGGTATCATACCAGTGCACAGACCCTGCCTCAGCTGTTACCTATAACACTAGCATTTGTTAAAAATGGTATCATACTAGTGCATGGACCCTGCCTCAGCTGTTACCCATAACACTAGCATTAGTTAAAAATGGTATTGTACCACTGCACGGACCCTGCCTCAGCTGTTACCCATAACACTAAAACTTGTTAAAAATGGTATCGTATTAGTGCACGGCCCCTGCCTCAGCAGTTACCCATAACACTAGCATTTGTTAAAAATGGTATTGTAGCACTGCACGGACCCTGCCTCAGCTGTTACCCATAACACTAGCATTTGTTAAAAATGGTATCGTACTAGAGCACAGACCCTGCCTCAGCTGTTACCCATAACACTAGCATTAGTTAAAAATGGTATCATACTAGTGCACAGACCCTGACTCAGCTGTTACCCATAACACTAGGATTTGTTAAAAATGGTATTGTACTACTGCACGGACCCTGCCTCAGCTGTTACCCATAACACTAGCATTTGTTAAAAATGGTATCGTACTACTGCACGGACCCTGCCTCAGCTGTTAGCCATAACACTAGCATTTGTTAAAAATGGTATCCTACCAGTGCACAGACCTTGCCTCAGCTGTTACCCATAACACTAGCATTTGTTAAAAATGGTATCCTACTACTGCACGGCCCCTACCTCAGCTGTTACCCGTAACACTAGCATTTGTTAAAAATGGTATCATACTAATGCATGGACCCTGCCTCAGCTGTTACCCGTAACACTAGCATTTGTTAAAAATGGTATTGTACTACTGTGTGGACCCTGCCCTCAGCTGTTACCCATAACACTAGAAGTTGTTAAAAATGGTATCGTACTACTGCACGGCCCCTGCCTCAGCTGTTACCCATAAAACTAACACTTGTTAAAAATGGTATTGTACTACTGCACGGCCCCTGCCTCAGCTGTTACCCATAACACTAGCATTTGTTAAAAATGGTATCGTACTACTGCATGGCCCCTGCCTCAGCAGTTACCTGTAACACTAGCATTTGTTAAAAATGGTATCATACCAGTGCACAGACCCTGCCTCAGCTGTTACCTATAACACTAGCATTTGTTAAAAATGGTATTGTGCTACTGCACGGACCCTGCCTCAGCTGTTACCCATAGCACTAGCATTTGTTACAAATGGTATCGTACTACGGCACGGACCCTGCCTCAGCTGTTACCCATAACACTAGCATTTGTTAAAAATGGTATCGTACTACTGCACGGCCCCTGCCTCAGCTGTTACCCATAACACTAACACTTGTTAAAAATGGTATTGAACTACTGCACGGCCCCTGCGTCAGCTGTTACCCATAACACTAGCATTTGTTAAAAATGGTATTGTACTACTGCACGGCCCCTGCCTCAGCAGTTACCCGTAACACTAGCATTTGATAAAAATGGTATCATACCAGTGCACAGACCCTGCCTCAGCTGTTACCTATAACACTAGCATTTGTTAAAAATGGTATTGTGCTACTGCACGGACCCTGCCTCAGCTGTTACCCATAACACTAGCATTTGTTAAAAATGGTATCATACTACTGCACGGACCCTGCCTCAGCTGTTACCCATAACACTAGCATTTGTTAAAAATGGTATCGTACTACTGCACGGACCCTGCCTCAGCTGTTACCCGTAACACTAACACTTGTTAAAAATGGTATCGTACTACTGCACGGCCCCTGCCTCAGCTGTTACCCATAACACTAGCATTAGTTAAAAATGGTATCGCACTACTGCACGGCCCCTGCCTCAGCTGTTACCCATAACACTAGCATTAGTTAAAATGGTATTGTACTACTGCACGGACCCTGCCTCAGCTGTTACCCATAACGCTAACATTTGTTAAAATGGTATTGTACTACTGCACGGCCCCTGCCTCAGCTGTTACCCATAACACCAGCATTTGTTAAAAATGGTATTGTACTACTGCACGGACCCTGCCTCAGCTGTTACCCGTAACACTAACACTTGTTAAAAATGGTATTGTACTACTGCACGGCCCCTGCCTCAGCTGTTACCCATAACACTAGCATTTGTTAAAAATGGTATCATACTACTGCATGGACCCTGCCTCAGCTGTTACCCATAACACTAACATTTGTTAAAATGGTATTGTACTACTGCACGGCCCCTGCCTCAGCTGTTACCCATAACACTAGCATTAGTTAAAAATGGTATCGTACTACTGCACAGACCCTGCCTCAGCTGTTACCCATAACACTAGCATTTGTGAAAAATGGTATTGTACCACTGCACGGACCCTGCCTCAGCTGTTACCTATAACACTAGCATTTGTTAAAAATGGTATCAGATTAGTGCACGGCCCCTGCCTCAGCAGTTACCCATAACACTAGCATTTGTTAAAAATGGTATCGTACTAGTGCACAGACCCTGCATCAGCTGTTACCCATAACACTGGCATTTGTTAAAAATGGTATCGTACTACTGCACGGACCCTGTCTCAGCTGTTACCCATAACACTAGCATTTGTTAAAAATGGTATCGTACTAGTGCACAGACCCTGCATCAGCTGTTACCCATAACACTAGCATTTGTTAAAAATGGTATCATACTAGTGCCCGGACCCTTCCTCAGCTGTTCCCCATAACACTAGCATTTGTTAAAAATGGTATTGTACTACTGCACGGACCCTGCCTCAGCTGTTACCCATAACAGTAGCATTTGTTAAAAATGGTATCATACTACTGCACGGCCCCTGCCTCAGCTGTTACCCATAACACTAGCATTTGTTAAAAATGGTAGCGTACTACTGCACGGACCCTACCTCAGCTGTTACCCATAACACTAGCATTTGTGAAAAATGGTATCATACTACTGCACGGCCCCTGCCTCAGCTGTTACCCATAACACTAGCATTTGTTAAAAATGGTATTGTACTACTGCACGGACCCTGCCTCAGCTGTTACCCATAACACTAGCATTTGTTACAAATGGTATCGTACTACTGCACGGACCCTGCCTCAGCTGTTACCCATAACACTAGCATTTGTTAAAAATGGTATCGTACTACTGCACGGACCCTGCCTCAGCTGTTACCCATAACACTAGCATTTGTTAAAAATGGTATCGTACTACTGCACGGACCCTGCCTCAGCTGTTACGTAAAACACTAACACTTGTTAAAAATGGTATCGTGCTGCTGCACGGACCCTGCCTCAGCTGTTACCCGTAACACTAGCATTTGTTAAAATGGTTTTGTACTTCTGCACGGACCCTGCCTCAGCTGTTACCCATAACACTAGCATTTGTTAAAAATGGTATCGTACTACTGCACGGACCCTGCCTCAGCTGTTACCCATAACACTAGCATTTGTTAAAAATGGTATTGTACTACTGCATGGCCCCTGCCTCAGCTGTTACCCATAACACTAGCATTTGTTAAAAATGGTATCATACCAGTGCACAGACCCTGCCTCAGCTGTTACCCATAACACTAGCATTTGTTAAAAATGGTATTGTGCTACTGCACGGACCCTGCCTCAGCTGTTACCCATAACACTAGCATTTGTTAAAAATGGTATCGTACTACTGCACGGCCCCTGCCTCAGCTGTTACCCATAACACTAGCATTTGTTAAAAATGGTATTGTACTACTGCACGGCCCCTGCCTCAGCTGTTACCCATAACACTAGCATTTGTTAAAAATGGTATCGTACTACTGCACGGCCCCTGCCTCATCTCTTACCCGTAACACTAGCATTTGTTAAAAATGGTATCGTACCAGTGCACAGACCCTGCCTCAGCTGTTACCTATAACACTAGCATTTGTTAAAAATGGTATCATACTAGTGCATGGACCCTGCCTCAGCTGTTACCCATAACACTAGTATTTGTTAGAAATGGTATCATACTACTGCACGGCCCCTGCCTCAGCTGTTACCCATAACACTAGCATTTGTTAAAAATGGTATCGTACTACTGCACGGACCCTGCCTCAGCTGTTACCCGTAACACTAACACTTGTTAAAAATGGTATCGTACTACTGCACGGCCCCTGCCTCAGCTGTTACCCATAACACTAGCATTAGTTAAAAATGGTATCGTACTACTGCACGGACCCTGCCTCAGCTGTTACCCATAACACTAGCATTTGTTAAAAATGGTATCGTACTACTGCACGGACCCTGCCTCAGCTGTTACCCGTAACACTAACACTTGTTAAAAATGGTATTGGACTACTGCACGGCCCCTGCCTCAGCTGTTACCCATAACACCAGCATTTGTTAAAAATGGTATTGTACTACTGCACGGACCCTGCCTCAGCTGTTACCCGTAACACTAACACTTGTTAAAAATGGTATCGTACTACTGCACGGCCCCTGCCTCAGCTGTTACCCATAACACTAGCATTAGTTAAAAATGGTATCGTACTACTGCACAGACCCTGCCTCAGCTGTTACCCATAACACTAACATTTGTTAAAAATGGTATTGTACTACTGCACGGACCCTGCCTCAGCTGTTACCCATAACACTAGCATTTGTTAAAAATGGTATCGTACTACTGCACGGACCATGCCTCAGCTGTTACCCATAACACTAGCATTTGTTAAAAATGGTATTGTACTACTGCACGGACCCTGCCTCAGCTGTTACCCATAACACTAGCATTTGTTGAAAATGGTATTGTACTAGTGCACAGACCCTGCCTCAGCTGTTACCCATAACACTAGGATTTGTTAAAAATGGTATCGTACTACTGCACAGACCCTGCCTCAGATGTTACCCATAACACTAGCATTTGTTAAAAATGGTATCCTACTACTGCACGGACCCTGCCTCAGCTGTTACCCATAACACTAACATTTTTTAAAAATGGTATTGTACTACTGCACGGACCCTGCCTCAGCTGTTAGCCATAACACTAGCATTTGTTAAAAATGGTATCCTACCAGTGCACAGACCCTGCCTCAGCTGTTACCCATAACACTAGCATTTGTTAAAAATTGTATTGTACTACTGCACGGCCCCTGCCTCAGCCGTTACCCATAACACTAGCATTTGTTAAAAATGGTATCGTACTAGTGCACGGCCCCTGCCTCAGCCGTTACCCATAACACTAGCATTTGTTAAAAATTGTATTGTACTACTGCACGGCCCCTGCCTCAGCCGTTACCCATAACACTAGCATTTGTTAAAAATGGTATCGGACTACTGCATGGCCCCTGCCTCAGCAGTTACCCGTAACACTAGCATTTGTTAAAAATGGTATCATACCAGTGCACAGACCCTGCCTCAGCTGTTACCTATAACACTAGCATTTGTTAAAAATGGTATTGTGCTACTGCACGGACCCTGCCTCAGCTGTTACCCATAACACTAGCATTTGTTACAAATGGTATCATACTACGGCACGGACCCTGCCTCAGCTGTTACCCATAACACTAGCATTTGTTAAAAATGGTATCATACTACTGCACGGCCCCTGCCTCAGCTGTTACCCATAACACTAGCATTAGTTAAAAATGGTATCGTACTACTGCACGGACCCTGCCTCAGCTGTTACCCGTAACACTAACACTTGTTAAAAATGGTATCGTACTACTGCACGGCCCCTGCCTCAGCTGTTACCCATAACACTAGCATTTGTTAAAAATGGTATCGTACTACTGCATGGCCCCTGCCTCAGCTGTTACCGATAACATTAGCATTAGTTAAAAATGGTATCGTACTACTGCACGGACCCTGCCTCAGCTGTTACCCGTAACACTAACACATGTTAAAAATGGTATTGGACTACTGCACGGCCCCTGCCTCAGCTGTTACCCATAACACTAGCATTTGTTAAAAATGGTATTGTACTACTGCACGGACCCTGCCTCAGCTGTTACCCGTAACACTAACACTTGTTAAAAATGGTATTGTACTACTGCACGGCCCCTGCCTCAGCTGTTACCCATAACACTAGCATTAGTTAAAAATGGTATCGTACTACTGCACGGACCCTGCCTCAGCAGTTACCCATAACACTAGCATTTGTTATAAATGGTATCGTACTACTACACGGCCCCTGCCTCAGCTGTTACCCATAACACTAGCATTTGTTAAAAATGGTATTGTACTACTGCACGGACCCTGCCTCAGCTGTTACCCGTAACACTAACACTTGTTAAAAATGGTATCATACTACTGCACGGCCCCTGCCTCAGCTGTTACCCATAACACTAGCATTAGTTAAAAATGGTATCGTACTACTGCACGGCCCCTGCCTCAGCTGTTACCCATAACACTAGCATTAGTTAAAAATGGTATTGTACTACTGCACGGACCCTGCCTCAGCTGTTACCCGTAACACTAACACTTGTTAAAAATGGTATTGGACTACTGCACGGCCCCTGCCTCAGCTTTTACCCATAACACTAGCATTAGTTAAAAATGGTATCGTACTACTGCACGGACCCTGCCTCAGCTGTTACCCATAACACTAGCATTAGTTAAAAATGGTATCATACTACTGCACGGACCCTGCCTCAGCTGTTACCCATAACACTAGCATTAGTTAAAAATGGTATCGTACTACTGCACGGACCCTGCCTCAGCTGTTACCCATAACACTAGCATTTGTTAAAAATGGTATCGTACTACTGCACGGACCCTGCCTCAGCTGTTACCCATAACACTAGCATTTGTTTAAATGGTATCGTACTACTGCACGGACCCTGCCTCAGCTGTTACCCATAACACTAGCATTTGTTAAAAATGGTATCGTACTACTGCACGGACCCTGCCTCAGCTGTTACCCATAACACTAGCATTTGTTAAAAATGGTATTGTACTACTGCACAGACCCTGCCTCAGCTGTTACCCATAACACTAACACTTGTTAAAAATGGTATTGTACTACTGCACGGACCCTGCCTCAGCTGTTACCCATAACACTAGCATTTGTTGAAAATGGTATTGTACTACTGCACGGACCCTGCCTCAGCTGTTACCCATAACACTAGCATTTGTTAAAAATGGTATCGTACTACTGCACAGACCCTGCCTCAGCTGTTACCCATAACACTAGCATTTGTTAAAAATGGTATCGTACTAGTACACAGAACCTGCCTCAGCTGTTACCCATAACACTAGGATTTGTTAAAAATGGTATTGTACTACTGCATGGACCCTGACTCAGCTGTTACCCATAACACTAGCATTTGTTAAAAATGGTATCATACTAGTGCACAGACCCTGACTCAGCTGTTACCCATAACACTAGCATTTGTTAAAAATGGTATTGTACTACTGCACGGACCCTGCCTCAGCTGTTACCCATAACACTAGCATTTGTTAAAAATGGTATCATACCAGTGCACAGACCCTGCCTCAGCTGTTACCCATAACACTAGCATTTGTTAAAAATGGTATTGTACTACTGCACGGACCCTGCCTCAGCTGTTACCCATAACACTAGCATTTGTTAAAAATGGTATCGTACTACTGCACAGACCCTGCCTCAGCTGTTACCCATAACACTAACATTTGTTAAAAATGGTATTGTACTACTGCGTGGACCCTGCCCTCAGCTGTTACCCATAACACTAGCATTTGTTAAAAATGGTATTGTACTACTGCACGGACCCTGCCTCAGCTGTTACCCATAACACTAGCATTTGTTAAAAATGGTATCGTACTACTGCACGGACCCTGCCTCAGCTGTTACCCATAACACTAACATTTGTTAAAAATGGTATTTTACTACTGCATGGACCCTGCCTCAGCTGTTACCCATAACACTAGCATTTGTTAAAAATGGTATCGTACTACTGCACGGACCCTGCCTCAGCTGTTACCCATAACACTAGCATTTGTTAAAAATGGTATTGTACTACTGCACGGACCCTGCCTCAGCTGTTACCCATAACACTAGCATTTGTTGAAAATGGTATTGTACTACTGCACGGACCCTGCCTCAGCTGTTACCCATAACACTAGCATTTGTTGAAAATGGTATTGTACTAGTGCACAGACCCTGCCTCAGCTGTTACCCATAACACTAGGATTTGTTAAAAATGGTATCGTACCAGTGCACAGACCCTGCCTCAGATGTTACCCATAACACTAGCATTTGTTAAAAATGGTATCCTACTACTGCACGGACCCTGCCTCAGCTGTTACCCATAACACTAACATTTTTTAAAAATGGTATTGTACTACTGCACGGACCCTGCCTCAGCTGTTAGCCATAACACTAGCATTTGTTAAAAATGGTATCCTACCAGTGCACAGACCCTGCCTCAGCTGTTACCCATAACACTAGCATTTGTTAAAAATGGTATCCTACTACTTCACGGCCCCTACCTCAGCTGTTACCCATAACACTAGCATTTGTTAAAAATGGTATCGTACTAGTGCACGGCCCCTGCCTCAGCTGTTACCCATAACACTAACACTTGTTAAAAATGGTATTGTACTACTGCATGGCCCCTGCCTCAGCTGTTACCCATAACACTAGCATTTGTTAAAAATGGTATCGTACTACTGCATGGCCCCTGCCTCAGCTGTTACCCATAACATTAGCATTAGTTAAAAATGGTATCATACCAGTGCACAGACCCTGCCTCAGCTGTTACCTATAACACTAACATTTGTTAAAAATGGTATTGGACTACTGCACGGCCCCTGCCTCAGCTGTTACCCATAACACTAGCATTTGTTAAAAATGGTATTGTACTACTGCACGGACCCTGCCTCAGCTGTTACCCATAACACTAACACTTGTTAAAAATGGTATCCTACTACTGCACGGCCCCTGCCTCAGCTGTTACCCATAACACTAGCATTAGTTAAAAATGGTATCGTACTACTGCACGGACCCTGCCTCAGCAGTTACCCGTAACACTAGCATTTGTTATAAATGGTATCGTACTACTACACGGCCCCTGCCTCAGCTGTTACCCATAACACTAGCATTTGTTAAAAATGGTATTGTAGTACTGCACGGACCCTGCCTCAGCTGTTACCCATAACACTAGCATTAGTTAAAAATGGTATCGTACTACTGCACGGACCCTGCCTCAGCTGTTACCCATAACACTAGCATTAGTTAAAAATGGTATCGTACTACTGCACGGACCCTGCCTCAGCTGTTACCCATAACACTAACACTTGTTAAAAATGGTATTGTACTACTGCACGGCCCCTGCCTCAGCTGTTACCCATAACACTAGCATTTGTTAAAAATGGTATTGTACTACTGCACGGACCCTGCCTCAGCTGTTACCCGTAACACTAACACTTGTTAAAAATGGTATCATACTACTGCACGGCCCCTGCCTCAGCTGTTACCCATAACACTAGCATTAGTTAAAAATGGTATCGTACTACTGCACGGCCCCTGCCTCAGCTGTTACCCATAACACTAGCATTAGTTAAAAATGGTATTGTACTACTGCACGGACCCTGCCTCAGCTGTTACCCGTAACACTAACACTTGCTAAAAATGGTATTGGACTACTGCACGGCCCCTGCCTCAGCTTTTACCCATAACACTAGCATTAGTTAAAAATGGTATCGTACTACTGCACGGACCCTGCCTCAGCTGTTACCCATAACACTAGCATTAGTTAAAAATGGTATCGTACTACTGCACGGACCCTGCCTCAGCTGTTACCCATAACACTAGCATTAGTTAAAAATGGTATCATACTACTGCACGGACCCTGCCTCAGCTGTTACCCATAACACTAGCATTAGTTAAAATGGTATCGCACTACTGCACGGACCCTGCCTCAGCTGTTACCCATAACACTAGCATTTGTTAAAAATGGTATCGTACTACTGCACGGACCCTGCCTCAGCTGTTACCCATAACACTAGCATTTGTTAAAAATGGTATCGTACTACTGCACGGACCCTGCCTCAGCTGTTACGTAAAACACTAACACTTGTTAAAAATGGTATCGTGCTGCTGCACGGACCCTGCCTCAGCTGTTACCCATAACACTAGCATTTGTTAAAAATGGTATCGTACTACTGCACGGACCCTGCCTCAGCTGTTACCCATAACACTAGCATTTGTTAAAAATGGTATCGTACTACTGCACGGACCCTGCCTCAGCTGTTACCCATAGCACTAGCATTTGTTATAAATGGTATCGTACTACTGCACAGACCCTGCCTCAGCTGTTACCCATAACACTAACACTTGTTAAAAATGGTATCGTACTAGTGCACAGACCCTACCTCAGCTCTTACACATAACACTAGCATTTGTTAAAAATGGTATCATACCACTGCATGGACCATGCCTCAGCTGTTACCCATAACACTAGCATTTGTTAAAAATGGTATCGTACTACTGCACGGACCCTGCCTCAGCTGTTACCCGTAACACTAACACTTGATAAAAATGGTATCGTACTACTGCACGGACCCTGCCTCAGCTGTTACCCGTAACACTAACACTTGATAAAAATGGTATCATACTAGTGCACAGACCCTGCCTCAGCTGTTACCCATAACACTAGCATTTGTTAAAAATGGTATCGTACTACTGCACGGACTCTGCCTCAGCTGTTACCCATAACACTAGCATTTGTTATAAATAGTATCGTACTACGGCACGGACCCTGCCTCAGCTGTTACCCATAACACTAGCATTTGCTAAAAATGGTATTGTACTACTGCACGGACCCTGCCTCAGCTGTTACCCATAACACTAACATTAGTTAAAAATGGTATCGTAGTACTGCACAGACCCCGCCTCAGCAGTTACCCATAACACTAGCATTTCTTAAAAATGGTAGCGTACTATTGCACAGACCCTGCCTCAGCTGTTACCTGTAACACTAACACTTGTTAAAACTGGTATCATACTAGTGCACGGCCCCTGCCTCAGCTGTTACCCATAACACTAGCATTTGTTAAAAATGGGATCGTACTACTGCACGGACCCTGCCTCAGCTGTTACCCATAACACTAGCATTTGTTTAAATGGTATCGTACTACTGCACAGACCATGCCTCAGCTGTTACCCATAACACTAGCATTTGTTATAAATGGTATCGTACTACTGCACCGCCCCTGCCTCAGCTGTTACCCGTAACACTAACACTTGTTAAAAATCGTATTGTACCACTGCACAGACCCTGCCTCAGCTGTTACCCGTAACACTAGCATTTGTTAAAAATGGTATCGTACGAGTGCACGGACCCTGCCTCAGCTGTTACCCATAACACTAACACTTGTTAAAAATGGTATTGTACTACTGCATGGACCCTGCCTCAGCTGTTACCCGTAACACTAGCATTTGTTAAAAATGGTATCATACTAGTGCATGGACCCTGCCTCAGCAGTTACCCATAACACTAGCATTTGTTAAAAATGGTATCGTAGTACTGCACAGACCCCGCCTCAGCAGTTACCCATAACACTAGCATTTCTTAAAAATGGTAGCGTACTATTGCACAGACCCTGCCTCAGCTGTTACCTGTAACACTAACACTTGTTAAAAATGGTATCGTACTAGTGCACGGCCCCTGCCTCAGCTGTTACCCATAACACTAGCATTTGTTAAAAACGGTATCGTACTAGTGCATGGACCCTACCTCAGCTGTTACCCATAACACTAGCGTTTGTTAAAAATGGTATCGTACTACTGCATGGACCCTGCCTCAGCTGTTACCCATAACACTAGCATTTGTTAAAAATGGTATTGTGCTACTGCACGGCCCCTACCTCAGCTGTTACCCATAACACTAGCATTTGTTAAAAATGGTATCGTACTACTGCACAGACCCTGCCTCAGCTGTTACCCATAACACTAGCATTTGTTAAAAATGGTATTGTGCTACTGCACGGCCCCTACCTCAGCTGTTACCCATAACACTAGCATTTGTTAAAAATGGTATTGTACTACTGCACGGACCCTGCCTCAGCTGTTACCCATAACACTAGCATTAGTTAAAAATGGTACTGTACCACTGCACAGACCCTGCCTCAGCTGATGTTCTTCGTGTTTCACTGTTGCAGTCATTACACTTGGGTTATCCTGCTGGCAGGCTACCCTCAGTCGGCCTGAATTCCAAAGTCTACGTCCAGAATCAGTTGCTGTCACCTCTTCCCTGACGTCAGTGTGCCAGGGGTATAAAAGATGCAGCCAACGCCATTTTCTTCAGTCTTTCTTGCCGTGCGGTGCCTGAAGCATAAGCAGTTCACAAGTGCCGGTCGGCCGACTCCTGAGATTTTTGTGTTTGAATTTCAGATCCGAAGTCTTCATTAAAAGCTAAGTACCCCGTTGGGGAAACTTTTTTCTTGCTCCAGACCGATGTCAGAAAAAGTTAATAATTGTATTTCTTGTGGGAAGCAAATACCTCATAAGGACTTTCATTCTTACTGTATTCCTTGTCTAGGCCCTGAGCATGACGTTGCTAGTTGTCGGTTTTGTGCTAGATTTAACCAACGCACTATTAAGCGTTGGTACGACTTTGCATTACACTATTTTGGCAGAAGATTTAATTATACAATGTCGTCGGACAGCCATCCGACAACCAGAATTCACAAGAAACACAAAGAAAAAGAAAAGGACAGGCATCCGAGGTCCAAAACCATCGATGCGGCTTCTTCTAAGCCAGTCGCCAGTTCACCGGTTCTCAGTGAGGCGCCTTCGCAGTCCCTGACGCCTGCTACTTTAGACCCGCAGGCCGCTACCGACTCCCACGTGGAGTCGCCTAGGTTGCTGGAGGCTCAAGGTATTGGACCTTCGGAGACTATTCCCTCAGATGGGTCTGGAACCGCTGAGCAGGCATCGGCTTCTGAGGGTGTTTTCAGACCAACTCAATTATACAAAGGCAAAGACTAAAACACCCTTAAAGACAAAGAAACAAGTACAACAGACTCATGGACAGGCCTCCATGCCCAAGAAATAGATGCTCAAAATGGCCGAAGACTTAATTACTTTGATCAGGGGATCCCATCCCCCACTTGATAAAAGGCCCAGGCAAGAGACAGAATATGAATCTTCACATCAGGTTTCCATTTCATCTGATTCCTCTTCTGATCAAGAATACTCTCTTCCTCCCTATGAGGATTCTGATGCTGAAGAATCTATCCCTTCAGCCTCTCCTCCTAGGGATTACTCTTTTGGGGAAGCCTTGCATACCATGAGGGAGCATTTCCATTGGGATAGCCAAGATTTTTCTGAATCTAAGAAAAGGCTCAGAGACTTCCTTTTACTACCACAACACAGGCCTCTAGCTATTCCACCTGTGTTAGACATTGTTGATGATGTATTTTCAGAGTCCAGTCTGACCCCTGACTCCTTACCTCCAGCTTCAGTTAAGCTGGGCAGGTACTACAGGGTTCCTGACTCTCATAAATTCCTTTTCAAAAACCCTGCTGCTGACCCAGAAACTATCTCTCAGGGTCCCAGAGAGGTCAAGGCTTCCGCTGCAAAAAACCCTACCCCCTCTGACAGGGATTCTAGGGCATTGGACAGATGAGGAAAAAGATTTACACTTCCGCTACCTTGGCTATAAGGGCTTTAAATTGTCAGTTTCATATGCTCAAGTATCAGCAATATATTATGTCACTGTTTAAACAGAAAATGTTGACAAATTCTGAATGTGCAGAAAACAAAGAAATGCAGGATTTATTGCATGCAGCTGAACAAGTTGGAAAGCATACTTTGCAATGTGGTTTTGATTCTTTGGAGGCCTCCTGCAGAGCCGCTGTTATGGGTTCTGGCATCAGGAGGCATGCTTGGTTAAAGGAGCAAAGTCTGCCTGATCATGTCAAAGCAAAATTATTAGATGCCCCATTACAGCATGATACTTTGTTTGGTGTTAAAGAAAATGGAAGAAAAAGCTAAATCTATGCAAGCACTTATCTTCTGGCAGCACCTTTAGGGGGAAAACTAGCACTTTTTTCTCAGAACTGGCACATAATAAACCAGGACAAATGGGTCCTAGACATAGTTTCACAGGGCTACAAGTTTCACTTCTGTACCCTGCCAAGGACAAACGGTTGGCCAGACCTGCCAAAACATCAATGGGCAGAGGCACAAAAGCAAGTCTCACCCCTCATGGACATGAGGGCCATTCAACAAGTACCAGAGCAAGAGCAGGGACAAGGATTTTATTCAAGACTGTTTTTGGTACCAAGAAAGGACAAGACCTGGAAACCAATACTGGACGTATCTATTCTAAATACATTTCTGAATATACCAAAATCCAAATTGTTGACTCTACAGTAGCTTCTGCCCATGCTGGGCAAGAAGGCTTGGCTTGTGACTTTAGACCTAAAAGAGGCATACCTGCATGTCCCAATCAGACATAAATGCAGAAGATACCTCAGATTCAATGCTGGCTCAATGCATTACCAGTTCTCTGCACTGTCCTTTGGCTTATCTACTGCGCCCAGGGTCTTCACAAAGTGCCTGGCACCAGTAATTGTATTCTGCAGACAAAGAGGAATACAAATATATCCTTACTTGGACGACTGCCTCATTCAAGCAGAGAACAAAGACATTCTACTACAGCATCTGGCATTTGTAAAGAGATTTCTAACAGGCCTAGGGTACACAGTCAACAAAAAGAAATCAAAACTAGTACCCTCTCAAGAGATAATATTCCTGGGTGCAAGCTTAAATACAACTGCCCAGATGGCTTATCTCACGTCAGACGAACAAAGGCAACTGACTACCTATTTCAACCTGTTGGCAACAAAGGCCCAGTTATCTGCAAGAAAAATTCTGCTGGCTTTGGGCTTCATGGCATCCTGCATTCTACTAATTCCATATGCGAGACTGCATATGAGGAAACTTCAATGGTACCTAAAAAGTGTTTGGACTCAACATTGCCACAGCCTGGAAACAATAATTACCCTCATTCCCTGCCTGCAACAGGAGTTTTGTTGGTGGGTGAAGGCTTGTCAATAGAACAAGGGACAGCCATTCACTTTACCCCCAGCCAGGCAGACATTAACAACGGATGCATCAAATTATGCCTGGGGGGCCACCGTGGCAGGAAGATGTATTCAAGACACATGATCTGCAAACCAAATGCATCTACATATCAATCAAAAAGAGATGCTAGCTGTTCAGAATGCCCTGACAGCCTTCAAAGACCTACTTCATCCGGGACAACTACTGATAAAGACAGACAACACCATGGTCATGTGGTATATAAACAAGCAGAGAGGCACTCATTTTTACCCCCTTTGCAGACTAGCCATGACTTTGTGGGACACAGCATTGACTTACAAAGTACACCTGCAGGAACAATTCCTGCCAGGAAAGACAAATACTCTGGCAGACGAACTAAGCAGAAGCCTCATGGATCCCCACGAGTGGAAATTGGATCCACAAGTCTTCAGCATGATAACAAGGAAATGGGGATGCCCAGATATAGATCTATTTGCCTCTCCTCACAACTACCAACTAAAAAGATTCTGCACAAGGACTTATCACAGACAAGCATGGAAAGTGGATGCCCTATCTTTCAGCTGGAAAAGCTTAGTAGTATATGCCTTTCCTCCACTGCCTCTCCTCCCCAAGGTACTCCTAAAGGTCAGACAAGAGAAGCCAAAGATGATACTGATTGCCCCAGACTGGCCCCACCAGCACTGGTATCCAATCCTAAGGAGCTTGTCTCAATGCCCGGCTTGGACCTTGCCTCAAATACCTCATCTAATATCCCAACAAAACAATCAGATCCTGCACAGCTAACTAAAGACCTTAAATCTGGCAGCATGGCAGATAATGTAGTGATACAAAACGCACCTCTCACTAAAGCTGTAATTGATGTCATTTTGGAGGCCAGAAGGCCTACTACCAGAAAATCTTATGCTGGAAAATGGAAGAGATTCTGTGCTTGGAACCAGGCACAAATGATTGACACAGCTGTACCAAATATTCCTCAGATTTTGCAATACTTAACTGAGATGCTGGACAAAGGCCTATCCTTTTCATCAGTTAAAATTCATGCCTCTGCCATTTCGGCTCATTACAATACAGAACCACCAATCTTTTCTCATCCCTTGTTAAGACAGTACCTCAGAGGAGCCAAAAACTTAAGGCCTCCAAGGAGATCACCAATACCAGCATGGGACCTCAATTATGTTTTGGAAAAACTCACCCAGCCTCCTTTTGAGCCAGCCGCTATACCTGATATAAAATTTTTATCTTGGAAAACAGCTCTGCTCCTAGCAATAACCTCTGCAAGACGAGTCTCAGAGCTACAGGCACTCAGGGCTGTGGAACCTTTTGTCATCTTTTATCCAGACAGGGTTTCTCTGAGGACAAACCCGACATTTATGCCTAAGGTAGTATCCAGTGTGGCCCTTAACCAAACTATTCATCTGCCTACTTTTTATCCCAACCCACAGAATAAGGGGGAGAGAGTTCTGCATTCTTTGGACATACACAGGCAGCTACGCTTCTACTTGTACAGAACCAAAGCTTTCAGAAAGACAGAGCAACTACTAGTGGCATATGCTACAGGATCACAAGGAAAGGCTATCTCAAAGCAGACTATTTCAAATTGGATAGGCCACTGCATTAGTTTCTGCTATTCACAACATAGCAAGCCAGTGCCTTAGGGCAACCAACCATAGCAGCAGCCACTTCAGAAGCCTTCCTCAGGGGAGTACCAACCAAAAACATTTTAGAGGCTGCTACCTGGAGTTCAGTGCACACCTTTACAAAGCACTATCATTTACCACTCTACTCAAAATCCAGGGCAGGCTTGGCCACTGCAGTTCTGCAGGGCCTCATAACCGCTCCTAATGCTATTTAGCTCGAGCCTCCCAACCATAGCTTTGGGATTCAACCCAAGTGTAATGACTGCAACAGTGAAACACGAAGAACATAGCACAGTTGTGTACACTTACCATAAATGTAGAAGTTCGAGTGTATTCACAGTTGCAGTCCAGGTTACCCACCCACCATCCCCCATTTCTTTGCTGCAACTTATCTGCACTTCTCTAATCTATACAACCTATGTGGTGTATTTGCTTGTAGATGAAGGTATTTTATATTTTGGTGCATGCATGTTTTATTGTCATATTTTTAGCCTACCCTTTTGGGGGCACCTGACATCTAGGGCAAGAAAAACTGAAGAAAATGGCGTCAGCTGCATCTCTTATACCCCTGGCACACTGACGTCAGGGAGGAGGTGACAGCAACCGACACCGGACCTAGACTTTGGAATTCAGGGTGACTGAGGGTAGCCTGCCAGTAGGATAACCCAAGTGTAATGACTGCAACAGTGAATACACTCGAACATCTACATTTATGTTAAGTGTACACAACTGTACTTTACCCATAACACTAGCATTTGTTAAAAATGGTATCGTATTACTGCACGGCCCCTGCCTCAGGTATTACCCATAACACTAGCATTTGTTAAAAATGGTATCGTTCTACTGCATGGACCCTGCCTCAGCTATTACCCATAACACTAGGATTTGTTAAAAATGGTATCGTACTAGTGCACAGCCCCTGCCTCAGCAGTTACCCATAACACTAGCATTTGTTAAAAATGGTATTGTACTACTGCGTGGACCCTGCCCTCAGCTGTTACCCATAACACTAGCATTTGTTAAAAATGGTATCGTACTACTGCACAGACCTTGCCTCAGCTGTTACCCGTAACAGTACCATTTGTTAGAAATGGTATTGTACTACTGCACGGACCCTGCCTCAGCTGTTACCCATAACAGTACCATTTGTTAGAAATGGTATCGTACTACTGCACGGACCCTGCCTCAGCTGTTACCCATAATACTAGCATTTGTTAAAAATGGTATCGTACTACTGCACGGCCCCTGCCTCAGCTTTTACCCGTAACACTAGCATTTGTTAAAAATGTTATCATACCACAGCAAAGACCCTGCCTAAGCTGTTACCATAACACGAGCATTTTTTAAAAATGGTATTGTACTACTGCAAGGCCCCTGCCTCAGCTGTTACCCATAACACTAGTATTTGTTAAAAATGGTATCGTACTACTGCACGGACTTTGCCTCAGCTGTTACCCATAACACTAGCATTTGTTAAAAATGGTATTGTAATACTGCACGGCCCCTGCCTCAGCCGTTACCCATAACACTAGCATTTGATAAAAATGGTATTGTACTACTGCATGGACCCTGCCCCAGCTGTTACCCATAACACTAGCATTTGTTAAAAATGGTATCATACCAGTGCACGGACCCTGCCTCAGCTGTTACCCATAACACTAGCATTTGTTAAAAATGGTATTGTACTACTGCATGGACCCTGCCTCAGCTGTTACCCATAACACTAGCATTTCTTAAAAATGGTAGCGTACTACTGCAAGGCACCTGCCTCAGCTGTTACCCATAACATTAGCATTTTTTAAAAATGGTATCATACTACTGCACGGCCCCTGCCTCAGCTCTTACCCGTAACTGTAATATTTGTTAAAAATGGTATCGTACTACTGCACGGCCCCTGCCTCAGCTGTTACCCATAACACTAACACTTGTTAAAAATGGTATTGTACTAGTGCATGGACCCTGCCTCAGCTGTTACCCATAACACTAGTATTTGTTAAAAAGTGTATTGTACTACTGCACGGACCCTGCCTCAGCTGTTACTCATAACATGAACCTTTGATAAAAATGGTATCGTACTAGTGCATGGACCCTGCCTCAGCTGTTACCCATAACACTAGCATTTGTTAAAAATGATATCGTACTACTGCACGGACCCTGCCTCAGCTATTACCCATAACACGAGCATTTGTTAAAAATGGTATTGTACTACTGCATGGACCCTGCCCCAGCTGTTACCCATAACACTAGCATTTGTTAAAAATGGTATCATACCAGTGCACGGCCCCTGCCTCAGCTGTTACCCATAACACTAGCATTTGTTAAAAATGGTATCGTAGTACTGCAGGGAACCTGCCTCAGCTGTTACCCATAACACTAGCATTTGTGAAAAATGGTATCGGACTACTGCATGGCCCCTGCCTCAGCTGTTACACATAACACTAACATTTGTTAAAAATGGTATCGTACTACTGCATGGACTCTGCCTCAGCTGTTACCCATAACACTAGCATTGGTTAAAAATTGTATCGTAGTACTGCACGGAACCTGCCTCAGCTGTTACCCATAACACTAGCATTTGTTAAAAATGGTATCGGACTACTGCACGGCCCCAGCCTCAGCTGTTACCCATAACACTAACACTTGTTAAAAATGGTATTGTACTAGTGCATGGACCCTGCATCAGCTGTTACCCATAACAGTAGCATTTGTTAAAAATGCTATTGTACTACTGCACGGACCCTGCCTCAGCTGTTACCCATAACACTAGTATTTGTTAAAAAGTGTATTGTACTACTGCACGTCCCCTGCCTCAGCTGTTACCCATAACACTAGCATTTGTTAAAAATAGTATCATACTAGTGCACAGACCCTGCCTCAGCTGTTACCCATAACACTAGCATTTGTTAAAAATGGTATCATAGTACTGCACGGACCCTGCCTCAGCTGTTACTCATAACATGAACCTTTGATAAAAATGGTATCATACTACTGCACGGCCCATGCCTCAGCTGTTACCCATAACACTAGCATTTGTTAAAAATGGTATCGTACTACTGCACGGACCCTGCCTAAGCTGTTACCCGTAACACTAGCATTTGTTAAAAATGGTATCGTACTACTGCACGGACCCTGCCTAAGCTGTTACCCCTAACAGTACCATTTGTTAGAAATGGTATGGTACTACTGCACGGACCCTGCCTCAGCTGTTACCCATAACACTAGCATTTGTTAAAAATGGTATTGTACTACTGCACGGCCCCTGCCTCAGCTGTTACCCATAACACTAACACTTGTTAAAAATGGTATCATACTAGTGCATGGACCCTGCCTCAGCTGTTACCCATAACACTAGCATTTGTTAAAAATGGTATTGTAATAGTGCATGGACCCTGCCTCAGCTGTTACCCATAACACTAGCATTTGTTAAAAATGTTATCATACCACAGCAAAGACCCTGCCTAAGCTGTTACCCATAACACGAGCATTTGTTAAAAATGGTATTGTACTACTGCAAGGCTCCTGCCTCAGCTGTTACCCGTAACACTAGTATTTGTTAAAAATGGTATCGTACTACTGCATGGACTCTGCCTCAGCTGATACCCATAACACTAGCATTTGATAAAAATGGTATCATACCAGTGCACGGACCCTGCCTCAGCTCTTACCCATAACACTAGCATTTCTTAAAAATGGTAGCGTACTACTGCATGGCCCCTGCCTCAGCTGTTACCCATAACATTAGCATTTTTTAAAAATGGTATCATACTACTGCACGGCCCCTGCCTCAGCTCTTACCCGTAACTGTAGTATTTGTTAAAAATGGTATCGTACTACTGCATGGCCCCTGCCTCAGCAGTTACCTGTAACACTAACATTTGTTAAAAATGGTATCATACCAGTGCACAGACCCTGCCTCAGCTGTTACCTATAACACTAGCATTTGTTAAAAATGGTATTGTGCTACTGCACAGACCCTGCCTCAGCTGTTACCCATAACACTAGCATTAGTTAAAAATGGTATCATACTAGTGCACGGCCCCTGCCTAAGCTGTTACCCATAACACTAGCATTTGTTAAAAATGGTTTCGTACTACTCCATGGACCCTGCCTCAGCTGTTACCCACAACACTAGCATTGGTTAAAAATTGTATCGTAGTACTGCATGGACCCTGCCTCAGCTGTTACCCATAACACTACAATTTGTTAAAAATGGTATCGTACTACTGCACGGACCCTGCCTCAGCTGTTACCCATAACACTAGCATTTGTTAAAAATGGTATCGTACTACTGCACGACCCTGCCTCAGCTGTTAACCATAACACTAGCATTTGTTAAAAATGGTATCGTACTACTGCACGGACCCTGCCTCAGCTGTTAACCATAACACTAGCATTTGTTAAAAATGGTATCATAGTACTGCACGGACCCTGCCTCAGCTGTTACCCATAACACTAGCATTAGTTAAAAATGGTATCGTACTACTGCACGGACCCTGCCTCAGCTATTACCCATAACACCAGCATTTGTTAAAAATGGTATCGTACTACTGCATGGACCCTGCCTCAGCTATTACCCATAACAGTAGCATTTGTTAAAAATGATATTGTACTACTGCATGGACCCTACCTCAGCCGTTACCCATAACACTAGCATTTGTTAAAAATGGTATCGTACTAATGCACGGACCCTGCCTCAGCAGTTACCCGTAACACTAACATTTGTTAAGAATGGTATCGTACTAGTGCACGGACCCTGCCTCAGCTCTTACCCATAACACTAGCATTTGTTAAAAATGGTATCGTACTACTGCACGGACCCTGCCTCAGCTGTTACCCATAACACTAGCATTTGTTAAAAATGGTATCGTACTAGTGCACAGACCCTGCCTCAGCTGTTACCCATAACACTAGGATTTGTTAAAAATGGTATCGTACTACTGCACAGACCCTGCCTCAGCTGTTACCCATAACACTAGCATTTGTTAAAAATGGTATCGTACTAGTGCACAGACCCTGCCTCAGCTCTTACCCATAACACTAGCATTTGTTAAAAATGGTATTGTACTAGTGCACAGACCCTGCCTCAGCTCTTACCCATAACACTAGTATTTGTTAAAAATGGTATCTTGCTACTGCATGGACCCTATCTCAGCTGTTACCTATAACACTAGTATTTGTTAAAAATGGTATTGTATTACTGCACGGCCCCTGCCTCAGCTGTTACCCATAACACTAACATTTGTTAAAAATGGTGTTGTACTACTGCGTGGATCCTGCCCTCAGTTGTTACCCATAACACTAGCATTTATTAAAAATTGTATCATAGTACTGCACGGCCCCTGCCTCAGCTGTTACTCATAACACTAACATTTGTTAAATATGGTATCGTACTACTGCAAGGCCCCTGCCTCAGCTGTTACCCATAACACTAGCTTTTGTTAAAAACGGAATCAAACTACTGTACGGACCCTCCCTCAGCTGCTACCCGTAACACTAGCATTTGTTAAAAATGGTATTGTACTACTGCATGGACCGTGGCTCAGCTGTTACCCATAACATTAGTATTTGTTAAAAGTGGTATTGTACTACTGCAAGGCCCCTGCCTCAGCTGTTACCCATAACACTAGCATTTGTTGAAAATGTTAGCATACTACTGCACGGCCCCTTCCTCAGCTGTTACCCATAACACTAGCATTTGTTAAAAATGGTAGCGTACTACTGCACGGACCCTGCCTCAGCTATTACCCATACCACTAGCATTTGTTAAAAATGGTATCAGACTATTGCATGGACCCTTGCCTCAGCTGTTACCCATGACACTAGCATTTGTGAAAAATGGTATCGTAGTACTGCATGACCCCTTCCTTAGCTGTTGCCCGTAAATCTAGCAATTGTTAAAAATGGTATCGTACGACTGCACGGCCCCTGCTTCAGCTGTTACCCGTAACACTAGCATTTGTTAAAAATGGAATTGTACTACTGCACGGCCCCTGCCCCAGCTGTTACACTTAACACTAGCATTTGTTAAAAATAGTATTGCACTACTGCACGGCCCCTGCCTCAGCTGTTACCCATAACCCTAGCATTTGCGAAAAATGGTATCATACTACTGCACGACCTCTGCCTCAGCTGTTACCCATAACACTAGCATTTGTTAAAAATGGTATTATACTACTGCACGGACCCTGCCTCAGCTGTTACTTGTAACACTAGCATTTGTTATAAATGGTATCGTACTAGTGCACAGACCCTGCCTCAGATGTTACCCATAACACTAGCATTTGTTAAAAATGGTATGGTATTAGTGCACAGACCCTGCCTCAGCTGTTACCCATAACACTAGGATTTGTTAAAAATGGTATCGGACTACTGCATGGACCCTGCCTCAGTTGTTACCCATAACACTAGCATTTGTTAAAAATTGTATCGTACTACTGCATGGACCCTGCCTCAGCTGTTACCCATAACACTAGCATTTGTTAAAAATTGTATCTTATTACTGCACGGCCCCTGCCTCCGCTGTTACCCATAACACTAGCATTTGTTAAAAATGGTATTGTACTCCTGCACGGCCCCTGGCTCAGCTGTTACCCATAACACCAGCATTTGTTAAAAATGGTATCGTACTACTGCATGGACCCTGCCATCAGCTGTTACCCATAACACTAGCATTTGTTAAAAATGGTATCGTACTACTGCATGGACCCTGCCTCAGCTGTTACCCATAAATACTAGCATTTGTTAAAAATGGTATCGTACTACTGCACGGCCCCTGCCTCAGCTTTTACCCATAACACTAGCATTTGTTAAAAATGGCATCGCACTACTGCACTCCCCCTGCCTCAGCTGTTACCCATAACACTAGCATTTGTTAAAAATGGTGGTGTACTACTGCACGGACTCTGCCTCAGCTTTTAGCCATAACACTAGCATTTGTTAAAAATGGTGTCGTACCACTGCATGGACCCTGCCTCAGCTGTTACCCATAACACTAGCATTTGTTAAAAATGATATCGTACCACTGCATGGACCCTTGCCTCAGCTGTTACCCGTAAATCTAGCAACTGTTAAAAATGGTATTGTACAACTGCACGGCCCCTGCCTCATCTGTTACCCGTAACACTAGCATTTGTTAAAAATGCGATTGTACTACTGCACGGACCCTGCCTCAGCTGTTACCCATAACACTAGCATTTGTTAAAAATGGTATTGTACTACTGCATGGCCCCTGCCTCAGCTGTTACTCGTAACACTAGCATTTGTTAAAAATGGTATTATACTGTTGCACGGACCCTGCCTCAGCTGTTACCCGTAACACTAGCATTTGTTAAAAATGGTATCATACTACTGCACGGACCCTGCCTCAGCTGTTACCCATAACACTAGCATTTGTTAAAAATGGTATTGTACTACAGCACGACCGCTGCCTCAGCTTTTACCCATAACAGTAGCATTTGTTAAAAATGGCATCGCACTACTGCACGGCCCCTGCCTCAGCTGTTACCCATAACACTAGCATTTGTTAAAAATGGTGGTGTACTACTGGACGGACTCTGCCTCAGTTGTTAGCCATAACACTAGCATTTGTTAAAAATGGTATCGTACCACTGCATGGACCCTGCCTCAGCTGTTACCCATAACACTAGCATTTGTAAAAAATGGTATTGTGCTACTGCACAGCCCCTGCCTTAGCTGTTACTCATAACACTAGCATTTCTGAAAAATGGTATTATACTGTTGTACGGACCCTGCCTGAGCTGTTACCCGTAACACTAGCATTTGTTAAAAATGGTATTATACTACTGCACTGACCCTGCCTCAGCTGTTATCCATAACAATAGTATTTGTTAAAAATGGTATTGTACTACTACTGCACGGCCCCTGCCTCAGCTGTTACCCATAACACTAGCATTTGTTAAAAATGGTATTGTACTACTGCACGGCCCCTGCCTCAGCTGTTACCCATAACACTAGCATTTGTTAAAAATGGTATCGTAGTACTGCAGGGAACCTGCCTCAGCTGTTACCCATAACACTAGCATTTGTGAAAAATGGTATCGGACTACTGCATGGCCCCTGCCTCAGCTGTTACACATAACACTAACATTTGTTAAAAATGGTATCGTACTACTGCATGGACTCTGCCTCAGCTGTTACCCATAACACTAGCATTGGTTAAAAATTGTATCGTAGTACTGCACGGAACCTGCCTCAGCTGTTACCCATAACACTAGCATTTGTTAAAAATGGTATCGGACTACTGCACGGCCCCTGCCTCAGCTGTTACCCATAACACTAACACTTGTTAAAAATGGTATTGTACTAGTGCATGGACCCTGCATCAGCTGTTACCCATAACAGTAGCATTTGTTAAAAATGCTATTGTACTACTGCACGGACCCTGCCTCAGCTGTTACCCATAACACTAGTATTTGTTAAAAAGTGTATTGTACTACTGCACGTCCCCTGCCTCAGCTGTTACCCATAACACTAGCATTTGTTAAAAATAGTATCATACTAGTGCACAGACCCTGCCTCAGCTGTTACCCATAACACTAGCATTTGTTAAAAATGGTATCATAGTACTGCACGGACCCTGCCTCAGCTGTTACTCATAACATGAACCTTTGATAAAATGGTATCATACTACTGCACGCCCATGCCTCAGCTGTTACCCATAACACTAGCATTTGTAAAAAATGGTATCGTACTACTGCACGGACCCTGCCTAAGCTGTTACCCGTAACACTAGCATTTGTTAAAAATGGTATCGTACTACTGCACGGACCCTGCCTAAGCTGTTACCCGTAACAGTACCATTTGTTAGAAATGGTATGGTACTACTGCACGGACCCTGCCTCAGCTGTTACCCATAACACTAGCATTTCTTAAAAATGGTATCATACTAGTGGACGGCCCCTGCCTCAGCTGTTACCCGTAACACTAGCATTTGTTAAAAATTGTATTTTACTACTGCATGGACCCTGCATCAGCTGTTACCCATAACACTAGCATTTGTTAAAAGCCCCTGGTAGCCTCAGAAAATGGTAGCGCATCACTGCCGGGCCCCCTGCCTCAGCATTTCAACATTAGCATTTTAAAAAAATGTACCATACTTACACACCCCCTGCCTCAGCTCTCACCGTAACTGTAGTATTTGTTAAAAATCGTATCAGATTACCTGCATGGCCCCTGCTCAGCAGTTACCTGTAACACTAACATTTGTTAAAAATGGTATCATACCAGTGCACAGACCCTGCCTCAGCTGTTACCTATAACACTAGCATTTGTTAAAAATGGTATTGTGCTACTGCACAGACCCTGCCTCAGCTGTTACCCATAACACTAGCATTAGTTAAAAATGGTATCATACTAGGCTGTTACCCATAACACTAGCATTTGTTAAAAATGGTTTCGTACTACTCCATGGACCCTGCCTCAGCTGTTACCCACAACACTAGCATTGGTTAAAAATTTTATCGTAGTACTGCATGGACCCTGCCTCAGCTGTTACCCATAACACTACAATTTGTTAAAAATGGTATCGTACTACTGCACGGACCCTGCCTCAGCTGTTACCCATAACACTAGCATTTGTTAAAAATGGTATCGTACTACTGCACGGACCCTGCCTCAGCTGTTACCCATAACACTAGCATTTCTTAAAAATGGTATCATACTAGTGCACGGCCCCTGCCTCAGCTGTTAACCATAACACTAGCATTTGTTAAAAATGCTATTGTACTACTGCACGGACCCTGCCTCAGCTGTTAACCATAACACTAGCATTAGTTAAAAATGGTATCGTACTACTGCACGGACCCTGCCTCAGCTATTACCCATAACACCAGCATTTGTTAAAAATGGTATCGTACTACTGCATGGACCCTGCCTCAGCTATTACCCATAACAGTAGCATTTGTTAAAAATGATATTGTACTACTGCATGGACCCTACCTCAGCCGTTACCCATAACACTAGCATTTGTTAAAAATGGTATCATCTAAATGCACGGACCCTTGCACAGACCCTGCCTCAGCTCTTACCCATAACACTAGCATTTGTTAAAAATGGTATCGTACTACTGCACGGACCCTGCCTCAGCTGTTACCCATAACACTAGCATTTGTTAAAAATGGTATCGTACTAGTGCACAGACCCTGCCTCAGCTCTTACCCATAACACTAGCATTTGTTAAAAATGGTATCGTACTAGTGCACAGACCCTGCCTCAGCTCTTACCCATAACACTAGTATTTGTTAAAAATGGTATCTTGCTACTGCATGGACCCTATCTCAGCTGTTACCTGGTATTGTATTACTGCAACGCCCCTGCCTCAGCTGTTACCCATAACACTAACACTAGCATTTGTTAAAAATGGTATTGTACTACTGCATGGACCGTGGCTCAGCTGTTACCCATAACATTAGTATTTGTTAAAAGTGGTATTGTACTACTGCAAGGCCCCTGCCTCAGCTGTTACCCATAACACTAGCATTTGTTGAAAATGTTAGCATACTACTGCACGGCCCCTTCCTCAGCTGTTACCCATAACACTAGCATTTGTTAAAAATGGTAGCGTACTACTGCACGGACCCTGCCTCAGCTATTACCCATACCACTAGCATTTGTTAAAAATGGTATCAGACTATTGCATGGACCCTTGCCTCAGCTGTTACCCATGACACTAGCATTTGTGAAAAATGGTATCGTAGTACTGCATGACCCCTGCTTCAGCTGTTACCCGTAACACTAGCATTTGTTAAAAATGGAATTGTACTACTGCACGGCCCCTGCCCCAGCTGTTACACTTAACACTAGCATTTGTTGTATTGCACTACTGCTGCCTCAGCTGTTACCCATAACCCTAGCATTTGCGAAAAATGGTATCATACTACTGCACGACCTCTGCCTCAGCTGTTACCCATAACACTAGCATTTGTTAAAAATGGTATTATACTACTGCACGGACCCTGCCTCAGCTGTTACTTGTAACACTAGCATTTGTTATAAATGGTATGCATCTAGTGCACAGACCCTGCCTCAGATGTTACCCATAACACTAGCATTTGTTAAAAATGGTATGGTATTAGTGCACAGACCCTGCCTCAGCTGTTACCCATAACACTAGGATTTGTTAAAAATGGTATCGGACTACTGCATGGACCCTGCCTCAGTTGTTACCCATAACACTAGCATTTGTTAAAAATTGTATCGTACTACTGCATGGACCCTGCCTCAGCTGTTACCCATAACACTAGCATTTGTTAGAAATGTATTTATTACTGCACGGCCCCTGCCTCAGTTACCCATAACACCAGCATTTGTTAAAAATGGTATCGTACTACTGCATGGACCCTGCCATCAGCTGTTACCCATAACACTAGCATTTGTTAAAAATGGTATCGTACTACTGCATGGACCCTGCCTCAGCTGTTACCCATAAATACTAGCATTTGTTAAAAATGGTATCATACTACTGCACGGCCCCTGCCTCAGCTTTTACCCATAACACTAGCATTTGTTAAAAATGGCATCGCACTACTGCACTCCCCCTGCCTCAGCTGTTACCCATAACACTAGCATTTGTTAAAAATGGTGGTGTACTACTGCACGGACTCTGCCTCAGCTTTTAGCCATAACACTAGCATTTGTTAAAAATGGTGTCGTACCACTGCATGGACCCTGCCTCAGCTGTTACCCATAACACTAGCATTTGTTAAAAATGATATCGTACCACTGCATGGACCCTTGCCTCAGCTGTTACCCGTAAATCTAGCAACTGTTAAAAATTGTATTGTACAACTGCACGGCCCCTGCCTCATCTGTTACCCGTAACACTAGCATTTGTTAAAAATGCGATTGTACTACTGCACGGACCCTGCCTCAGCTGTTACCCATAACACTAGCATTTGTTAAAAATGGTATTGTACTACTGCATGGCCCCTGCCTCAGCTGTTACTCGTAACACTAGCATTTGTTAAAAATGGTATTATACTGTTGCACGGACCCTGCCTCAGCTGTTACCCGTAACACTAGCATTTGTTAAAAATGGTATCATACTACTGCACGGACCCTGCCTCAGCTGTTACCCATAACAATAGTATTTGTTAAAAATGGTATTGTACTACTGCACGGCCCCTGCCTCAGCTGTTACCCATAACACTAGCATTTGTTAAAAATGGTAGCGTACTACTGCACGGACCCTACCTCAGCTGTTACCCATAACACTAGCATTTGTGAAAAATGGTATTGTACTACAGCACGACCGCTGCCTCAGCTTTTACCCATAACAGTAGCATTTGTTAAAAATGGCATCGCACTACTGCACGGCCCCTGCCTCAGCTGTTACCCATAACACTAGCATTTGTTAAAAATGGTGGTGTACTACTGGACGGACTCTGCCTCAGTTGTTAGCCATAACACTAGCATTTGTTAAAAATGGTATCGTACCACTGCATGGACCCTGCCTCAGATTTTACCCACAACACTAGCATTTCTTAATAATGGTAGCGTACTACTGCACGGCCCCTGCCTCAGCTGTTACCCATAACACCAGCATTTGTTAAAAATGGTATCGTACTACTGCATGGACCCTGCCATCAGCTGTTACCCATAACACTAGCATTTGTTAAAAATGGTATCGTACTACTGCATGGACCCTGCCTCAGCTGTTACCCATAAATACTAGCATTTGTTAAAAATGGTATCATACTACTGCACGGCCCCTGCCTCAGCTTTTACCCATAACACTAGCATTTGTTAAAAATGGCATCGCACTACTGCACTCCCCCTGCCTCAGCTGTTACCCATAACACTAGCATTTGTTAAAAATGGTGGTGTACTACTGCACGGACTCTGCCTCAGTTGTTACCCATACCACTAGCCTTTGTTAACAATGCTGTCCTACCACTGCATGGACCCTGCCTCAGCTGTTACCCATAACACTAGTATTTGTTAAAAAGTGTATTGTACTACTGCATGGACCCTGCATCAGCTGTTACCCATAACACTAGAATTTGTTAAAAATGGTATTGTACTACTGCGGACCCTGCCTCAGCTGTTACCCATAACACTAGCATTTGTTAAAATGGTATGGTACTACTGCATGGACCCTGCATCAGCTGTTACCCATAACACTAGCATTTGTTAAAAATGGTATCATACTACTGCACGGACCCTGCCTCAGCTGTTACCCACAACACTAGCATTTGTTAAAAATGGTACCGTACTACTGCACGGCCCCTGCCTCAGCTGTTACCCATAACACTAGCATTTGTTAAAAATGGTATTGTACTACTGCACGGCCCCTGCCTCAGCTGTTACCCATAACACTAGCATTTGTTAAAAATGGTATCGTACTACTGCACGGCCCCTGCCTCAGCTGTTACCCATAACACTAGGATTTGTTAAAAATGGTATTGTACTACTGCATGGACCCTGTCTCAGCTCTTACCCATAACACTAGCATTTGTTAAAAATGGTATCATACTAGTGCCCGGACTCTTCCTCAGCTGTTACCCATAACACTAGCATTTGTTAAAAATGGTATTGTACTACTGCACGGACCCTGCCTCAGCTGTTACCCATAACACTAGCATTTGTTAAAAATGGTATTGTACTACTGCATGGACCCTGCCTCAGCTATTACCCATAACAGTAGCATTTGTTAAAAATGGTATTGTACTACTGCACGGCCCCTGCCTCAGCAGTTACCCGTAACACTAGCATTTGATAAAAATGGTATCATACCAGTGCACAGACCCTGCCTCAGCTGTTACCTATAACACTAGCATTTGTTAAAAATGGTATTGTACTACTGCACGGACCCTGCCTCAGCTGTTACCCATAACACTAGCATTTGTTAAAAATGGTATTGTACTACTGCACGGACCCTGCCTCAGCTGTTACCCATAACACTAGCATTTGTTAAAAATGGTATCGTACTATTGCATGGACCCTGCCTCAGCTGTTACCCACAACACTAGCATTTGTAAAAAATGGTATTGTACTACTGCACGGACCCTGCCTCAGCTGTTACCCATAACAATAGCATTTGTTAAAAGTGGTATCGTACTACTGCACGGACCCTGCCTCAGCTGTTACCCATAACACTAGCATTTGTTAAAAGTGGTATCGTACTACTGCACGGACCCTGCCTCAGCTGTTACCCATAACACTAGCATTTGTTAAAAATGGTATTGTACTACTGCACGGACCCTGCCTCAGCTGTTACCCATAACACTAGCATTTGTTAAAAATGGTATTGTACTACTGGACGGACCCTGCCTCAGGTGTTACCGATAACACTAGCGTTTGTTAAAAATGGTTTGGTACTACTGCACGGACCCTGCCTCAGCTGTTACCCATAAGACCAGTATTTGTTGTGATGCACAACAAAATCTCATGTATACATACAGCCAGAGCGTAGTCCACTATGACTGCTGTAATCTCTTATACTTACTTTTAAAATGTCTCAGCTGACATCATAGCAGTTAACACCAGCTTGGGGAAGCATTCAGAACTGATTAAATGCATTATGTCCAGGGAAGTGGAATGGTATGCATAGGAGGGAATGCTGTAGGGAATGCTTTGTAGGTCCACAACCATGGATTAGTCCTGGAACTGTTTGGGAATTCTCCTGTATGTTATGAGTACTACTGCTGGAATTCTCCTTGCAGATATGCATTTATGCAAATTCACTCACCATAACAGTAGAGTTTTAAAGAAATTACATCTGTGGGAGAATGAATACCCACCCATATATTGTCCGATTTATTATAGTTTGAATTTCTGAAAAAAACAATGATTTGATGCAAACTGAAGGATTATTCCTTGTATATTTTTTCAATGGATTTTAAGTGTGATAGTTGTTATAGTCATTCTTATTTGTTTACATTAAATTTCAATAAGGGGTATTCTCTAGAATAACCAAAGATGACATCCTTCAACACTGTTTCTGTTTTAGCTGGTAGAACTGCTATGCAAGACAAATGCTGTGTTACAGGAGTGATCCTCCTTCAGCTGCTAAATCTTAGGTTGGATCACAGCTGTTAGTATTGTGAATACTGCAGTGGGAATCGCTGCCTTAGAAATGAACTGTTATGGGGAGTACCCTCACACAATTGTAATTTTTGAAGCTGTGCCCATTAACCCACCACCAAATTCTCTCTGCAGTGTCATTTATGTAAGGATCATAGTGTTGTCTACAACCACTCATGTCTGGACATGTGATTATATACAAGTATCTGTTAATATAGATGTATGCAGAACAGTGGCATATTGATTAAGACCATATCTCATTTCTTTTTTCTGTTTCTGTTTTTAAGACATGCATAGTGACCCACGAATCAAATGGTATTGACATCATCACATCCCTCATCCTTAGTGATATCAGTCCGCTCTGCAAGTACAACATGGATTTGGTCTTGCTTTTAAAGGTGAGTAACCAGCCACAGCAGATGGCATGAGGAAGGCCTGCCAGTATGAGTGTGCCTGACCTTTTCAGCAGTGTACTATGTCTTTTGAGAAGGGATCACTCTGCAGGAGTGGATATAGCCTCTGTCTGCTGTGAGCAGCAGTTGAAAATGAACTTTGCTAGGAATTATTCTGATAATATTCAAGATCCACCTAAAGTGTTTTACACATCCACCAGTCAATTATGTTCTATACTTTCAGGTTTAATTTTTTTAATGTTCTTATTTCTAAGTTTAATATACTTTAGAACTACAGCAGTCTGACAGAGAATGTTGAAACTTACAACCGAGATTGCTGAAAAGTAAGCTAGGAAAGTAAAAAAAAAAGAAAAAAAATGGGTTAACAGAAGACAAAAGTGTTCACTATAAATGTTCAACTCTGTGAAGTAATGTTGAAGTCATATCATAGCAGAGTAAACATACAGATCAGTAAAAGAAACTTAAACGTGTTTTATTTGAGCTTTTGAATGCTGTTTTATAGGAAGTTCTGCATACATTCTATAAACTGCTTCATTTCAATTTCATTAAAAAGAAATTGCAAGTATGTATGTTATGGTATCTTTTGCTGTTTTACTTGAATGATAATTATAATCTATTTCCTTTACTCACAGGTTCTGCTGCTGTTATGTAATCTGTTCTGTAATATTTCCCTATCTAGTTCATTTAAAAAAGGCATTTTTATTGCATGTTTTCAAAACTATCATGAGAATGGAGAAGAATAAAGGAAAGTAATATAGCTGATAATGAAGGGAATTGGCATCCCTAGTCAGGCATGTATTTGCAGGTAATAAATGCAACAGAATCAGGAATTAAGACGCAGCTCATTCTTGTAAAAAGTCTGTTGTATCGACCTTTACAGTAAAGAAAATAGCCCATCCAGGTGCATCTTTAGACAAACTGAGAAAATCCCCAACATACTTTTGTCCCCTGATAACAAGTTTTCAGCACAATATATAATGAAACAGTCAAGCTTCTGCCCAGTGTACAAAAGGCTGCCTGTATCTGTGCAGCATTAGGTAAGTTCATTATCACATTTGTTTAGCTATAAGTGAACCTCGGACTGATGCACCACACAAAACCTGACCACATTTAGCTCAAATTTATCTGAATAGTTATAGTGTTATAGGAAGGTTTAGATTTAAAAGGCAGGTTAGGAGCAGGGGCATGGTTAGGGTTGGCATGCATTACTGAGATGGGCAGGGGGGCTCTTATCCCTGTCACTAAAACTGACCCGCATCTCCCATAACACTACCACTACACAAGACAGCTTGGACTCTCACTAAGCGCACACACATGCATTCACACACTAAATCTATCCCTTAACCTAACCCTAAACACTCATAATCATATGCACTTAATCTATCCCCTTACCTAATTACTGCTGTAACCTTAACCCACACACTTTTGCAAACACAGACACACCCACACCCCTACTACATATCCCACTTACCTGACAAAATGTCTGTTCAGTAAAGCAGACATTTGACCAAAAAAACTGTACTTCCCCCTGTCAATCAAAGCAATCATTCAACATATATATATATATATATATATATATACATTTATGTAGTACATATATATATTTATATATATATATATATATATATATATATATATATATGTATATAGATACGCACACATTTACTTGGGGTAAAGAAGTTGAAACAGTTACAATCAGAGCAGATTTACAACATAATTATATGAATGTGAATAACATGTTGTAGGTGAAATTGTGGGTGAACACTGATATCTACAATGTATATATTTTGTTGAAACAAAGAACGGAAATGGTAATATAGTCATGAGAAAGGCTACAGTTTGTTAAGGTACAGGTGTGTTTGATGAAGGGCCGGGGAGAGGAAGTAGAATAGTATATAGTATATAGAATATATTAGTAAGTGTATACGAGGGGGAAGGTAAAGTGAAATGAAGATTCACCCTCCCCAGTATGACTAGCCTATCACTCCTTGAAAAAGGAGGTGGGGTCTAAGGGTAGGTCTGGCAAGGAGTAAATGGCAACATGGTCCATTCAACTTTTACATTTCATGATTCTGTGATAAGATAAGCAAACACAGGAGGTGACACTACAAAGTGTAAGAGGTAAAAGGTTAGAAATGTGAAGAAAGATAAGACTAGGGTTACCTGGAGTGAATAAACAATGACAGCTCCATTTGTCCAAAAGATGTGATTTTAATAAGGCTTTAAAGTGTTGTGACTGTTTATTTCATGGATAGACGCTAGAAATGTAGTGGGAGTAGACAGCATTGCCATGAAAGTTGTTGACTGGTGTAACATGCAACAGAAAGTTTTCAGAGGACCTGACTGTATGGTACCATGTCATGATGGAAGCCAGAAATGGGCATTTTTCATGGTTATGTAAGATTATTTGGGCCAGTTTCAGCTATAAAAGTTTTTAGAAGTTGGGCTATGCAAACCAATTAAGTTGCCTGATTGCAATACAATTGTGGATGTGAGTGGGTGAATTAATGTCAGGTTCCACAATTTTCTAATAGGTCTGTTCAAGTTTAGTTAGTTAAGCTGATTGTAAGTTGGTAAAGTAAGAGCCAGCATGTGACAATGTAGGTAGAAGGAGGGCAGATGTTGTGCATTTCTTGTGGAGACTGTCAAGAATAGCATACCTAGTTTCTGATTTTGTTTTAGTCACCTGCTGAACACGAAGATCAAGTTTTTAGGATTTCATAGACTGAGTGTCCAAGTAGTTTGGTGAGTGTGATATGTTTCTATTATGATACCATTTCAGGATATTAGATGAGAGGTAGTTTTGCCATCTCTGTAGGTTTTAGAGGTGAATACAATGAGTTTTTTATGATTTGTTTTTTACATTAAAGACTAGGTTGGCGTACCTTGAGTGTTTCTTACAAAGAACTAAACTTCCCTACAAAGTGGTAAGATGAAAACATTTCTGCATGCTGTTTTACCAAACTGGCTTTAACATTTTAGTATACAGCGCAGAATGATTGCACATGTTTTGCTGAAGTACCCTTCAAACAGTTGATTGGGCCTGTAGCAGAGGACTGACATGGCACTGTCTCAGCTTCCTGCACCAGTATAGTGCATTATAGTCTTCGAGGGGTATCAAATGGCACAACTCTCCATTGTGCTAAAAGTTAGGCCAGGAGATTAGTGCTATGATCTGAGAACTCTGTTCACCCCTCTCACATTTTGAACCTTAGTAAGACTCTCTATCCTTAAACCAGAGCCAAGAATGGATAAAAGTCAGAAATGGATTATAAAATCATCAGAAACAGCATTGATTTGAAACCATTATCTTTCAGTCCTAGAGTAACTGGAGGAGTATCCAGGCACCTTGGTGGACAATCCCATCTGGCTTTATGTCAGCAGTATTGAGTAATTATATGAATGCCTGTATAATTAGCTGTCTACATCATGCCAGCTATAAAAAAAGATACTTCCTTAGCATGCTCTAGTCCAAGAATTAAAACTGATATGAATGCAACCTGATTGTCTCTAATTCATTTTTTTATTTTAGTATTGCCATATTTATTAGAAAATTGGTTCCACTATAAAGTTGAGAACCTTAAAATAAAGAACATGCATATTGTATGCATGTGTTTCTGTATTTACTTTTTCCTCTGCACTCATGGTGGTGAGGTTGGAAGTAGACAGATTCCTGTGCTTGTTAATTTTATATATATATATATATATATATATATATATATATATATATATATATATAATATTTGAAGGCTGTCAGATTGTTTGCTTTATTCAGTATATGTTGGTTTTAGTAAGAAAACCACTTTTCCTGACATTTTGTTTCACCACTTTTCCTGACATTTTGTTTCACCATACTGGTCAAAGCTCTTTCTTTTAATTAACTTTATTTTCTCTGGCATTACTAGGGATATCCATTGTACTGCACGGTGTTTAGTACTATTAAACAGACTTTTCCAAAGCTCATTTTTTGTTCCTTTCCTTCCACTGTTCTTACAACAGAAGGTTATTTTTTGGCAGGCTTTGACATTTTATTGGTTGTAATTTGATTCTAATGTGTAGGCAGGGTCTTTTTCTTTACCTTTTGACATTTCAAGTCATTATACTTTTTAAGATTGAATCAGTTCCTTGAACTTCCTGTTTCTTGTGTCAAATTTTGCTTTTAGAAATAACTTTTATACATTTTAAACTTGAGTACTTGTAGAAACTGCTTTTTTAAATGTTGAACTTGGGTGTTGATTTAACACTAAATTGGTATATTAATTTGAGTTTAACACCTGTATGAAGTTATCACTGAAGGCAAAGGAAAACGTGCATTAATATAAAAAAAAATGTTAATGTTTCCAGTTACATGCATTATACATTACATGTATTCTTTGTTAGAACTATCATCAGCCCAGCAGTACATAAATTGTTCAATTCCTGTCTTTCCTTAAACCTCATTCCTCCATCTGAACTTGCATATATTTTTTCCACAAATTCCATTTATTTATGTGTAATTTGCTCCTTCCCTTTTCTAAAGGCCTTACTTTAGTACTTTTCAATCTGTTACAATATTCAGTACTTCAAATACAGTTGGTTTAGACTTTAAGTTCCATTTTCTAGTAATTGCTTTTTTTTGGCAGCCATCAGAATTAAACTTAACAAGACCTTTCTATGTGTAGGCAATTCAAATTCTGTGCCACAGCTCAAAAGAATTATGTCCTTAGCTACAGCCATTTTCTCACCCAGTATTTCTGACAGAGTACTCTGTAGGGGATTTTTATAATCTGCCAACATGTTACACCCCCAAAACAGATGTTCCCAGTTACCTCTTTCTTCTCTATCACATCTCCAACATTTATTTATTTTACATTTGTTTACCGGGATAGTCCGTCTGGGTGGGACCCCGTTTTCATCAGAGGCCCGGGAGAAAAGCGCCAAAAAACTTATAGTGTATATTTAGAAAAGATTAACAGACATATTTAAGAAGAATACAAGAATTGTACATCAGATTATACAATAAGCACTTTACATAGGTAAAAGACAGTACTTTTCACATATATTTATGTAAAAATATATATATATTTTTTTCATGGTGGGTGTAGATGTTGATGTATGCATAGGTGTAGCAATAGCATAGCATAGTGAATAATGAACATAGTAGTTGTTTTTTTCCTTAGTCAAAATAGCTGGTAGGTGCTGTTAGCTCTGTTGCTGAAAGTTAATAAAGGGCGGTGGATATATGGGTGATGGAACAGAAAAGTGAGAGAAGAGTCTGGGAGGTGCTTAAGGGAGGTACTTTACAATCTAAATGACGAAAAATTCTTTGGGTTTGCTTGGGGAGTAAAAATACCAATGCAAACATTTCCAAGGAAAAATCTTAAACCTTCTAGACTTTGTTGCACACTTGGGAGCCATGCATATGTCTTCCCATTGTTCCCTTGCAAATTGTTTATCCAATCTCTCTTCCTAATCTTATCTAACCTCCTGTGATTGAGTCTTAGTTATCTTGTAATATTTCATATACCCCACTAACTATCTCCTTTTTAAGAGCAGCTCCTATTCTAGATTCAACTAAAAGTTCTACCAGAGCAGGCTTTTCATTTAGGATTTCCCTGTCCATTTCTCTTTGCCTATACTCTGTCAATCCCTGGTAGGAAAGGCAGTCTCTAGCCTGCAGTTTGAATGAGTTTTTGGCCTCTTCCCATGCTATCACTTTTCCCTCTCTAATTATTTGCCTCCATTACCTTGGTTCCTTTTCCAGGTTTCTGCAGTAAATGCCAGCCCTCTCCTGCCTTTTCTCTGTACCCCTACTTATAGTAATCTCTACTGGCAAACTCTGTTTTCTACATTCTTGTGCTGGCTTAGTTCTTAGAATGCTTTCGGCTACATTATGAATATTATACTTTTTTTAATTTCTCCACATCTTTTGGGTTTCTAATACCATGATGGAAATGGACCCCATTCCTAAGTCAAAGTACAATTAACGTTCGTGAAATTAGTATTGCTTCAATCTTTGACATCAGCCAAAAGTACTGTTCCCAGTACCTGCAGTGTGCCAAGTAATGAATCCTCCTGCAGTTTGTACGGGGTTACATGTATTGGTAACATGTCTAAATACGATTGTAGATTTTTTTTTTATAAGACCCATTGCTCCTACTACTATTAGAACTGTCTGGGTATCTTTCTTCCACATTGCTCTCGTTTTTCTTGCAGATCCTGATGTTTTATGACTTTGTGTCTTTCAGTATGCAAGACAATGTAGTCAATGGGTGTGGTAATTTCAATGACCATTGCTATTTTTGTCTTCTTTTCATGGTCCACTATATCCGGTTTTCTACCATCTATCTTATGAACTGTTGGTAATGGCTGATCCCATGTGATGTAAACTTCATCATTTTCTATGATGCTTTGTGGCTCATGTTTCTAGTGTTTTTCAACCACATCAATACCATAATGTTTGCACAATCCCCAGTGCAACAGTCTTGCCCTGTTTTATGCCTTTCAGTATACAGTCCTTCTGCCATTAGTATGTCACAACCAGCAACGACTTGTGCGACTGTTTATAATTCGGTTTTACAAAATCTACATTTGTCTATTTCTCCCAGATGTTCAATGGACTTTGTAAACCAGTGTGTATGTAGCCCACTGTCTTTGGATGCCAATATTAACCTTTCATCTCTTGGTTTGAATTCTCCTCTCCTTAACCATTCCTGTGTTCATTCCTGATCAACATGAGGTTCTTCCAGAAGTTTTCTATACTATAGCTATATTTATGCATTCTCCACATTGCTTGACTTCTCCTCTGGTCCTTCACCTTAAATTCTTTTTTTGTTTTTCTTTTTTGGCACATTCAGTTGCTGCCTGATTTTTATCTACTTCTGGTTTGATTTCCATTCCTGCTTGATGCCAATATGCTTCTGCTAGATTAAGCAGAAAAGTCATCTTAGATTTATTCTCCTCATGTTTCAAAAGGGTCTTGTGAGGTCAGCAGATATGTGTGGAGTCCCACGATTGCAGATCTATACACATAATCAGTTTCAAGGAGGCCCATCCCTCCTTTGGAATGGGGACTATATAATCTTGGTATGCACTGATTTTTATGAATCATTTGGTGAGCAAGAAGCATCCTTCTTGTTTTCCTATCTAATCTATCCAGCACGTTTTGGGGCCAGTCACTTATTCCAAAACTGTAAGTTAGGACAGGAAGAGCAAATTGGTTTATAGCTTGAACTTTGTTCCTAGATGTCAACTCTGTTTTCAGGACTAATTTAAGTCTTCTAAACTATTCCTTACTAAGTTTTATTCACATTTGTTTATGTCTTATTGTTGATATTTCATCAATTCCCAAATATTTGTACACTCCCTCTTGCTCAAGTTTTTTATATCACATTTTTGTCCCAAACTGATGTTTTCCTGATGCTGCAGTTTTCCTGCTTTAAAGGTTGCTTTTGCACATTTATCAAGACGAAATGACATTCTTCTATCAAGTTTTGACAACTTGCAAGTTGTACTTTCACTTCCTCATCTGATGAGCTATACAGTTTTTAGTCATCGACAAAGAGAAGATAAGAAGTCTTTACACTTTGTTGTTTTCTAGTAGCCAAATTATAGCCATGGCCTAAGCTGTTAAGTAGACAGCTTAATGGATTAAGGGCAAGGCAGAATAGCAACGGTGACAAAGAGTCACCCTGGAATATCCCCCTTTGAATTTTTATCCTTGGGGATAATAATTTGTCCTTTATGATGGCTTAATTGCAAAGTGGTCTGCTACTGTATCATGGTCACTGTAATGTAGTCGATCATTGTAGGGCGTATCATATACATTTTTAAGCACTCTTTTATCCATGAATGAGGGATACTATTTAATGCTGCATTTTTTTGTAATCAATCCATGTCATACTTAGATTCTTCCCCTTTTTACAGTTCTCCACTATGACTTCATTTAACAACAAATGGTCCTTTGTTCCATATGACTTCATTTATTGTCCTTTTGTTCTACTGCCATAATTGAGTTTTCTTCTAAATGACTATAAAAACTGTTGGCCTCAATTTCCTTGTATAGTTTATACAAAGGCAAGTTATTGGTCTATAATTATTAGGGTAGCTTGCAGGTTCACTGCTAAGTAGGAGCATTGTTTTTCCTGTTGTTAGCCAGGTTGGTGTCTGTTCATGGTGCACATATAAATAGCTCTTACTCATGGTTAAATCTTCGTGCAAAGATGTTAATACTTTTAACCCAAAGTTAGGTACTGCATCTGGGCCTGTTGTTTTCCAATTAGAGGCTTTTTTAACTTTGTTTCAATCTCTCTGGATTTTACTTCATCCATTTCATATCCTGTACCTTTAAACTTCTTTCTTTTACTTTTTCTATCCATTTAGCATCTTTGTTATATTCCACAGGATCTTCGTAGATACTTCTTCAAAATGTATCTATTTCTTCTTTTTTGGTGATCTTTCTATTCCTTTTACCTTATTCTCCAATTCCCTATAAAACTTTTTTTGTGTTATAAGTAAATTTTGTACTTTTCCTTTATATTTATCTGCATATCTTCTACGTTTTCCCACCTGTGCTGAGATTTTTAGTTTATTTGCGATAGTGCATGATAGTTCCTGGTCTTTTCTAATACTGCACATTGCTTTTATTACGTCTATCTTTCTTAGTATGTTTGTTGATCTGTTCCCTCTTCTGTATTCTTATAACAGTGACACTTCATGTCTTAATTGCTTTATAGAGTTCTCTATTCGATACTTCCATGATGGTATTCAATTTTTTCCCTTCCTTTCTCTCACTACCCTGTGTTCTTTTACTCTTTATGGCTGTTGTTATTCTCCTTAAGGATCTGCATACAAAATGCAACTCTCTCCTTGTTTCTTGAATTTCCTCCCAGCTTCTTCATCACCCCTTTAAATTATAATTTTCTGCTTATGTTATGTATATGAGCCTTAACTGCATAACTCTAAAACACCCCAATCAAATCAGGTAATTCTAAACCACATTGTTCTATTGGAAGGATCAACTCTTTTTAACTGGTAGCTAGGAAAGCAACATTGTCTCTTTTTTTACTTCATTACCTTGCACTTTTATCTTAGTGTTTATTGATGCATGGTCTGAAATATTTATTGAATGTGTGTAGAAGCTTTCAATTAAATGCACATGTTCCTGTGAAATATAATTTCTGACTAGTCTAGTATAGTTATTGTACCTTGGAAAATAATATGGAAATTGACTGCCAGTTCCTTCTACTGAATACTACTGAATTTATGTCTTCTGTACCAAATATTTCCATAAATTTCTTTAGAAATCTACCCTCCTTTGTTATATTATGTTCATGGTGCACATATAAATAGCTCTTACTCATGGCTAAATCTTTGTGCAAAGATGTTAATACTTTTAACCCAAAGTTAGGTACTGCATCTGGGCCTGTGGTTTTCCAATTAGAGGCTTTTTTAACTTTGTTTCAATCTCTCTGGATTTTACTTCATCCATTTCATATCCTGTACCTTTAAACTTCTTTCTTTTACTTTTTCTATCCATTTAGCATCTTTGTTATGTTCCACAGGATCTTCGTAGATACTTCTTCAAAATGTATTGTTATATTTTCCCTTCTAGGTCCCCTAGATACATCCTCACACTCGCAAATTGGGTTTTGCTCCCCACCTTCCAATAATAGTCTTTGCTGAAAGTTGATTAATTCTCCCCAAATTTCCTTGAACTCCTTAATACATACCAGAGTAGTCTTTTCCTTTGCCAGTGGTGACTTACTACCATAAATCTACCAGTTTTATCATTTTCCCTCTGTTCTCTCAGTATTGGAGATCTTATAGCAGTGAGTAAAATTACTCCCCTGTTTCCTTTGTCATAGATATTCTACTGAATCTCCATCCTAAAATCATTTCTTTATCAAATTCACATGCTCATTTTTTTCCCGAATGTGTCTCCTGCAGCATTGCTATTTGCAGTATGTGTTTCTTAATGTAATTCAGTACTCTTACATTTTTGCCTATATCTGTTAGGCATTTACATTCCAAGATAATATGTAGTATAGACATTATGATAAGTTATTGTTCCCACCTGTCATACATGAGAGCTTTCCTGAATGTGTATTTACAACTTTTATGTTACATGCACACACTAATGGTGCCAGGCTGATCTCCATTTGAACCTATGCCACGTTTTTCAGGACTTTTTGAATTAATGAAAACCTTCAAGCAAAAAATTAAATACATTTTGAGAATAACCCGTAACCTATTAATTTAGAACAGACACACAGAACTATGTACATCTTCAAAAAATAAAGTTTAACCTTCTAGATAGGAACAGTTGCCTCAAATTTACAGCTGGACACACAGGCAATACCTTACCAAAAATGAAGGCTACCCATGCTAAAGCTTATTTATTTATTTATTTATTTATTTATTTATTACATTTGTTAACTGGGTTATGTCTGACTGGACCAGAAGCCCGTTTTCAGCGGAGGTCTGGGGAGAAAAACTCCACAAGCAGTAACAAAACTTACAATAATTATAATTAATATAATGCAGTAGACAGTATAGAATACAAACAATAGTACACAAGTGTACAGAGTCTGCAAGCTTATACAGAAATGCTAATTACAAAGACAGCGTGCACTAAATAAAATCAGAGACGGTATGTATATGTATAACAGTGATGAAAAGGCATGGAGTCAGTTACTATGCACAGAAAGTCTGGAATCAAAAAATTCTGTCCATCAAATAAAAAAAAGAGTGCAAGCTGTTAGGGGACAGCAGAGTTAGAGAAGAGATGGAGGGAGTATAGGTGAAGGTAAAGTAGGCTAAGGTATGGGAGGTAGAAGAATTAGCCTGGTGAATAACAAGAGCAAAGCCAGTGTTTGGCTAGGTAATTTTTTAGTTGTTTGAACTCATGGTGGTGAGGATTTTGTGTGATGGACTGTGGAAGAGTGTTCCACAATTTGGTATTCTTGTGGGAGTAAAGGGAGTCACTATGGTAGTTGTGGGAGTGGGGTACCTTTAGCATTAGCTTGTTGGAGGATCTGAGGGACCAGGTAATGGTACTAGATTGGACAAGGTTAGAGAGAGCGGGGCAGTTACCGGGTTGGTAGATTATTTTGTGGGCCATAGTCATTTGGTTATGTGATAAAAGATTAAGGGCTTCTAGCCAGTTGAGCTGGGAGAGGGCAGTGCAATGCTGAGTCTTGTATGGCTGATTAGTAGCAAGCTTGGTGATTTTGTTGTAGCAGGATCCAGGGTTATTGAGCTCAGACTTACCTAGGTTTGTGAATATTTGAGAGAGATCCCTATAGGAAGGTGGGAAGCAGGTGTGACTGTGCAGTGGCTAGTCTGGCACTCTGAGTGATGTATGGTTTAGCCCTATAGAGGGTGCCAAGTTTGGCATGTACTTTCCTGATGGTCAAAGAGATATGCTTGTCAAATTTTAGATTCTCGTCTATTGTAACATCTAGCAGTTTAACCTGGCTAATGGGTTGTATTATGGTTCCATTAGAGGACAGACAGGATTGTGAGAGGGAACTCTCCAGGTTTGGATAATTTGTTTCTGAAGGCAATAATCTTAGTTTTGGTTGGGCTAAGTATGAGTTGATGTGCCTCAGGGTATTTTTCTATGTCCTGAAAGGAAGATTGCATTTTTATTTGAAGTTCTTGAGGTGAGGGAGCTGAGCATATAAGTGTGGAGTCATAGGCGCTCTGGACAATGTGAGCCAGTTGAGTTGCTGAGCTGAGATTGTTAGTAAATATGGTAAAGAGGAGGGGGCCAACAAATGGAGCCTTGGGGTACACCAACTGAGATGGGGAGTAGGGGGAGAGACTGTTATCCCATTTAGTTGCTTGCTGATGGTTGGAAAGGTAACTGTGGAGCCATGTTAGGGATGCAGTAGTGAGGCCATAAGATGAGAGTTTGTCTAGAAGTAGTTGGTGAGAAACAGTGTCAAAGGCTTTAGACATATCAAGAAAGATAGAAGAGACAGAGTGACCTTTGTTTATGAGATTATGAATGGTATTGGTGAAATATATTAGAGCTGTGCTAGTACTATGTTTAGGTCTAAAGCCATGCTGAGAGCTAGACAGCAGGTTGAGACTAAGTAGGTGGTGTAAGAGTTGTTTGTGGATGCATTTTTCTAATATTTTTGCAAGGGGGGAGAGGATGACAATGGGACGGTAGTTGGTTAGCTCCTAGGAGGGTCTGCCTTTGCAGAGGGGAATGATGTGAGATACTTTCCAGAGAGGAGGGATGTACTGTTCTGTAATGGAATGATTAATCTAGATAGAAATGGAGTAGGCTATAGAAGGTGCTGAAACCTTTAGAAATTTATTAGGAAGTTAGTCAGCTGCAAGACAGCAGGGTTTTAGCTTGTTGAGGAGTTTTTTTTGTAGGTGGTTTGAATGGTATTAAAAGTAAGAAGGTTGGGGTAGTCTGGGGTAGGAGTGGGAATAGTAAGTGGGTAGGTGCTCTGGGTACCTAGCAAGGTGGTTATGGATTTAATAAAGTGGAAATTGAACTGGGTAGCTATAGGGTCAGTGTTGTTCAGATAGACAGGGGTAGGGGTATGTCTGGGGCTAAGGAGATAGTTAATGCTTTTCCAGAATTTTTGATAGTTGTTCGGGTATTTCTGTTGACTGGCTAGGAAGTGGGTTTGTTTGTCCTTTTTGATTTGTTTCTTAGCAAAGTTTTGAAGCTGTTTATATGCTAAGAGGTTGGCTGAATCTTTGGTAGTCTGTTATGCTGTCTATGGTCTATCTCTGTGTTTAAGTAGCAGGTTGGTGTCATTTGATAACCAAGGTAGTTGCTTGGCTCTTAAGTGAACCTTCCTAGTGGGAGCAAAGTTATTACATATGTTAAGAAAGGTGTTGTTGAAATATTGGACAGCCAGGTCTAGATGGAGGTGTTTAAGTGGTGACCAGTCACACTGTTGAAGTAATGGGTTAAAGATAGAGGGGGAAAATGTTTTGTGCTACATGTGTATTTGTAGGAAATGTTATTTTGTGTGTGTATGTGTTTCATCCTGTGCTCCCATTTACATTAATTAGTGTCTGTTCTTTTCTCATCTCTGTTCCCCTCTCAGATGTTAAAAACAGCTTGTGTGCTTTCAGAAGACATTAGCTTTTAGCCTTAAGAAAAGTGTACTGGCTATCTTTAAAGAAAACTATATTATACACTGCTGTATTAAATGCTTTAAAGTATTAAGGCTGCTATGGAAGCTGTTATTTCTTTTTCACTTGAAGTAATTATAAATTTTATTTTTACTGAACTGTTTGCTCTTGTACTTTTACATTTTTCATTTCCCTCAGTGAAGAATGTTCAGAACTCTCATGATTAATTGCTTGCACCTGCAAACAATTTGTCTACATGGAAACGTAGTCAGCAATAAGAAAAAAAAAACAGCTTAACAACTATGCAGACGCATGAAGGAATCTTTGTTAATTTTACTATGAACAGAACAGAGTGTACAACTGCCTTCAACTGTAGATGTCTTGACTCCCTCACTGAACATTTGCTAAAGAAAAGAAAAAAAAAACAACCTAATATCATTGCATATACAAGAAACTTAGCACGTCTCATGGCATTCATCATTTTGTCTTATTTTTCAAGCCTACTTGCTTACAGAAAACACTTGATTTTAGATTAAGCCAAGGGCATTAATCAAGTCATTCACCTTTGCAAAACTAAGAGAAAATACATCAGCTCTGCATGTAATATAATCAGTGCACTTTTGCACATCACCCCCACCTCAGCACCCCAAGATTAGGGCATATTAGCTTAAACTTGCTTTTGTCTAGCCTTTCTTCTCTTTTTATATTATAACGCCTGTATTTCGTACAACTGAAAAAGTATTTATTTACTTTAATAGCTTTATCACATACAACAGTCACTGAAAAAATTCACCCACCCCCACATTTAAAACACCCCTGACAACATACCACACACAATTGCTTTGCTATATAGCATGCAGTTTATATCATGAAATGTTTTTAATACCTTTGTTGAATTCTCACCTAAGACATAGGCAAATATACATTTAAACAATCCGTGTTAACATTCACAGTTCCAAACATTATACATCACATATATGCATTTATATAGTTATCATAAATCCAATATTATGTAAATTGCTCAATTCCCACCTTCCCTTAAACCTCACTCCTCCTCCAAAACATTATTCTGCATGTATTGCTCCCATGATTTCCATTTTTCTATGTAGTGTGCTCCTACCATTTTCCAAAGATCCACTTTCCGATTCTATTATCTGTGTTATATTATTCACTACTTCAGGTACAGTTGGTTTAGACTCTGATTTCTATTTTCTAGCAATTGTTTTTTTCGCAGCCATCAGAATTAAACTTAGCACAGCCTTGTTTTGGCTAGACAATTCATACCCTGTATCTCAGCTGAAAAATCATTTTTTGTAGTTGCACACATTTGCTCATTACAATCCCAAAACATATGTTCCCATTTGCCTCTTTCTTCCCCATCATATTTCCATTTCTCATCTACCTGAGGAAAACATTTTTGGAGTCTGCTTGGAGTAAAAAAAAATACCTATGCAAACACTTACAAGCAAAAATCCTAAAGCTAGTAGATTTGGTTGCTTATTTTGGAGCCATACAGATGTCTTCCCATTATTTCCTTTTGAATTGCTTATCCAGTTTCTCTTCCCATTTTTTCTAACCTCCGCTGATTGATTCTTATAATTATCATGCAATATTTTATATTCTGTTTTAATAATAATTTATTAACATCAGTTTCTGTTCTAGATTCAAATAAAAACTCTATCAGAGCAGGCTTTTCACTTAGGATTCCAATCTCCTGTTCTCTTTTTCTATACTCTGATATGGAAAGCAGTCTCTATCCTGCAGTCCAGATGTCTTTCTGGCCTCATCCCACTCGGTTACCTTTTCTGCTTGAGTTATTTACTTCCAATAGCTTGGTTCCTTTGCTAGGTTTCTCAAGTAAATTCCAGACCCCTCTTTCCTATTTTCTTTACCTCTGCTTAAAGTCATCCCTATCTGCAAAATCTCCTTTCTCTATTCTCATGTTGGCTTACTTCTTAGAATTATTTTTGCTACTTTATGAATATAATATTCTTTAAGGCTGTTATTATTCTCCATAAAGATCTGCATCCAAAATCTCATTTTCTCCTTATTTCTCAAATTATACCCATATTTCATCATCAACCCTTTCCACTTTGAATTATAGCTTTCTGCTTGTGTTATATATGTGAGCCTTAATTGTGTAGCTATAAATTATCCTTTTAAATCAGGTAATCATAAACCATCTTGTTCTGTTGGAAGGATCCACTTAACCCACTTGACCCTTGCCCTCTTCTCCTCCCAGATAAAATCCCTCAACTCTTTATTAATTATTTCCACAACTTCTCCTCTGGTTGATAAAAATATACCCAACCTGTATATAGAACTAAAGGGACTAAAAACATTCTCACTGCTTGTATCTTTGCTGTCCATATCCACAAACAAGAGCTTCCAGTTTCTCAAGCTTTTTTGTGTTATCTTTTGTTTGGTATCTTCCCACAATTCCTTATCTGCTGTAACAGAATACTTTTTAATCTATACTCCCAAATATTTAATTTTATTGTGTCTCCATAAATATGGATATTGTTGAACCAGTTCATGAGTGGGTACATAGTTTACAGCTTTAGCTTTTCTTTTGTCAGCATTAATTTTATATCCCAAAAAACTTGAAACTGTTTGAGTGTTCCACAACACTGAGATGTCCTTTTCTGGTTTTATCAAGTACAAAATAATATCGTCTGCAATAGAGACAACTTTTTTTGATTACCATACCAGTTATATATTTGAATTTCTGAGTCCCTTATTTTCTTTGCTAGTGGCTCTAAATATAATGCAAATAATGAAGGGGAAAGAGGACACCTCTGCCTGATTCCTGTATGCTGACACAGCTTATCTTTGAAGAACCCTCCCACTTTAATTCTTTCCTTGGGTCCCTCATATATCCTCCTGATTATCCTTATTATTTTATCAGAGAAAGCAAATGTTTCCGTTGTCCTCCTCATAAAATCCCAGCTTACTGTATCAAATGCTTCCTTTGCATCAAGACTCACCAACAACGTTATTTTCTTACATTTTGCTTCCATCTGGATCATCATTGTTCTATTAATGGTGTCAAATGTTTGCCTTCACCTCCAGAAAATCACATTGATCCATATCTGTTAATTCTGACATCAACTCTGCCATTCTTTTAGCTATTATAGACATACCCACTTTATAATCTTGGTTTAAAATTGAAATGGGTTTATATGAATCTTTCTTCCATCTTATAAATATTGCTGAGATCCATAACTCATTACATATTTAGACAGCTACAGTAATCTTATAGGTTCATAGGTTATCGTTCTATGATCCCTTTTAAGCCTAGCCAAGCTTACCCCAAATTTAACAAAATATTACTGATGTGTCAATACCCCATGGAATTTTACAGTTACAATATAGGGTTGTACACACACAAAGCAGTTTATATCATCCCAGATGGGCTGTAGCAGAGCTTTGTCTTGGACTTTTGGATGCGAACCTGGTGGGAGCAGTCCTATTAATTAAGGGTATCCTCAATAAAAATGTTTTGTTGAGTTTGTCCCCTTTTAAAAAGTGTTATGAGCACATGGATGTACGATGTAGCAATAAGCTGGCTTTTGAATAGTCTTGAAATTAGGTGTGAATTTTACGAACAGGTAGAGTTGCATTAAGGCAATGTTTGCATGCAGTTAATCTGGTGAACAAGGCAATAAGTGACATATGGGGTGTTACTAGAGGAAAAGCAGTTGGTGAGGCCAAGATCAAAGAAGATAGTGCCCCTGGTGATGGTAGTGATTTAATTTGCATTAGTCAATTGGTATGCACAAAGTCAAGGAATCTCTGGATCTATTTGTTGATGGATAGGTTATCCAGTTGATTGAAGGGGGTTGGGGGTTGGCATAATGGTTAAGGTATCTACTTCAGAGAGACAAGATACAGGGTTTGATTCTTACCTTTGGGTTAGGAAATTTGGCTACGTTTAAAATGGCTCATAAGAGCAGATGACGTAGTACTAATTATGAACCTAGTGTTTCCTATAGCAAAGGTAAGCTTCTGTTGCAGCTCTTCAGATTAACTTAGATAATTAGATAATCAGTATGCTCAAAAGGGGACATGAAAGGAAATCAAAATCTAAACCAAGAGTAACTGAAGCACTGAATATTCTAAAGGAGATAAAAGAAATGGATATGGATTTTCAAAAAAAGGGAAGGCATAAATTATATAGATACAAATGAAATTTGTAGGAATGATACATGCAGAACAGGAGGAGGAGTGAAATTTATAGGAATGCAGGAATTGAGCAATTTATGTAATGTTGGAGTCAATGATAATTGTTAAAATGTATTCTGCATAAAAATAATAAAGTTAATGTTATGTTTTTCTTTTCTGTTATTCTATATGTACATATGTCACTTTAAAAATATCATGTTTAATAAAGATATTTAGAAAAAAGGAGACATCAGAGAGGACCTTTAATTAACATTGGTTCTAAGTTGTAATTTGACAAGAGTTGCCATGTGATAGTAGGTTTTCTAATAAATATGGCTATATACCCTCTGCTCTCAGTGTCTTGAATGCATGATAGGCCTGTGTGACTTTAGGAACTCAGGTCTGCAGTCTTGGAGATTCCCCTTAGAGGTTTTTGAAGATACAAGTGTGGGTCTAGGTCTTAGTGAGGCCCTTACATGGCTGAGGTTTTATAGGTGAGTACCTGGGAGGCTTAAACAAAGGATTTTTAACTACTTCTGCAAAAGATAAATGTACTGGTATACTGCTATTTACTGATAGTGTTTGATGTAGAGATGTCTTCGGTCTGAGAAGGAAACTGCATTTCTCAAAGATAGGGTTAAAAATATCTAGGAGTAAGGGCATATCAGTAAACATGAGACATTTCCAACATTGTCTTAATATGCCTAATACTAGCAAGCTAGTCAGGTAAGAGCAGTTTATGACTCTATAATGGTAGGGATTAATTTATTTGTGTTATGCTGATGTGATACAAGAAGTTTAATTTAAGGTGCTGTGTTGAGGACTGGCATTAATATAAGCTGCAGTTTTAGAGAATGAGGTGGTGTGGGAGCAGGGTTAACTGCACTGTTGTAGGGAGGTTGAGAAAGACAAGGAAAAGCAATAGAGACCAGCGTGAGGTTATGGTACTAATGCAACTAGCTGATGGTGTAGTTAGGAAAAGTTTATATACTAGCTGTAGTTGGGTTTAACAGACAAGAAGTGGTTAGTACCAATAACAGTCCAACAGAAATTACTGACCTGAAAATCATTAAAAATGGTACCATGAATGGCACAGATAGATAGTTAAGACAAAAAGTAAGAAATAACAGTGTATGAGCAGAAAAACAGTCTAAAAGCCTAATCATCAGAACACCATCAGCAATAGTAGAATAAAACAAGAGAAGATTACCTTGTTGCTGACATTTGTAAGAGGTGACAGAAATATGTGATGCATAAAATATCACCTGTTTGGGTGGACTTGAATAGTCAGTTGGCAGTTTCACTCTGCAAGTTGCTTCAGGACACAGCAAAGCTCCAGTTGGTACATAAACAAGTCAAGGATATTCCAAGATCTGATATTGAATTGCAGCTGTTATATGGATGTATCAAGTGCAGTTTAGAGCAGTGCTCAAATGTATAATCCTGTCTGTGCTGTTTAGAGTAATGTAAGAAGCTTGCACTGGGCATTGAACATCTCACAAAGGAAGAGCGGGACGTTCATGGTATCAGGCAGTGGAACTTTAGCTAATCTATAGCTAATCAGGCAAAGAGAAGAATATTGCCTAGACAAAGGTAGGGGTAGTTGGCTGTATGTTGAACTCACTTGAGGATTGCCATATAATGTGCAGCTCAGCCAAAAGATAGGTCTAAGCTGTGCAGCTGTCCAAATTTAAAAAAACAGGTGGCCACAGACTAAACAGGAGCCAGGCAGTCAGAGAAGGTTCAAATGTCTAAAGATTAGTTCATAGGTGTGTACTAGACTAAAGACTGCAAGGGCCTTTTTAAGCCTAGCCATGCATCCCAAATATCTGACAAGTTCTGGTACCCTTGATAAGTGTAAGTAGGGGCTTGGGAGGTGAAACATTTACAAGCAGGGTCCCGGGAGATGAACTATTTACAGGCTGCCTGTGTCCAGTAGAGACATAGGTGCCAAATCAGGGATGAATTTCCTGTTTCCCATCCAGTTGTCCAAGTTACACCTAAACTGGGTTAGGGAAGAACTCTGCTTCACATGGATGGGGAGCCTGTTCCAGAGAAAGAGTAGTCACTGGGATACATACCTGTCTGTCCAGCAGGTCCTAGTTATATCGCAGGCATGGTTTAAGTCTTTAGAAAGGGCAATTCTGGTGCTATTTGTTTTGTGGATATACAGGAGGTCCATCAGAGTGGTGTCTGACAATGTCTTGTATGCCAGGCAAAGATCTCCCCTCAACAGTCTGTAGGATACAGAATAGAGGGATAGGGCCATGAGGTAGTCTGCATGGGACATGTTACTTACACCCTGTATACTTTTAGCCAGGAACCTCAATGGATATTCCAATTGTTGGATGCGCCTGGTTAGGTACATACCAAATGGAGCATTGTACTCGATGATAGGTCTGATGAATGCTGAACAGAGTGAAACAATGACTTCTTTGGACCTAGATGTCATACCTTTGTTTATAAGGTGCACAGCATGGAATGATTTCCTCACTACTCTAGACATGTGATGGTCAAAGGCTAGACTACTGTCTATGTGTGTCCCTAAATCTCTGACTACTGCATCAGCTCTTAGGGGTGTGTGGTCAATATGCTAGTTACCAGGGGGTGCATGACTTGCCAAAGCATACTATTATGTATTTAGTGCAGAGGATTAATATTCTGAGCTATTAATGAACTGCTTCCTGTAGTCCTGGGTACAGGGTTTGATTCCCTTCACCTTCACTTATCTGCTGTGTGACTCTGAGCGAGTCAGTTAATAATGTTGCTCCTCAGTCACCCTGAAAGGGGATATTTGAGTATCCACCCCCACCCCTCCCATTTGACAGTCAGAAAAAGGGAAAGTCAACACTTCAAGGAAGTCCAAGCAGAAGACTTGCACAGGAATCTTCACAGAAGGACAGTGCCGACCCAGATGGAAAAAAGACTTTTAGAACAGCTGCTTTCTCTTCTTCTTTTCTTCATCTTCTGTCTTGTGAGAATGTACAGTGTTGCACAATCTGCAGCTCAACAAAAAAAGAGCTGTACTCTAAACAGCTATCCTCTGCTGTTATTAAATATTATATTACCACTGTATAGTCTTTCCTTAAAGGCACTGAATCTGGCCATTTTCTGAAGAATGTTAAAAAGTTTTGGGGAGCCTTCAAATGGAGCAACAGCTTCAGGAAACAGTTTACTGACTGGAAACAAGCATAATTATTTTTTAGAAATGTTGACGTCACTTGAGTACTTGAATGTCTATTACATTTACGCTGCATTCCCCTTTCACAAGTTGTTTGTTTAATCTACAACAGCAGAACATGTTTTTTTTCCATAGTTACTTGTATTGCTGTCCAGAAATATCAGTAAAAATAGCAACTCTACTATAGTTAATGAGTATTTGTACTGAATATAATTGCCCTGATTTTTTTCCCCAGGACAGTGCTTCAAAGTTGCTGTTGGCCCTCATGGAGAGCAGACATGACACTGAAAATGCAGAAAGGATGCTGTTTAACATTCGTCCCCAGGAACTGGTAATGGTGTAATATTTGTGCTTGTTTCACAGATAAAGAAATCACACACATCTTAAAAGTGCAGCATGACCAAACTTTGATGATTTTAATGTTTTTAATGCTTCTTTTTCCATTGTAGCAAATATTAATCTGCCATCATCATGTTCTTTTTATCATTGTAGCAGATATGCCACTATACTATCTGTTTACATCATCGTGGGAATTTAGCCTTTGCATTTAGTTAATCTGATACAACTGTCTTCACAGCAGGGCCATGAGTATAAGGATCTAAGATTTACAGAAGACTGCATGGTTTGGCCAACCGTCATACATCATATTCTCAGCCTTATTACTGATGCTTGTGCTGACAGTGGCAACCGAATGGGAAAAAGATGTCTGCCCTCCTAAAGCATGTGAGATAGCCCTAGTCCTGATCACTCCACAGTACTGTGATCTGTTCCAGGGCATGCAGGTTATTGCAGTGACTTTTAACAGTACCGCTTTGCTAAATGGCTACTTTTTCACTAGCACCGGGACTTTATAAAGAGACAGTAATGCCCCTGCACTGTTACTTGTGTGTTACACATTGAAGATTTCCTTCACAGACTAAACATGACCCCCTTAGCAAGCAATGTCAACTCAGATGATTGCTGTTGCACATGTTCAGTACCACAAGCCATGTGTAAAAATGGGACATTTCTACATAATGTACATACAGTTCCTAATCCCTAGTGTGTCTTGTATGCAGGGTAAAGGAGCATCTTTAAAAGCTGTCACAGTACTGTCCCAAGCCACCTCATTTTCGTGTGTCCCAAATAAATGAGCATGGCTTCAGATCCTCTACATTTCATTTGTGCGGATAATGGATACTGCACTATGTCTTCTAGGGACTTTGCTGGTGCAGGGTAAGTGGACACAGTTTCTGGCCCACCTGTATGTTAAATATACGGAGTAAAGGATTACTGCACTATGTTAGGGATGTAATATACCAGACTCTCTGTTCTGTATACAGAATAAAGGAGTATCATGATAGGGCCCCTTGGTTGGCTTGGGTACATGATAAAAGAGTATTATATGGTTCTCCAGGATACACTTAGTACAGGGTAAATGGCCACGGAAGAAATATTTCTGGTTGTCTTGTGTACAGGATAAAGGAATACAGGCAAATATGAATTCAAGCTGTCTTTTCCTCAGAATAAAGATAAAGTTACATACTGTGGGTGCCTCATGTGAATGGTAAGGAATACAACAGCAGTCCTAAGAGCAAGCTCAGATTGAGGTCTGCAATACCAATTTTTAAGTACCTCAAGTGCAGGGTAACTGAGCACTGTACCAACTTATGAGTGTCTCGTGTGCAGAGCATTAGAGCAAAGTACCAGTTTCTGGATCCCTCATATACAGAGTAAAGGAATACAGAATTGGCCTCTGGGTGCTCTGTGCTTGCTAAGGGAGAATCGTAACTATCACCAACCATGTGTCTCATCTGCAAGGTAAGGGAGTACACTACCACCCTGGGTTGTTTTGGTGCCAGGGGTAATGCCAGGCTAAAGAGAACATTTAACAGTGTAACATATTGCAGCGGTGCGGTGGTGCAGCAGTTAATATTGTCACCTCACAGCAAGAGGTTCTCTCGTTCAATTCTCGGCTGGGTTGCCTTCTGTGCAGAGTCTGCATGTCCTCCCTGCAGTCACATAGGTTTCTTCCAGGTGCTCCAGTTTCCTCCCATATTCCAAAGACATGCATCTGGAGTATTTCTCCCTGGGCCTCCTCTGAAAATGGGCTCTGTCCCAGTCGAACCTTCCCGGTAAACAAATGTTGAATAAATACATATTTATTTTTCTGTCTCTCATCTTTCTTGCTCACTTGCAATCAGAGTGTTCTTTTCATCACTTAGGAATCTATGATGTTTCTCTTTTTTGAAAATAAAAGAACAGGGAATATCTTTTGAAGTGTGTTGGATCACTAGGCTTGCTGTCTGCTGTTAGGAATACAACAATAAAATGTGAAAGAACAGTAACTGTCTTTCATCATAGGTTCATAGGTTCATACTAGGCTATCTGCCCTAGGGCATTTATAAGCCTAGCCAGAGTGTGTGTGACTTTCACCACCCCTTAGGATGAGAATACTATAACCATTAGTTTGCTGTGCCTCTGTCCAGCAGTGACACAGAGATGATTCCCGGGGTAAACCTACGATCTCCCATCCACTCATCAAGATTTCTCTTGAACAGAGTCAGTGAGGGGCTCTGCCTCACATGGACTGGGATTCTGTTCCATAGTGTAGGGAGTCTCTGGGTGATGAATCTGTCCCTCCAGCACGTCCTATTTATATCTGTGTTGAGGTTTAAGTCTCTTGTGGCTCTGGTGGATTTGGATTTTTGAGGTGGAGCATGTCCATTAATTCGGGTTGGACATGGCCTTGTATGTCAGGCACAGATCACCTCTGAGCAGACGGTATGCACTGAATAGAGCTGGAGTTTCTTCAGTCGGGCATTATGACATATGTTTGAGCCCTTTATCCTTTTGGTGAGGAACTTTTGGGGTCTTTCCAACTGCTGCAGGTGTTGGGTAAGGTACATTCGAATGGGGTGTTGTACTCAATCATTGGTCTGATAAGTGAAGAGTACAGGGCACAATGACCTCTCCTGATCTGGATGTGAATCCTTCATGATCAGGTGGGCAATGTAGAAGGTCTTCCTAACCACTTTGGCAATGTGAGTGTCAAAAGAGAGGTTACTGTCAACTTGGGTCCCCAGGTCCCTGATAACTTCTTCCGTGTTTAATGGATTACCACCTATGTGGTAATTAGGGGTTACCTTGTTTTTCCCAAAGGGTATGACTATACATTTTTTGGCATTTAGCTTAAGGCCATGGCTCTGGCACCAGTTATCCATTTCTATGAGACTTTCTTTTAAGATGTAATTGCGGTAGTCGCAAATGAATGCAGTGGCTTGCATATTAGTAACCCACACCTGGTGTATTATATCACACATCCAAGTCTACTTCCCTACCTTGAATACAACCAGGAGGGGCTTAGTGATATGCAAACAGACTTGGATGTGTATTGGCAGGGAAGCCCATATCACTCCTGTATCAGCCCTATTCAGAAACGACAGTAATAGATCACCCCATTCACAAAGGTGGCCAAGACTATTCCATTTCCATTCAGAGACCCAATGCCAGCCTATCCCCCTTCTCTAAAATACTAGAAAATGCTTCCACAGGCAACTCCTATACCATCTAATTACTAACAATCTCATCTCCCCACACAGTATGGCTTTTGACTAGGACATAATACAGCCACAGGCCCCTCCTCACTCCTTAATACAACCTGCATTCAAGTAGATCAACACCCACTAACTACATCCATATTTCTGGACCTTTCCAAAGCATTTGATACAATCTCCCACAAATTTCTGCTCAGAAATTTCGTCACCTTTAGACTCAGCCCCTCAGTTATATCATGGTTTACCATCTATCTTTCTGGCAGTACTTACTCTGTACTCTTGAAATCTGGAAAGACACCTACTCATCTTTCTTACCCATTATCCTTGGAGTCCCTCAAGACTGAAATCATAAGCTCCCTTCTTTTTTCACATTTTCGTAAATGAAAAAAAAAAATAAAGCAGTTGACTGGAAAAATTATACAATACGCTGATGATTCTACACTTATAACTCATGTCCATTCCACTGAAAAACTTCAAGAAAAAATAACTCAGACATTTTTCTCTCAATTAGAAGACAGGCTATAATCTGCAAATATAATATTAGATGCCAAAAAAAAAGAGTGACATTCACAAATTAGAAACGATCTAATACTACAACGACCCTAACCATTGTATTTTGTAATAGATTCACTGTCACTGTCATCAACTAATTCAAACTCATAGGAGTTATCATTGACAATTTACTTTTGATTGACATCCTCTATGCTGTCACAAAAACAACCAAAAGCTTGGCATGCTATAGTGTAAAACAATTTCTAACTTGTCAAGCCCAACTCCAAACTGCTCAAGTCATTCGCCTGTCTACTCTGCTGTATGCAGCCACAATTTTAACCAGTCTTAGCATAGCCTCCATATGCAAATTCTCAACTATCTGTAATGCAATTCCTAAATTTGCCACTAATCTCCCTCACAGAACTCATCACTGTACCCCCCATCAATTACAATGTGTAGAACTTAAAATCATTAATTATGCACAACTAAAACAGCATTTACTATTCTGTTTTTTAAACACCTTTATTGAATTATCACTTGTGACATAGACACGTTTACATTTATATAAAAGTAATCAAACTGTACTAACAAGTCAAAATTAACAAACATTCTGCTTTAAATATATTGAAGAAAGAAACTGCAAGGAACCACCATGAAAAGTAAAAAAGGTTTAATGTTGAACGAGCGCTTTCACGCACACACAGGTGCGCTTCATCAGGTTACAAAATAAATAAATATATTATTATTAAATATATTGCTATATATCATATAACCTAACCAACATTACATCAATTATCCAATTCCTGTCCCTTTTTTTAACAAGAAACATCTTTATGAAACTATCACTTGTGATGTAAGCAGTCATACATCTGTAGAAATGAAAACAAACCACACCGATACAATCCTAGTTGCAAGCATTTTACATCACAAACCATGCTGACACACACCCAGTTGCAAACATTATACATCACTTATAATCTACCCAATCAATTTATACTTAGCATGTGTTGCAAAGTCAATGAAATTTCTCCCACCCCAGTTCACAAACTGCACACAATTCCAACACTTTCTAAAGGTGTACCTTATGTCTACATGGCAGTGCCACTGTAAATGCTTCCCCATTTACCCCAACCTTTCTCACATCAACTTTCAACCAAAACAAATTCTCACCAAAGCATGACTGCTTTTCTTCTCTCCCTTTCCTTCATTCTTCCTAAAATCCTTTGATTTCCCCTACCTCCTGTCTTCCTCCTAATGCTCATTTCTACACTAACTTCACCATGTTCATCACCTCTCTAGAACTATACCTTCTCACCATACGATGCCTCCAACTAAAGCACCCATCATCCTTTACTCAGCCATGTTATCACTCACAACTGTCTCTCTCCTCAAGCACTAACTCCTTACTCTAGTACTCCACTTCATATCCTTTTATACACTTCTGTGACTCTTTCTCAGAAATCTGCAATCCTTTTGGATCTTTTTATGTTGTTTGTAATTCTTATAGGTTCATAGGTTCATAGGTTCATACTAGGCTATCTGCCCGAGGGCATTTACAAGCCTAGCCCATAGTTTTGTGGCTTACGCCACCCCTTTAGTATGGGGAACTATACCCATTATTTTGCTGTGCCTCTGTTGAGCAGTGACACTGAGGTAATCCCTGGGGTATATCTGCGATCTCCCATCCATTGGTCAAGATTTCTCTTGAACAAGGCCACCGAGGTGCTCTGCCTCACATATACCGGGATTTTGTTCCAAAGCATAGGGAGTCTTTGGGTGATGAATCTATCCCTCCAGCACGTCCTATTAATAGCCGTGTCGAGGTTTAAGTCTCCCGCCCTTGTGGCTCTGACGGATCTAGATTTTTTGAGGTGAAGCATATTCATCAAATCTGGGTTTGACATGCCCTTGTATGTCAGGCAAAGGTCACCTCTGAGCAGGCGGTGGCGACTGAATAGAGCTGGAGTTCTTTCAGTCGGGCAGCATAGGACAGATTTTTGAGACCCTTTATCCTTTTGGTGAGGAACTTTTGTGGCCTCTCCAGCTGCTGCAAGTGTCGGGTCAGATACATTCCGAATGGGGCATTGTACTCAATCATTGGTCTGATGAGTGATGAGTATAGGGAGACTATGACCTCCCTTGATCTAGATGTGAATCCCTTCATGATAAGGTGGGCAATGTAGAAGGTCTTCCTAACTACTTTAGCTACATGGGTGTCGAATGACAGGCTACTGTCAACCTGGGTCCCCAGGTCCCTGATAACTTCTTCTGTGCTCAGTGGATTGCCACCTATATGGTAGCTAGGGGTAACCTTGTTTTTCCCGAAGGGTATGACTATGCATTTTTGGCATTTAACTTTAGGCCATGGCTCTGGCACCAGTTATCCGTTTCTGTGAGACCCTTCTGAAGGATATCTGTGTCAGATGTGTTTTCGACTATGGCGCCCAGTTTGCAGTCATCTGCAAACTTTGTCAGCCATAACCCTCCTGTGTTTGCTTGTACCGGAAAAGTAGATGCCAAACAAGAGTGGGCCCAGGACTGAGCCCTGTGGGACACCACTTGTGACAGGCTTTGAGTCTGACATGGCGCCAGCAACTCTGACCCTGTGGGTTCTGTCACTCAGCCAGTTTGCAACCCATCTTGTGATGTATGGGTTAACATTTAAGCTGATGAGTTTTTCAATGATACCCGGAGTGGGGTATTGTATCGAAGGCCTTCGCCAGATCGAGGTAGGCTGTATGGACTGCCTTTCCCTCATCAATGGCTTTGGTGACTGTTTTGAAGAAGTCAACCAAGTTTAAAAGGCATGATCTGCCTTTGACAAAGCCAAACTGGGTTGGATCCAAAGTCTGCAAATTCCCTATGTCTTTATTTATGAGGTCCATTATGAGCCTCTCCATGGTTTTTGCAGATAAGGCTTGTCAAGCTAATGGGCCGGTAATTTCCAGGGTCGGTGGAGGCACCGCCTTTGTGAAGTGGGACCACAGTTGCAGTGTGCCACTCCCTGGGTACGTATCCAGAGGTGAGACTATGATTAAACAGCTGTCCTAGCTGTGGGTTTAATTCCTCGTTGAGTTCATGGAGCACACAGCCGGGGAAACCATCAGGTCCCATGGATGCTGTGTTTTTTGCTTTGGAGAGAGCAGTTCTCACTTGGGCGTTAGAGATGTTTGGGGGCTGCAATCGTTTGGTATAGATATCTCTCCTTTTGGGGAGAAGTTTGCACTGAACCTGTCAGGCAGTATGTTGGCAATGTCTGTTGGATCAGTAATCTTAAATTTTTCGGTGCTCTGTGCTTGCTAAGGGAGAATGTAACTATCACCACCATGTGTTCATCTGGGTGGTACACTACCACCTGGTTGTTTTGGTGCCGGGGTAATGCAGGCTAAAGAACATTTAACATGTAACTATTGCAGCGTCGGGGGTGCAGCAGTTAATATTGTCACCTCACGCAAGAGGTTCTCGTTCAATTCTGGCTGGGTTGCCTTCTGTGCAGAGTCTGCATGTCCTCCTGCAGAATAGGTTTCTTCCAGGTTCTTTCTATGATAAAGAGCTCATCGGAAGAAATATTTCTGTGGTTGTCTTGTGTACAGGATAAAGGAATACAGGCAAAATATGAATTCAAGCTGTCTTTTCCTCAGAATAAGAGATAAAGTTACATACTGTAGATTGCCTCATGTGAATGGTAAGAGGGGAATACAACAGCAGTCCTAAAGAGCAAGCTCAGATTGAGGTCTGCACATACCAATTTTTAAAGTACCTCAAGTGCAGGGCAGGTAACTGAGCACTGTACCAACTTATGAGTGTCTCGTAGTGCAGAGTTATTAGAGCAAAGTACCAGTTTCTGGATCCCTCATATACAGAGTAAAAGGAATACATGAATTGGCCTCTGGGTGCTCTGTGCTTGCTAAGGGAGAATCGTGTAACTATCACCAACCATGCGTGTCTCATCTGCAAGGTAAGGGGTACACTACCACCTCTGGGTTGTTTGGTGCCAGTGCTGGCAATGCCAGGCTAAAGAGAACATTTAACAGTGCTAACATATTGCAGCGGTCGCGGAGTGCAACCCAGTTAATATTGTCACCTCACAGCAAAGAGGTTCCTCTCGTTCAATTCTCGGCTGGGTTGCCTTCTGTGCAGAGTCTGCATGTCCTCCCTGCAGTCACATAGGGTTTTCTGTACCAGGTGCTCCAGTTTCCTCCCATATTCCAAAGACATGCATCTGGAGTATTTCTCCTGGCCCTCTGAAAATGGGCTCTGTCCAGCTCGAACCTTCCGGTAAACAAATGTTGTAAATAAATACATATTTATTTTTCTGTCTCTCATCTTTCTTGCTCACTTGCGAAATCAGGAGTGTTCTTTTCATCACTTAGGAATCTATGATGTTTTCTCTTTTTTGAAATAAAAAAGAACAGGGGAATATCTTTTTGAAGTGTGTTGGATCACTAGGCTTGCTGTCTGCTATTAGGAATACAACAATAGGAAATGTGAAAAGAGCAGTAACTGTCTTTCTTTAAGATGTAATTGCGGTGAGTCGCCAAATGAATGCAGTGGCTTGCATATTAGTAACCCACACCTGGTGTATTATATCACACATCCAAGTCTACTTCCCTATTAATACAACCCAGGAGGGCTTAGTGATATAAACAATGAACTTGGATGTGTATTGGCGGGGAAGCCCTCCATATCCTGTATCGAAAGCCCTATTCAGGAAAGCGACAGTAATAGATCACCCCATTCTACAAAGGTGGCCAAGAAGACTATTCCATTTCCCCATTCAGAGACCCAATGCCAGCCTATCCCCTTCTCTAAAATACTAGAAAATTGCTTCCACAGGCAAGCTCCTAGATACCATCTAACTACTAAACAATCTCATACTCCCCACACAGTGTATGGCTATTTTTGACCTTGGGACATAATACAGCCACAGGCCCTCCTCACTCCTTAATACAACCTGCATTCAAGTAGGATCAAGCACCCACACTAACTACATCCATATTTCTGGACCCTTTCCAAAGCATTTGATGTAATCTCCCACAAATTTCTGCTCAGAAATTTCGTCACCTTAGACTCAGCCCCTCAGTTTAGGTATCATGGTTTACTCATCTATCTTTCTGGCAGTACACTCTGTACTCTTGAAATCTGGAAGAGACTACCTACTCATCTTTCTTACACCGTATTATCCTTGGAGTCCCTGCTAACACTGAAATCATAAGCTCTCTTCTTTTTTCACATTTTAAGTAAATGAAAAAAAAAAATAAAGCAGTTGACTGGAAAAAGAATTATACAATCACAGCTTGATGATTCTACACTTATAACTCATGTCCATTCCATACTGAAAAACTTCAAGAAAAAAATACACCTCAGACATTTTTCTCTCAATTAGAAGACAGGCTATAATCTGCAAAATATAATATTAGATGCCAAAAAAAAAGAGTGACATCTTCACAAATTAGAAACCCATCTAATACTACAACTGACCCTAACCATTGTATTTGTGTAATAGATTCACTGTCACTGTCATCAACTAATTCAAACTCATAGGAGTTATCATTGACAATTTACTTTTTGATTGACATCCTCTATGCTGTCACAAAACAACCAAAAGCTTGGCATGCTATAGTGTAAAACAATTTCCTAACTTGTCAAGTTTTCCAACTCCAAACTGCTTCAAGTCATTCTCCTGTCTACTCTGCTGTATGCAGCCACAATTTTAACCAGATCTTAGCATAGCCTCCATATGCAAATTCTCAACTATCTGTAATGCAATTCCTAAATTTGCCACTAATCTCCCTCACAGAACTCATCACTGTACCCCCCATCAATTACAATGTGTAGAACTTAAAATCATTGATTATGCACAACTAAAACAGCATTTACTATTCTGTTTTTTAAAACACCTTTATTGAATTATCACTTGTGACATAGACATCGCCATACATTTATATAAAAGTAATCAAACTGTACTAACAAGTCAAAATTAACAAACATTCTGCTTTAAATATATTGCTATATATCATATAACCTAACCAACATTACATCAATTATCCAATTCCTGTCCCTTTTTTTAACTAAAGAAAGAAACATCTTTATGAAACTATCACTTGTGATGTAGCAGTCATCACATCTGTAGAAATGAAAACAAACCACAATCGGATACAATCCTAGTTGCAAGCATTTTACATCACAAACCATGCTGGAATGTCACGCCCAGTTGCAAACATTATACATCACTTATAATCTACCCAATCAATTTCAGTCAAACATTACATTTAAGTACTGCTTTTTTAAACCTCATTCCTCCTTTGTATGTATTGTTCCCACAATTCCCATTTTTCCTATGTAGTTTGCTCCTACCTTTATCTAAAGATCTCAATTCCAGTTGTTTTATCTCTGTAACTATATTCACTCCTTCTAATATAGTTGGTTTAGGTTTTGATTTCCATTTTCCAGTAATTGCTTTTTTGGCAGCCCCCATAATTAGAAACAACAAGGCCTTACCATGTCTAGGGAACTCTGATTCTGTATCATAGCTCAGAAAAGTCATCTCTACCGTCACACCAATCTGCCCATCCAGCATCTCCGACAGTGCATCCCCCAGGGAATCCTTAAAGTCTGACAACTCACTGCATTCCCAGAAAATATGTTCCCAATTACCTCTTTCTTCTTTGTCACATCTTCAACATTTGCTGTCTACTTGAGGAAAAATGCCCTGGAGTATACTTGAGATATAAATATATCTATGTATACATTTCCAAGTAAAAATCTTAAATCTCATAGATTTTTTTGCATATTTGGGAGAGATACATATATCATCCCATTGTTTCTTTGTGAACTGCTTATCCAGTCTCTCTTCCCAATCCTTTCTAACCTCCCTCCTGAATTATTCTTATAGTTATTGGTGCAATATTTATATAGTCTCCTACTAATTACTCCTGTTTTAACGGCAGCTTCTGTTTTAGATTCTACTAAAAACTCTACCAGTGCTGATCTTTCACTTAGGACCCCCTATTTCTTTCTCTTTGCTTATACTCTGATATCAGTCCTTGATAGGGAAGAGAATCCCTAACCTGCAGTCTTCCCATTCTATGACAAGAGTGCTGTATCAAGGTAATAAGTACTGTAGGAGCAAGTGCTAGGTTTAACAGATAGAGAATAGTCTACTTGGAGTCAAGTAGAGATGATCTTTTAGTTATAGGATACGCTGATTAGATCAGTAGTATAGTTCGAGGAAGGTAGTTTTAAGGGAAAATTTGAAGAGTGGACTTTAGGTAGCCCGAATAGTTTAAACCTGCTTAACCCCGCTGCCCTAGTGTGCAACAGTGGCAACTCAGCTAAATCACGCTAAAGCGTGCTTTATAGCAGGGGGCTGGAAAAGACAGGAAATGACCCAAAATGGCCAATAGACTACAAGTTACTGCCTTAAACCACTCTTCTAAGGACAAACAGGCAGCTCAGTACTCCCCACTCTCACTGGTGAGTAAAGAAACTTTCCCCTGACCAAACAAGGAAAATGGAGAAACACAGGAACCAAGACAAAGCCCAGGGATCAGCAAAATCTGGTCTCTGGAACACTAGTTAGGAAAGTATGGAAAACAAGGATATTTTTTTTGTTTGTTTATTTCAAGTTTTTTTTACAGAAAAGCAGAAAACACAATAAATGCTATGATTTTCGACTAAATGCTATCAAAAGCTAGTACACTTGAGTGTATTAGCCTGTAGTTTAACTTTTAGGCAAAACTTAAACTAGCAAGTGCAGTAAACAGTTTTAGCTTATAAACACAGTAAAAACAGTGCAAACTTTGATAAAACAAGCAGAAACAGTAGTCGAAAGGCACAAAAAGTCGAAAAAAGCCAAGAAAAATACTTATAACTGTAGCCATAATTTTCAAATTGTTAATGCTTGTTTTATAACAAACAATTGAAGATAATACTTATATCTAGCTGTACTAGTTTTCTCTTGTCTGGAGTTTTTCTCCCCAGAACTCAGCTGAAAAGAGGTTCTTATCTAGTCAGACTAACACAGTTAACAAAGAAAGGAAGGAATAAATGAAAGAATAAGTAACTAAAATCAGACTTGGATGTGTATTGGCAGTCTTTATTGTTGATATGATTTGTAATGAAACCAGTCTTCTTGTTTTCTCCAGGCTTGTAACAGGGTGATGATGTCATGTGAAGAATATTGGAGGTGCTGGAGAAAGCACTGTGTGTAACTATGTAGAGAGAGGGGGAGACGTTAGGTGCTGTCTTGACTTGTCTGTGATGTATGCCCATCTGGATAAAGTATCTACTTGAAGACTGATTATCACTTTATCTAACATATAGTAGTTAAGTGTAACATTTTTGTAGTAATCTATAGCCAACATATTTAGCTATCTGATGCTTGTTTTTCTTTAAATATCTTGTCTATTTTGATTGCCTTTTATTTTATTTTATTTATTTATGTTTTGGTATGTCCCAACCTACATTATTTGAATTTGTATTAGTACTGTTCTCTTTATTTAAGTAAATTGATTTACTAACCTTTAAACTCTTTAAACTCTTCAGTATTTATGAGACATAGTACATACATACATACATATATGTATACAAATATTTCAGGCATGGGCATTAATGCCCTTCTAGCCTGCTAATATGTCAATAAAGTTGTTCCCATAGTAAGTGTCCAGGCTATTCTTAAAAATATCTAAATTAGTGCTTGCTTTAATTTAATTTGGTAGTCTAGTTTGTGCATCAGCTGCTGTCTCAGAGAACCAATTAGCAGACTTTTTATTCCTGTAGAATCTTCTGCATAGGTTATCTGATGATTCTCTACTACATTTTGATAACTGCAAACATTCCCAGAGGTAGTTGTCTTTAAATGCTCTATATACCTGAATAAGGTCTTCCCTTAAATATCTGTAAGAGACACTGTACAAGTTTAGATAGTTTAGTCTTTCATAATAATATAAATTTTCACATCCATGGATGCTGTTGGTATATTTGCATTGTACTCTTTCCAATTTACTCATGATGGTTTTCTTATAAGGTTCCCATATTGTTATTCCATACACAAGTTTTGGTCTAATGTAACTAACAGAGACTGGCTTCATCATTTCTGATTTCCTAGATTTTATAAATCTTTTTATACAGCCTATAGTTCTGTATCATTAACCAATTTTGTTGATATGATTAGAAAAACTGAAAGCTAGATCTACCCATATATCTGGGTCCTTAAATGAATCTACAGTTTCAATCACTGCGTACTTTTCAATCACTGTGTACTGTATTAAATATTCACCTTTCAGTTTCTGTCTCCCGAATCTCATATGGTTAGTTTTTAATGTATTTATCAGTATATTATTCTCCTGTGCCCAAATGGTTGATTTATTCAAGTTATTTTGCAGACATGCCCCATCTGTAACGTATATAATCAGTTTAACCAATTTCAAGTCATCTGCATACAGACTGTAAAACAAAAGATACAGCTAAAAGATACAATCTAATCAAGTATGGGCCTAGGATAGAGCGCTGTGAGACACCCTGACTATAACAGAGAATTTCACCTGTCCATTTGCTGTATGACACTTGCCATGTCCTACAGTATTTGTATGCAACAAGCCATCTTAACAAGAGTGCATCAATACCTAGTTGTTCTAATTTATTGATCAATGTTTGTCTATGACCTTGTCATATGCTAAAGTTAAATCTTTATAAATTACATCAGTACAATTTTTCATTCATATTTGTTATTATATTGTTATAGAACATCATGTTACAGGTGATAATAGATCTATTTTCAATGTATGCATACTGATATATGATTTCAAGTCCCCACCTTTCCAATTCTGACAATAACTTATCCAATATTACCTTCTCCATTATTTTTTCACAAATGAAAGTATACTCAAGAAACTGTATGAATCTGGGTTTGTCCTACTCCCCTTTCCCTTAAAGATGTTTAATAAGTGCATGTCTCCAGTCTTAAGGAATCTCCCCATATCTATATGGTAGTAAATAATACATAAAGTGGTACTGTAATTTCTTGTTTAAATGTTCTCAGGTCATTATTTCTAATTCTGTCTCCTCCCTGTGCTTTGTTTGGATCCAGTTTGCATAGTTCTTTTTCAATATAATCTAATTTGATTTCATTATCTGAGTTGCCTGGCTGTCACTAGGACAGCCTATTACCTCCTTTGTGGAGCCAAACTACTTTGAATAAGATTTTGTAAATATATCTATAATCTGTTGTGTCTGAGAATAAATATTAGAATCTGCACACAGTCCATCAATTTCTACATCTTTACTCCTTCCGCATCTTATGTATCTATAAAATATTTTCCTTTTATGCTCAATATCTTTAAATACATTTTCTTCAGTTTTTCTTGATCTTGTTTTACACTATGCTTAATTTGTTTGTCTAGCCTTTTTATTTCAGTTTTCAAAGTTGTACTTTGACCTGTTTTCTATTTCTTATATTTTTTCTCACCTTAATCTAGTATCTTGTTCTTATGGAAATTATCCTCATGACAGTGTTCCTAGATCCTGATGTTAAACATTTTTTGATTTTCTGCATTCAAATAATTTCACTTTCAAAACTTTCTACATTCCTGCTGTAGTTTTTCCAGTAAACACAATGCTTCAGTTGGTTTTACATACTGACTGTTTTGCTTCTATAATCCGTTATTCATCTTTTAAATTATCCAGAAGCAAATTAACCATTATAATCTGATGATCACTGCACATCAACAGAAGTAAAACTTGACATGAAGTAATGGTAATTTCTTTAGGAAACAATGTGTAGTATGTTCCTTTTCTTGGTATTTTTTTTTTTTTTGATAATCTGAAGCAATTATTGTTCCTGAACATACATTGTGAATAATTTCCCTATTAATGTTGCTGAATCAATATTATTCCAGTCTGTTTCTGGTAATCTGGTAAATTTAAGTCCCCAGCCACTTTTATTCTTCCCTCCTGTGTTTCATACAAGGCATATATGAATTCATCTAGGTCATCAGCATTTGACTTTGATGGTCTATATATGCACTCCAGCAATTTGTATATGTTCCAGGATTGTCTTTATTGTCATAGTTACACAATCTGTAGTATTGGTGTTATCAATAAACATGTAATAATCAATGTACGGACATGAATAAAAACAAATACATAGTTCCTAACATTAAGGCATACTAAGGCCTGTCTCACACCCTGCCTTGTCGCTCCTGACAAGCATAGCACTATTCAATGTTCATTATCCTCTCTGCAAACGTAGTTATTAATTCCACTAATAATTGAATCTCCAATTACAAGAATATCGTATCTGACCAGATATGAAGAATCTTCAACATCTAATTCAATGATATCTGCTCTATCATTTGTTATAAAGGAATGATCTTCCTCACCATTAGTCTTACTAATCCCTCCATTTTTATTGCATATTATATTTGCAGCCATACAAGTCTCATCCACCTGGCTTTGTACAGCTACAGCTTAAGCCATGTTTTCAGTGCCTGTCTTTTTTTCCTCTTTTTTCTTACAGTAATGTTCTTCAATCCTTCCATGTGCTGTTTTGATTTCCTCCTCTTCACTTGTCCCTTGCCTGTTTTTTCTACCTTCTTTTTTGGAAAAATTATATCTTTTTCTGTAGAAGACAAAATACTGCTTGGAACCACCACGAAGAAAGTAAAAATCTTGTTTTATTTAGTAAAAACGAGCGCTTTCACGCACACAGGTGCGCTTCATCAGGTTACTTATCTTTTTCTGTAGACTGAAATGTTATCATTCCCTGTAATCTGTGTGCTACATAACAAAACAGTGTCATTTTCAGTATATATTCTCTTTGCTTTACAGACATTTATCAATTTATTTTTTTTCCTTGCTATTTATTGTGAACTTCTTCCCTTCTTTCTTTTTTTATTTCCTGCTATATGTTCTGAATCCTCAGATTGCTGAATACTTGTAGAGAGAATTCCAAAGTTGTCAGTGGCATTATCTTGTTTCATATGGGTTGAGTGATCTTTATAGACTATAGACACTTCCTTTATTGAATGTGTTCTATTTGCTCTTTACCTAACACTGTTTGTCAGTCCAGTCATTAATAAATGTAGCAAAAGTTCTCCAAGCTGTGCCAATTGCACAAGTGCAATTGTCGTCAGTAAGTTTAGATTTAATACTAATAATGGTAAACAAATCACCCAACTTTTGATGTGAGGAACACAGATCACCAGTGTTATCAGGTGTTACATTTAAATAAATATAGCATTTATTGTACTGTACAAGATGTCATTAATGGCACACTTATTTAAGGAATCCATATTCAGCTGGAAATTAATAAACCATTCTAAACGAAAAGAATAATCAAAATCAGTTACCACAGAATTCACAGAGACTTTAAATCAACTTCTTATGAGAAAAATCACGTAAACAATATACAACTAAATATTAAATTAAGTACAGTAAAGTTGTTGCTCTGATCGTACAAGTTGTCAAAGTCACACAAAAGCTGGAGTTCCTTTACATCGCACATGAATGTGCGCATTAGCATCTGCTCACCATCACTCACAGTTGCACCTCTTTTTAACAGTAAATATCAATAAATCACAGACAAAGGCATGATTGTTTAGGTAAGCTCTGGATATAAGTTTATGTAATGTTGTTTATTTGAGAAGAGGGTAAGCATTATTTACATTGTTAGACTGCTTATGATGTTCTACCAGTGAGATTAATTAGTGTGTTTGCATTTGACTTGATTAAGTGCAGCCAGGTAACTGGGTGTCTCTGAGTCTAAATAAGAATAGAAGCAGAACTACAGTAAAAGGAAGAAAGCTTTGTGGAACTGAAGAATTCTGACAGCCTTCCCTTGGAAGTTTACATATAATATCAGTAAAGATGGGATAGCTTACTTAGATATATTTATAAGACATACTATGAATGGCTTCCAGTCTGAAATATATCGGAAAGAAACATTTTCGAACGGATATCTGGAATATACTAGTGATCATCCAAAACATATTTTGAAAAACATATTTAAAGGACAATGCATAAGGGTAGCAAGAATGTCTTCTAATTTAGAGGTAATGGAAAAGGAGATGGAATTTGTTACCTCTATGTTTGCAAATAGGGGTTACCCTAGATGGTTATTAGAAGACGTATCTAACTACGTTAGAAACGACTGGGGTAAAAAATATCCCCCTATCTTAGGTATGGAATTTATTAATAAGAACAAGGTTTCAAATGAAATAAATTCCTTTAATAGAGTATGTGTTTTGATGTATTCACCATATAGTAATGAAATTAGGAATATTATTATCAAACATTGGAATTCATTAATAGTGGAAGATGAGGTAAAAAATATAGTAGGCCCAAAACCAAGTTTTGTATATAAGATGGGCATGAGTATAAGAAAATATTTACAATATGGTTCAGGAGATAAAATGAACATTAATAAAAATGGGGCAGCTAAGAAATGTGGGTCATGTAAACAGTGTTATGTGATTAATGAAAGTGATGGATGTAAACTGGATGATATCAACAAGACATACATTAAGTTTAAAAGGGGAAACTGTAACACAAAAAATATCATATATTTGGCAAAATTTGTATTATGTTCCGCGTTTTATATAGGGAAAATGAGAGGGAGTTATGTAAGCGGATTTACGAACACCTATATAAAATAAAAACTAAAGATACAAAAAATGCACTTTACAGACATATAAAAAAATATAATGAGGGACATAGTTTTAGATTTGGAATTATAGATCAGGTGTATAACTCCACTAGGGGAGGAAATTCAAAGGCATTATTAAGTAAGAGGGAGACTGTCTGGCAAATAAGAACAGATGCAATGAGGGAACCAGGCTTAAATGAGTATATATCTATAAAACCTTTTCTTGAATTACAGTAAGGGTAGATGTAACAAATGTTTCCTTGTTGTGTAATAATCACATACAATATGAAATAATCGTATGAAGTTCTATTTTTATATTTTATTTTTTACATCCCCTACCATTATATGGTAATATTTATTTTCTAGATATAAGGTATGTTAATAAGTTTAAGCATACAATTATTGATAACAAAGTACCATTAGTAAAAATATATGACTCATGCAGTATTTTATATGTAATGACAGGGTAGTACACTCATGTGAAGTCACATTAGATGTTACAGCAAAGTTTTATTGTAGGAATAATATGATGTTTATTTTAAATTATAGTGTATATTATATTGTATTAGTATAGTGCATATATATATATATATATATATATATATATATATATATATATAATCTGTAAATAGATGATTTAGATTAAGTATGTCAGGTTTCTATATATACATTATTAATTGTTTATTTATCTATTTGTTAAATATTAGCACTTGCACTTTAAATTTGTGAAGCACATTTGGCGCCAAAAAGTTTTTAAATTAGCGTATTGATACACAGTTATTTGTTCTGATGAAGTCTGCATGCTTAGCAGATGAAAGCTCTTAACGTGGATGTTACAGTTTTTGGAAGTGTTTTATTAAAGTTTTTATTCAGTCCGAGCCGGTGTCTCATCGCTGCCTTATTGAACCTAGCTGACGGTCGTTACCGTCTGTTTCTTTTCCTTTTCTGGTGTTGTTCTGTGTTTGACGTTCGAGTTTTTTTTATTTCCTGCAATATGTTCTGAATCCTCAGATTGCTGAATACTTGTAGAGAGAATTCCCAAGTTGTCAGTGGCATTATCTTGTTTCATATGGGTTGAGTGATCTTTATAGACTATAGACACTTCCTTTATTGAATGTGTTCTATTTGCTCTTTGCCTAACACTGTTTGTCAGTCCAGTCATTAATAAATGTAGCAAAAGTTCTCCAAGCTGTGCCAATTGCACAAGTGCAATTGTCGTCAGTAAGTTTAGATTTAATACTAATAATGGTAAACAAATCACCCAACTTTTGATGTGAGGAACACAGATCACCAGTGTTATCAGGTGTTACATTTAAATAAATATAGCATTTATTGTACTGTACAAGATGTCATTAATGGCACACTTATTTAAGGAATCCATATTCAGCTGGAAATTAATAACCATAATTAATAAACCATTCTAAACGAAAAGAATAATCAAAATCAGTTACCACAGAATTCACAGAGACTTTAAATCAACTTCTTATGAGAAAAATCACGTAAACAATATACAACTAAATATTAAATTAAGTACAGTAAAGTTGTTGCTCTGATCGTACAAGTTGTCAAAGTCACACAAAAGCTGGAGTTCCTTTACATCGCACATGAATGTGCGCATTAGCATCTGCTCACCATCACTCACAGTTGCACCTCTTTTTAACAGTAAATATCAATAAATCACAGACAAAGGCATGATTGTTTAGATAAGCTCTGGATATAAGTTTATGTAATGTTGTTTATTTGAGAAGAGGGTAAGCATTATTTACATTGTTAGACTGCTTATGATGTTCTACCAGTGAGATTAATTAGTGTGTTTGCATTTGACTTGATTAAGAGCAGCCAGGTAACTGGGTGTCTCTGAGTCTAAATAAGAATAGAAGCATAACTACAGTAAAAGGAAGAAAGCTTTGTGGAACTGAAGAATTCTGACAGCCTTCCCTTGGAGGTGTGTGTGTGTGTGTGTGTGTGTGTGTGTGTGTGTGTGTGTGTGTGTGTGTGTGTGTGTGTGTGTGTGTAAATAATACATTGTATGAAAGTATGTATGAAAATATAATTCATATGAAAGACAATTACCATATAGAGGGACACTAGAAAACATTTGCTTACAGAGAAAGCAGTCAGACAGGGGCCTGAGGTGCTGCATCAAAGAATCAGATGCCTGTGTACAGTCCAGTCTCCATGCGGAGGTTGAACGCCCCCACCCAGGAGGGCATGCATATTTCCTTTATACTCTTAAGGCCAAGTTATACTTTGTGAGTTAGTTATTGAAGTAAACTAGTGTTTAACATCTTGCTATTTCACTCTTGGTTGGCAGCAGTATGATTCAGATAACCCCATTGGTGCCAGCTATCCAAATCTTATTCTGGGTGGCATCCTGCCATCTGTGTGTCACATTGGTGACAGTGGTACCATCACCATGTCACATTTGGGGATATTGGGTGCCCTGCTGACACAGGTGTTTCTTGTATAGGGTAAGGAGGCACATTACCAGCCCTGGAGGCTGCATGTGCAGGTTGAGGGAGTGCAGTACTAAACATTGGGTTTCACATGCTATGTTAGGGAGTAGAGTGCCAACCTCTGACTGCCATTTATGGGGTAAAAGACAATGGTACCAGCTCCTGTCATGTGTAGGGTAAGATAATACAGACCAAACCTGTGTGCTGTGTTCAGGTAAAGAAGTGTACTACTTATTTCCATGTGTATCGTATAAGGTAAGGGGGAGTATACTGCCAATCCCCGTGTACCTTCTGTAGGGACAACAGAATACAGTACCAACTCCTGGTAGCCGTAGGCAGGATAAAGGAATACTATACCAACACAACACCTAGGTGCTGTGTTCAGGATAATGGAGTACACTGCTATCCCTGTACCTCGTGTAGAGTAAGGGAGTATACTGCCAGTTCCCATGTTTCTCATGTGTCAGGGTAAGGGAGTACACCACCAATCCCCATATGCCCTCCTGTAGAAGAAAGTTGTATAGTAACAACTTCTGTGAGTCATTGGCAGGGTAAGGGAGTACAGTATCAACTTCCATGTGCCTTATATGTAGATTACATGAGTGCAGTACCAACCCTTGGAAGCCCTGTGCAGAGTAAGAACGGATATTATCAACCTCCATGTGCCTCGTGTAGGTTAATCGAATAGAGTAACAACCTCTGGCTGTGTTATATGTAGGTTAAGGTAATACCATGCCAACTCTCTTTTTTAACACATTTATTTTATTACCACTTAAGATATAGGCAAACAGACATTTATATAAAATAAAACAAACCATATTAACATGTTCCCAGTTACAAACATTTTATGTCACTTACATTTGTTTGATAATTATCATCCATCTAGCGTTACATAACTAGATCAATTCTTGTCTTCCCTTAAACCTCACTCCTCTTCCCCCAAAACATTGTTCTGCATGTATTCTTCCCACAATTTCCATTTTTTCTATGTAATTTGCTACTACCCTTTTCTAAAGATCCCACTTCCAGTTCTTTTATCTCTGTTAAAATATTCAGTACTTCAAATACAGCTGGCTTAGACTTTGATTTCCATTTTCTAATAATTGCATTTTTTTGGCAGCCACAAGTTAAACTTAACAAGGTTTTACAATGTCTAGGCAGTTTGGAGTCTGTATCTGAGCTCTAAAAATAATTTCCTTAGCTATACCCATTTGCTCGCTCATTATTTCTGAAGGAGTACTCTGTAGTACATCCCGAAAACATATGTTACTGCTTTATTCCTCATCACACCTCCAACATTTGCCATCTACCTGAGGAAAATTCTTTGGAGTCTGCTTGGGCTACAAAAATAGCTATGCAAACACTTCCAAACAAAAATCCTAAATCTTTTAGACTTTATTGCAAATTTCACAGCTATATGTATGCTTATCCAGTCTCTCTTCTCAATCTTTTCTTAGCTCCTCATATTAATTCCTATAGTTATCATACAATATTTTATATGCCCTGCTAATTACAGCGCAGTGGTGCAGCGGTAGTGTTTTCGCCTCATAGCAAGAGGTTCTCCGGTTCGATTCTTGGCTGAGGTGCCTTTTGTGTGGAGTCTGCATGTCCTCCCTGTGTTCATGTGGATTTTGTCCTGGTGCTCCAGTTTCCTCCAACGTTACAAAGTCATGCATCTGGAGCCTTTCTCTCCAGTCCTCTGCTGAAAATTGGCTTTGTTCCAGGTCAGACTTTCCCGGTTAGTAAATGTTAAATAAATAAATAAAAATAAATCTCAAGGTACTTCTTATTCTTCTAGTCAACTCTTGTGCCTTTTTCTGTCTCTTGAGCATTTTCCTTTGGAACATTGGAAAAGGTTTCCCTGGTAAAGTTTCTGTAAGAGCTATTTTCAAGAATGGGAAGTAGAGTCCCCTTCTTTTTGATGGCTCACATTTTGTTGGGCATTTTTAAATATTTCTTCTTTAGCCTGTTCTGCATCAAAAAAATGAATTTGATCCCCCAAGGAAGTATTTTGAAGACAGCTGGATACAGCAGCTTGAATCTCACACCTGCCTCTCAACATTCCCTGATTGCTGGGGTAAAATTGCTTCTCTTCAACCTGGTGAACAGTGGATAATTACTTTCCACAAACACTCTGCTGTCTCCAGTTTTTAATACTTTACCCTTCTGCCACATTTTGTCAGGATCAACTCTTTCTGATTGTATGATTACATGTTTACTAATACAGGTCTTGTCTGCTTTCTCTTGGTCAGGTTGGAGCATACATACATTGTGCCCTTTTAATTAACAAACCCTACTGTGAAACACCAGTCCAGTTGCTTATTTGTGCTTTCACAAAATAGAAACAGTTTTTCCCTTCCATTTTCTCTGGAACAACAGAAAATCTCAGGATTTCTGTCTGTGCTCTACTTTCTAAATCAGCCATTTTTTGAAACATCTCTTTTTGAGCAGTCTCATACTCAATTAGCCTTTACTTTAGTTTGATTTCTGATTTTTGCAGTTCTGTCAGTTCATTTGAATAGCTGTTCAAATCTTTTTCCATTTTTTCCATCATTTTGCTGTTTGGGTTGATGTACTCTTTCAGTGTTTCATTTATTTTAATCTGCTCTGAGCACATTTCATTTAGTTTTTCCTCTAAATAATGGAAGCTATGTGTTACATTAAAGTTGGAGCTTGAACTGCTTTTTGTGCACAGCTGCAGGATTCTTCTCAGTCAGTGTTTCCTCTTCACATTTTCTGGCTGATTTTATTTCAGGCTCTCTAAGTTTCTTCTTTGTTGGCATCCAGGCACTCTACTTACTTGCCAGTAGCTGAGTTTTTCTAAAAGTGGCAGAATTACTATCCCCTATCTCTCAGTTTCTTTTTTCACATTGCAAGGGCTGAAATTAAGCTGTTGATCAGTGTACAGCCATCTTGGAAGTCTACAGTACCAGCTCTTGAGTACCTCATGAGTCAGGTAATGGAATACAACACCACCCCTCAGGAGCCCTGTGCAGTGTACAGGAATACAGTACCAATATTTGGGTGCATTTTGTGCAAGGTAAAGGTGTGTAGTACCAGCCCCTGGATGCATTTTTTTGCAGATTAATGGAGGACAGTGCCAGGACCATGGGTGACTTGTGTGCTGAGTAAAAGCTATATTTCAGGCCACAGTTGTCCCTTGTGTGCAAGTTAAGAGACTATAGTACCAAACCCTTCGTGCCTCATGAGCAGAGTATGGAAGTAAATTAGCATCCTTTGGGTACCTTGTATAGCATGTAGGAGAAGATTATAGGGACCCAAGGGTGCTTTGTTGGAAAGGTAAGGTCTTACGACACCAACTCTCAATTGCTTTATGCATAGGGTAAAGGGATTTCCCTTGGTTCCGTCTTTACAGTGTAATATCCTACTGGATACTTTGTGAAAATGGCAAGGAATCTGCCCTTTACTGTATTATTAGCAGTAAAAAGAGTAATGATCTAAGACCTTCCCCACCTGTATTATAATGTCAGGACAGAAAAGGAGGGAGCGGGATGTACTACAGAAGAGAGACACCTACTTTAAGGATATTGCTGAACAATGACCATATAAGATGGGTGTTTAAGTGCTTTACACATGCTCTACAAAATAAAAAATGTCAAAGAACTACATAAAGAACATATTTTTTCAACCTGCATCTGTGGATATGTGTGTGCTGGGAAAAAGAATACATTGGTTGGCCATATAAGCATTTTGTCCTAGTAGAGGGAGAACTGCAGCAGGCCCCAGTCAATTGTAAAATTGCAGTACATTTACCAGGATGCCTGTGAACACTGTGTGTGGGATAAAACAGTAATTTAGCAGTCCCCAGGGTGAATTAATCGCATAGTAAATGAGCAGTGTTGGTGCCCCTTGGCTGTCTGGCACAGTGCTTTTCTGGGCCCCCTGTGTATCTTTTTGTAGGATAATAAGCTGCTGCAAACCTCATATCTGCTTTGTGTGCAGGACTAAACAATAACATACCAGTCACATGGGTGATTTTTTTTGTGTGGTAAATGAGCACTTTGAGTGTCCCTTGGCTGTGGTGTCTAGCATAAAGCAGTGCTACAGCATGTGTCCAATAATGAGTGTGACAGCAGCAGACCCCCTTGGATGCCTTGTACACAAGTTACAGTACTGCACCTCTCCCTTGCAGTGCTGTTACTAGGGTGAACACATATTGTATTAGGCTCCCTGGTTGTCCTATGGGCAGGGTAAATGAGCAATGTCCCTATTCATTTTCAGTGATGTGAGTATGGTGAAGAAGCATTGTGTCATGCCTCTTGGTGTCCACTGCCACCTAAAGATGTGTTGTGCCATCGCTTTGCAGTGGTGTGAGTATGGTGAATAAGTATTGTGTCAGACCCTCTGGGTGCTCTGTGTGCAGGATGTGCTACATAATGGAGTATTCTGTCTGTCACCTTGTGGTGTTGTGAGTAAAGTAGAGAAGTAGTGTATCAAGTCCTATGGGTGTCCTGTGTGCAGGAAGTGCCACGTAATGGAGGACTCTCTCTGTGACCTTGTGATGTTGTGACTATGGTGAGGTAGTATTATATTAGTCTTTCTGCTTGTCTTCTGCTATATAAACAAGTGCTTTGCTTGTGCCCTTGCAGAATTATGAGTAGTTTGAAGCAGAGGTGTCCTATGCCACATAAAGTAGCAGTACAGCTGTTCCCAAGGAAGAGTCTGTGCACAGGAAATGACAGCTGTACCAGTCCCGTGGTTGTCACATGTGCCTGCGTGTATTTTTTCAGGTGACAGGTATATTTTTCAAGGTTTGCCTTTTAAGGTATATAAGTACGGTACTAATCTCAAACTTATCTTGTACATAGTGAGGCTTCTAGTGTGTAGTATAAAGGAATACTGTATCAGGCCCTAGGTTTCTTATATCCATTATACTAGATGGCCATTGACACATTCACTCATTTGGCTCTTCATTAATGGCCTAGATGGCAGCATGAAACCTTTGCCTAAATTCCTTAAAATGCTATCACTTTTAAATAAATTAATGTTTTTTTAAATGTGTCAGTATATGACTAATTTTGACATAATTTTATCATACATGCCATGTGGTGAGTATTTTAAGTTCAGTTACCCATCTTTTTTTATTTTGGCCATATGAATTCCTGTTGTGTAGAAGAAGTTAGCAGCTGCTATTATACTGGGTAGAGAAAAATGTATTTTTTTTTATTTTGTTGACTGGATTAGATGTAATAAGTAAGGCAGATTTTCACAGAAGACTGAAAATGCTATATGGGTTATTTGCAACCCATCGAAAAATTGAATTACTGAGGAGCCTAAAAAATCTGTCTTTCAGGTTTTTACAGGGTCCCTGTAACTCTTCCACCCTACTCTAACTTAAATGTACCAACTTTGGGATCATACAATACTGGAGTGAAGAGAAAATACCTTATTCATGTATTGGCCAATCTCGCCAATGACAGCATGTTGTACTCCTTGTCACTGTATGTTTTATTCGTTCACATGGCACATACTTGACAAGTGCATTTCAGTAACATAACAGGGATCCTGTATATAGATATTTAGATTTACTGAAAAAGAATGAATGATCCAAATATTAAAGTTCATATGGTAGACTACAAAAGGTTGACTTTGCAGATGTCAGCACGATACTGCACACATGCAGAGCAAAATTCATAGTGCACGCAAAACAGTCTTTTACAAAATAGCCTTAAACCTCATTTTGTGCCCCCCGCTCTCCCATGCAGGAGGCTGCACCCCCTAAATTCCATGCTAATTATATATACTAGCTTTGAGATTGCACACACGCACACAAACATACATACACACACACACACACACACACACACACACACACACACACACACACACACACACACCCACACACTCCCCCAGCTTTGCCAGTCTATCCAGTCTTCCATAAACAAGCCCCCACACACACTCGTAAACACTTTTGAAAACCTCATCCACTTAGCCACACACACACACACACACACAGACACACACACACACACACACACACACACACACACACACACACACACACACACACACACACACACACACACACACACACACACACACACAGGGCTGTGAATGTGTGAATATTCCCATAAGACTGAATGAGTGAACACTGTTTACTTTTTCCTCCTAGAGTAATATTTTGTTTGGCCATGCTTATTGGGAGCTGTAAACATTTCCAAGGGAAACACATGACCAATTTGCGTGTGGAGCTTTTCTCCCCAGGCCTCCACTGAAAATGGACATATATCCAGTTGGACTAGCCCAGTCAACAAATGTAAAATAGAAAATTAGCATAAGCCACTTCCTCAGACTGATGTGTTAGCATGTGTCTTTGTCTGCAAGACCACTGTTAACGCTATGACCCCTGCAAAGGTAAAACTATACCAGTAGAGTTGTCTCCTGAACCAGAAGTGCTTACTGTGATGTGGAAATCTTCCAAGATAATACTTCTGCATCACAGTAAGCCTTTCTGAATCCTAGGGCATATACTCCCATTCAGTTGTATATAAACAATAACACACTTTCAGTCAACTGAATATAATCTGTTTCACACCATATACTGAGGTGTAATCTTTCCAGTTAAGGTTCCGTCATAGTAACACCTAAATATTCTAGTCAATAAAAATTTTACACAAGAAAATTTAAACAATTGAACTGTTAAGACTGACACACTTTAACAGTCAAATAAACAAATTAATCATTACAAATTGAACACAGGGGCTTAAATATTACCTCTTAAAGATTTTAGCACTCTAGAGTCCTACTGTGTTAATCAGACAGAGGACTGCTGCAGTATCCTTAGCTGTATAGGTTTTATCCTTCTAAGGATATAACAAACAGCTGTCTTTCAAAACTTTCTGGGCAACTTCCATGCACCCAAACTGTTAGCTTGAGCTGAGCTGACAAAACGTCAGGTTTGGGCACCAAGCCCTTCAGAGCTTTCCTGCTGCTGAAGAACACTCCTCATGTGAGGTTTTGAGGATCGGCGGTCAGCTAATACTTTTCCATTAATTTGCCAATAAGTTCACTGCCTAGGGAAAAAACTTCCACTTTACTTTTTCTATTAAAAATTATACCTTTTCTTTAAAATAGTAATTTTAAATCTAGGAAAAGGTATTTTTCCATGACTGTCACATTGACTTTTAATTACTTTTAAACAAGAGTATCACTTTTTTAATTTTGTAGTAAAAAGTTGTTAAAATTAATTTAAAACTATTCCTCTGGTAAAAGTTGTGTTATTTTACTTTTGGAGATGAGTAAGAGTTCAAAGTGCTTTTAATTGTATTTTTTATGTGGAAAAAGTTTTTTTTTTTTTTTACACTGCTAGGTTTCTGTGTGAATCTGGCATCTTAACCATTGAACAACCATCTGGCTTCAGGGTTTTCCCCCTTCTAGCCACAAAAAGACGAAAAGTAATAAACAGCTGTTGCCACCACAGCTGGCTGCTAAAGTGCTTCAGCCACAAAGGGGTAAATCTGCCGTGGACATTACTGGTTCCGCAGACCATTCATTTTCTTCCTCGGTTTCCTCTGGTATAGTACCTACAGCCACCATGGAATGGGGTTTAGATGCATCCTCTGCAGCTGTTGGAATGCCCTTAGCAGGCAAGGAAGAGCCACTCTTGTCAGTCCTGTGAGAAGGGCAGGGAATCCCAATCCGACTATTCTGAATTCTGTGCCTATCCCTAGGGAGGATTTCCTGGCAAAAGTGGGTCTTTTTCTTCAGAAATTCCTGTTAAAAAAACAAAAACCTAGAAATATTTCTGCTTCTGATACAGTCACTTTGGACAAGAGTCATGTATTGGTTTTAGCTCACAGTTTACTTTAGGCTTTTGACCCTTCCAGTTTAGTTATTTATGGTAAAAGAAAAATAAATATCTTCTTTTTCTGAAGAGGTTCAGGTTTTTGAACCACAAAATGACTGAAGGGACAGATTCTGTTTTGTCTCCTCAGATTTCTGATTTAGGGTCATAGGTTCATAGGTTCATACTAGGCTATCTGCCCAAGGGCATTTATAAGCCTAGCCCAGAGTTTTGTGGCTTTTGCCACCCCTTTAGTTTGAAGGATACTATGCCCATTATTTTGCTGTGCCTCTGTCAAGCAGTGACACTGAGATAATCCCTGGGGTATATCTGCGATCTCCCATCCATTGGTCAAGATTTCTTTTGAACAAAGCCAGCGAGGTGCTCTGCCTCACATGTACCGGGATTTTGTTCCACAGCATAGGGAGTCTCTGGGTGATGAATCTGTCCCTCCAGCACGTCCTATTAATAACCGTGTCAAGGTTTAAGTCTCTCGCCCTTGTAGTTCTGAGGGATCTAGATTTTTTGAGGTGAAGCATGTTCATCAATTCCGGGTTGGACATGGCCTTGTATGTCAGGCACAGGTCACCTCTGAGCAGACGGTAAGCGACTGAATAGAGCTGGAGTTCCTTCAGTCGGGCAGCATAAGACATATTTTTGAGACCCTTTATCCTTTTGGTGAGGAACTTTTGGGGCCTTTCCAGTTGCTGCAGGTGTCGTGTCAAATACATTCCGAATGGGGCATTGTACTCAATCATTGGTCTGATGAGTGATGAGTACAGGGGGACGATGACCTCCCTTGATCTAGATGTGAATCCCTTCATGATCAGGTGGGCAATGTAGAAAGTCTTCCTAACTACTTTGGCAATGTGAGTGTCAAACGAAAGGTTACTGTCAACCTGGGTCCCCAGATCCCTGATAACCTCTTCTGTGCTTAGTGGATTGCCACCTATATGGTAGCTAGGGGTAACCTTGTTTTTCCCGAAGGGTATGACTATACATTTTTTGGCGTTTAACTTTAGGCCATGGCTCTGGCACCAGTTATCCGTTTCTATAAGACCCTTCTGAAGGATATCTGTGTCAGACGTGTTCTCAACTATGGTGCCCAGTTTGCAGTCATCTGCAAATTTTGTCAGCCATAACCCTCCTGTGTTTGCTTGTACTTCTGAAAAGTAGATGCCGAACAAGAGTGGGCCCAGGACTGAGCCCTGTGGGACACCACTTGTGACAGGCTTTGAGTCTGACATGGCGCCAGCAACTCTGACCCTGTGGGTTCTGTCACTTAGCCAGTTTGCAACCCATCTTGTGACGTATGGGTTTACATTTAAGCTGATGAGTTTTTCAATGATACCTGAGTGGGGTATTGTGTCAAAAGCCTTTGCCAGGTCGAGGTAGGCTGTGTGGACTGCCTTTCCCTCATCAATGGCCTTGGTGACTGTTTCGAAAAAGTCAACCAAGTTTAAAAGGCACGATCTGCCTTTGACAAAGCCAAACTGGGTCGGATCCAAAGTCTGCAAGTCCCCTATGTCTTTATTTATGAGTTCTATTATGATCCTCTCCATAGCTTTGCAGATCAGGCTTGTCAAGCTGATGGGACGGTAATTTCCAGGGTCGGTGGAGGCACCGCCTTTGTGAAGTGGGACCACAGTTGCCGTACGCCACTCCTTGGGCACGTATCCTGAGGTGAGGCTAAGATTAAACAGCTGCCCTAACTGCGGGTTTAATTCCTCATTGAGTTCGTGGAGCACACAACCGGGGACACCATCTGGTCCCATGGATGCTGTGTTTTTTGCCTTGGAGCGAGCAGTTCTCACCTGTGCGTTAGAGATGTTTGGGGGGCTACAATCCTCTGGTATAGATATCTCACCTTTTGTGGGGGGGGGAGTTTGCACTTACAGGTCTGAGGAGAGTGACGCTTCAACCAGTCCCTTTGAGGGATTCTCTTTCTGTAAAACTAATTCCTGAATGAATCAGTTGTTTTAGTGGGAACATAATGATTTTCCCCAGTCCCTGAAAAAGTAGTATAATTTATTACAGCTGAAATTTCCAATACCTCCCTCAATTCCTCCTGTTCTTTTACCCCTGGAAGATATTCTTGTCACAGCATATAACTTGCCTGACAGCCAGCCTACTCCCCTAAGAAAGCATATATATCATATAAAATTCCTCAGTTTTTTAAGTTGTATATACTCATCCCATATCTGACCCAGTAGTTATTGCTTTAGTGAACCGCTGCTACTAAACATCTGGTTAATGCCAATCCCTCTCTTTCTGACAAGGATGGGAAAGCTTTTGAAAGGTTTAGGGAAAAAGTTAGAATTCTCAGCTGTCAAGCTCATATGTTAAAGTTTTTGATTTTCTCCTTTGAGAATATGCAGAATAATAACACTGTCTGCTTCCTCATTATGTGTAATTTGTTTGCTTCTGTGTTTCATATGGTTACTCGCTGTTTGAAATGTGCTTATGATTCTGCTGATGCCACTCCCATGGCTGCTTTCAGTGCAACTGTTATGAGGAGGTTTGCTTAGTTGTTTTCTCAGAACCTCCCAGAAGATGTCAAAAATGAAAATATGAATTCTCCCTTGGATAGAGAACTAGTTTTTGGGTCATCTGCTGAAGCAGTCCATAAAAATGTGATGAGAGAGATAAGAGATAAGCTGACTCAAGAGATCTCTCAGATTTTTCAGGCTACCTTCTCCAGGTTACCAAAGGGTTTAATCCTACCACTACAGCCTTCATCAAAAATCAAAATAGTCATACCCAGCAAGATGCTGGAAAGCAAACATTTAAAAAACATTGGCATGGGGGTTCCAAAAAAAAGAAAGGAACCTCCATCCCAAACAAAGGACAGTCAAGTCTGAGTGGCTATATTCAGCACTCCCCCACCCCACTCTGGCAAACATTTAATACTTCCAGAAAGTCTGAACCTCCATTTCTCTCTTTGGCAACAGATAGTTTCAGCAAATGGGTTCTAAAAGTAATCTATCATGTTTTATTTGGTGGTGGGAGTCTGTCCTTCATTTTTGAGGGATTCCCCCCATCCACCAGGCCTATCTCCTTTTTTCTCTCTTATCATTCAGTGTATGTTGTCTCGGGGATGACAGCAGCTTCTCCTCAGTTAGGAGAAGGGTTTTATTCAAAAATGTTTCTGGTGCCAGCGAAGGAAGATTGTTGGAAACCATTTTTGGATCCTTCCTTTCTGAACCTGTTTGTGATAGTGGCCAAGTTCAAATATTTTCCCTTCCCAACTTGTTACTGCTTATACCCTCTTTTAGTTTATTTAATGAGAATAGAAAGTAGGATATAGAAACTTTACAGTAGTCAAAGAAAGAAGAATTCTGGTATGTGACTGTATTTGAAGAGGACCATTATGCAGTATGTATGCTAATACTACGGAAAGGGAACAAAATATTTAAAAATGCTATACATTTGCCATTACATCAAAAGAGTGCTTGGAGAGGATACTTTAATTGTGGGTTACAAGGGATGGATAAAGAGTCTATAAGCAAAAAGTAAGTTCTAGAAATAATAAGGAAAGATGACGTGGAAGTACCAGAAAATGAAGATTATCCATGCAGGGAAAGGGAAGTGATAAAAAATGCATTGTGGGATTTTATTTAAGATTTGTTAACCGGGAAATTCTAACTTGGAACAAGCCAATTTTCAGCCGAGGACTGGGGAGAAACACTCCAGATGCATGTCTTTGTAACATGGGAGGAAATCGGAGCAGCCGGAGGAAACCCACATGGATGCAAGGAGGACATGCAGACTCCGCACAGAAGGCACCCAGCTATGAATCGAACCGGAGAACCTCTTGTTGGGAGGCGACATCACTACCGCTACACCACTGCACCATCCAATGTGATGTATAGTACTAGTCTGAAAGTGAAGAAGATAAAGTGGTGATAGTTAGCTTTTCGGGCTATAATGCTATAGCAATAGAAATGAATGAAGAGAAGAATACATTTATATTTATATTAGAGATAAATTTAGAATTCATAAAGTGAGGTATTACAAGAAACATGATGACCTTTTTGATGTATGATAATACTGACATGAGCTTTTGGTACACATTGTGTTGTGGCTGGTTCAATAGTTAGAAAAGGAAAGTGTGTAGTAAATGTACCAACAAAAGGAAATGAGAAAAGATAGGGGAAATACAATACAAAGCCTGCGACTTATGGGAGTTGTGGAAAACATTTAAAATAATTGAATAGAAGCAAAAATATTGTAATATACGAAGACTGGACTAATAAGATGTTACAAAAGGCACAGAAGGAAACAGAGAAAGCTATTACTATTACATGAATAAATTATGTTGTAAAAATGAATGAAAATCAGCACCTGGTTAGGATATATTAAGATATAATTTCTATAATATATATTGTGTATCAGCATTGCAGTTCATTATTAATCTTCACAGTTTAATTAGTCAGCTTTGTAAACGTTTTTGTACTGGTTTGCCACCAAATCACTTCAGTTATTGTGCTGTTGTATTTTCCTAGCTAACAGAAGGATGATCTGAATTACTAAATTCTACAGTGTTTCAAGTAATCAGATTCTCCCTAATCCAAACAAATACCCAGAATGTTTTATGTCTGGTGAGGCTGTTTACTCTCTGCCTATAATCAGTGCCCAGTGCTTCATCTAAAATATTTTTACTGGTGTTTGAAGAACGGAGTTCCTACCCCCATCCCTGAATTGACAGAATAAGACAATGGCCAAAGATGATTAGACAGTGGCAGTAGTAGCCCATACCATCTCTGCCTTCCATTATTTTACCTCAGGGTGGAGTATAGCCTGTCCTTACATATATATATATATATATATATATATATGTGTGTGTGTAATTATGGCAGCCCTGAGACTTATTTTCATTATTTTACATTTCTGTAATTACATTTACATCATTTTTATTGACTTGAGCCCTGCACTGAAGATACAGACTATTCCTACTCAGGCTTGTAGCATTAGACAGAAAAGAAAACTTGAGCACTTCTAGCTTTTTCACAATAGGTCCAAGTTTATAAAAAGTCTTTAGCTTCTGGTGATTTACTGACATAAAACATTTTAACCCTCTGCCCAAGGTGGAAAAGATTCCTTCCTAAAAATATATAAGGGTTTGCTATGTAAATATATTCCATTCTCTCACTCATTCAGGGAGGCCTCAGTTCACTACCAAACACTTCAACAAAAACCGTAGGAAAAACAAAAATTAAGGCGTCACAGGTGAAAATAGCTGCAATAAATCGAACTTTACTGGTACTTCTGGTACCTCGGCCAAATTGCCTTCAAGGAATCTTTCAGTTCACTAGTCAGATGGACTGATTATATGCTAGTTTAGACAGGCAGAGGAGGAAAGTAAGAAAGGAAGGTCTGATGTTGTCAGTTTTTATTCTGTCCTCAACTGCTGGATTCAGATCTGAAACTCGGATCTGACTCAGCTGTCACTAAAGCTCATGGTAACCAAAAAGCTGTAGAGCTTCTCCCTTACTTATAATGCACCAACCCCTAACATACCCCGTATCTCGTTTGCCGCTTTTCGTGAAAAGACATGTTCAGTCTTAGCTCTTGAGTTTCATCAGACAAGTGTATTATTTTTCTCTTAAAATCTCTTTAATATCTTTCTCTTGTATACTTCATTCCCTTACCCTCTTACAGTGTTGTATCTCTGTTATACCATTGTTGGTAGTTTTTTCCCCTTTTCCCTGTTTATACTCACTGATGTAGTTCTGTTACCATTGTTGGTATTCTTTCTGACTTTCCTTTTTCTTATCTTTTTTTTCCTTTATATACAAAAAAGAAATTCTTATATTACTGTTTTTTGGTTATTGTCACTGGCATGGCTGAGTAGGCTCCTTCTGGTTTTAAAAAGTGTCTGAAATGTGGACACAAATTGCCTCTTTCAGACACCCATACTCTTTGTGTATATTGTTTAGGCCTGCGGTATCTTCAGGAGGATTGCCGTGTGTTGCTTTGCCACAATTTCAATCCCAGAGCTCTTGTGGATAGAAGAAACAAGCTTATCCTGAAAGGTTTGTTGCCATCATCCTTTGGTGAAGCTATCCTTGGGGCTCAGTCTCCCATGGTTAAAACTAAGGAGTCCAAATCTCAGTCTCTGAACCCTTCCACTTCCTTGACTATGACTTTGGAGTCTTCTAGGAAAAGATCAAATTCGGAACCGAAAAGATCTCAAAGCTCAGAAAAAAAACTGAGGGATCTTATGTCCTCAGATCCAGCAAAGAAATCTATGGATCTGACAGTTTTGGGTCCCACTGTTCTTCCAAGAACCAATTCTTCTTCTTCTTTTGATGCTGTGCTTTCCAGGGTCCCTTCCCCTTTTATGGAAAGGCACCGATTAAAGTCACCTTCCCTTACCTTGTCTCATTCGTCCAGGAATTTGACTGAGGAAGATATGGACAGAATAATGTGGAAGTTCCTCTTACCACAGATCCAGATGGGTGTTTTACTGCCTCCTACCACCTCAATTCAGGAAGCCTATCCATCTACCACACCACCACTTCATACTCCTTCTCTGATTCCTTTGGTTGCTTCAGAATCCCTAGATCTGAGCCTTCCTGGTCCATCTGGCTTGGATCCAAAGATAACCTTATCTTTGGATCCAAAGCTAACTCTGAGTGCTCCAGCACTGACATCTTTCCAGATGACTCTCGGAGCCAAAGTTTCCTTGTCGAATCTGAGGTATTGTAGTCGACTCCAAAGATTTTGGAGCCATCTCTGCTCCTTGATGCTTCAGTATTGGATAGCTCAGCTCAGACGTCTTCCTCAGGGAGATTGCTTTCAGGGTAGGAGGAGACAGTGGTCTAGAAGCCTGCATTCTCAGCGCCGTGGTCTTCTTCTCTCTTGAGCTGTTTGCCTTCGAGGTAGTGAAGAGGGCATTTTCTGATCCGACAGGACTGATGGGCCCAACCCCCTCGGATCTTCAATGTAGCTCCCAGATGTCTCTGCTCTTAGCGTCTCATCATTCTACACCACAGGGACAGCCACCTAGAGACAGACAGACCACCCAGCAGGGTTTCATAGTCTTTTCTGACACTTCCCTGGAGAACCCCACCAAGGAAGTCCCTAGGAGGAGAAAGTGCAAGAGGAGGCACATGGACTCTCCACAAGAGTAAGTCACTGAGGATACTGATTTTTGAGGGTGAAGGTCCCCACAATCACCTCCAGAAGATGTCTCATTTGACAACATCCTTGAGATCCTTAAAAGAGAGGTGGTTGGACCCCCAGCAACTCTTCACCAGAGGAGTCGGTGTTTCTGGAGGCCTTTGGAGCTGAGCCATTTACCTTCTGGTTTACTCCACCCCTCTGATGAGCTCTTGTCGGGGGTGGAAGGAGCCTGACTCAGTTGAGGCAATACCTAAGAAGCTAGATAGGATTCTGGCTGCACCTGCTGGGTAGGAATTTTGGAGTAAGGGGGTGCCCATGGATGCCATGGTCATGGCAGTGGCCACCAAAAAGGAACTTGCCGAATAAAGTTCTTCTGTTCATCCCCTAACAGGAAGTCTAGGGCAATAGACAGGTTTGTGAACATGTCTATGCTTCAGTGACCTTTGCTCTTAGGTCGTGAAACTATTTGGTACGTTTTACTAGGTTGCAAAGGGACTTAATGTAAGAACTTTCAAAATCCCATTCAGGGACTGTTTCTGTCAAGGCACAATTATGTGTGGTCTCTTAGTGGGCTACTTTCCAATCCATCTCAAATTCATCCATGAGTCTTATTTCGCATGCAGCCGAAGGTGCCTCAAGGGCAGTGGGTTCAGGCATATCCTTTAGGAGGCATGCCTGGATGGGGTCTATATTATAACATTGAAGTTCGTAAACATCGAATGTTATAATATCGAACCCCAAACACCGAAATCTGAAAACATCGAACAGTCAGAATAGCATATTTTTTCCCAGGGAAAAAAATCGCTATTTCGAGAAAAAAACACACAACACAAACACTCACAAAAACAGCAATCCACACACATACACTTAAAATCCTACACCTAAACCTAAACTAAACTTTACATACACTACTAGCTATCCACTTACCTTAACCCAACCCTAACCCTAAGGTCCATCACTATCGCACACTCACCTCACACGTGTCCTAACCCTAACTCACCTAACCCGCCCCCTAACCCTAACGTCCACATAATCGCATACTTACCTGACCCGCTCCCTAACCCGCCCACTAACCCTAACCTACACACAATCGTACACTTACCTGAAGCTGACCCGTAATGTTCCAACATATCGAATGCTGAAAACAGTGAAGCCACAGCAACGGCTTACCGAATTCTTTCCCTGGGAAAGAATTTGGTGTCCTGCACCTTTGCTGTTTTCAGCGTTCGACATTACGGGTTCGATATTATAACATTCGATGTTTATAAAATTTGATGTTATAATATAGACCCCCTGGATGTGCATATGTGATTTTACAGAGCCCTTCAAGTCCTCATTCGTCAATACTACCTTTGATGACAGTGCATTGTTTGGCCCAAAAGTGAAGGACACATTATCCATGTGTGAGAAGGATGGAAAGACCCAGTCTGCAGTGGGCGTATGTTTTTCAACCCTTCGAAGATCCTTTTCTAGGAATCAATGCAGCAGTCAGAAAATGTGGTTCAGAAAGTCACAGGATCCTTTCCAGGACGCACTTGGAGAAAGATCTCCTAGGAGCAGATGGGTGAATTCTAATGGATGATGAAGCCCCCATGGCAGAGGAGCCCGTGAAACCAGGGGTCCAGAGACTCTTTCTCTGCTGGACCCTACAGGCGGTCCTGAAAGGAGGCCTGATTGTCCCCCTCTGGAGGCAATCATAAGTCAGCTATCCCTGCACCAGAGAGCCTGGCTAGATATAACAAAAAATACACTCTTCTATTGAGACCCTCATATAAAGACCCTACTCCAACATGGGATTTGAACTTGGTACTACTGGCCTCAATTTATTCCTCCTTTGAACCAGCAGCTAAATGTGACCTTAAGTTCCTGACTTGGAAAACTGCCTTTCTAGTGACCATTACCTCAGCTAGAAGAATTTCAGAACTTCAAGCCTTGTCATCGAAACCTCCCTACTTGAGCTTTCATAAGGGCTAGAATTGCATTACCAACCAATGTGTCTTTCCTTCCCAAGGTGGTGTCAGAATCCAATATCAACCAGTCCATTAATTGGCCAGAATTCCTTCCTAAATTTGAAAACAAAGGTGAATATATGTGGCATTTATTGGATGTTCACAGACAAATAGGGTTTTTATTTACATAGGGCAAAAGAAATCAGAAAGACAGACAAACAGTTTGTTTCCTTTGGAGATTTGAAATTAGGTAAGCCAATTGCAAAAGTAACTCAAGCCAGGTGGCTGGCTGACTGTATTTCTTTCATCTATAACAAACTGGATCTAACCTTAACTAAACTTGTAAGAGCCCATTCAACTAGGTCCATGGCACCTTCTTCAGTGTTTCTATCTAGGGCTTCCATGGATGACTTATGTGCAAGTGGGCAAATCTTCATACTTTTGTCACTCATTACAAATTGGATTTGGTCTCAAGGGATAGAGCAGCTTTTGGCTCTGTTGTGCTCAGGAATATCCTTCCTTAGAGTTCACCTGGGATTTTAGGTACCTGGGGACTTTGTCCCAACAGCTGAGGATAGAATGAAAATTGACAATATCACATAAAGAAGTTATGTACTCACCATCACGTTCCATCTGTGTTGTCCATTTTCATTCTTCCTTAACTTCCTGCCCACCAGCCCCAACCCTTATTTCAACAATCTTCTGAAAGAACGAGATATTGTAAGGATACCACTGTCCTTTATGACTGAGCTCCAAACAGAGTTCCCTCTGTAGGACATGTGCAAATTTATGTGTCTTTATATATGCACATTAGCATATACCATTTCAGGTAAAATCAACAAACAAGATCTGGGGTATGTTAGGGGTTGATGCATTATGGGTAAGAGAGAAGCTCAAGAGCTTTTTCGTTACCATGAGCTTTAATAATGGCTGAGTCAGATCCGAGGATCGGATCTGAACCCAACAGTTGAGGACGAATGAAAATGGACAACACAGATGGAAAGTTATGGTGAGTAAATAACTTCTTCTTTTATTCCCTTTTCAGCACACCATGCAATTATTTTCCTTGGTTCCATGAAGAAACTGTCACTTTTTTTTTCACATATATCATTTGTAACCACTAAACTATAGCTTATTACAGGAGAGTATCATTTAATAGCCTGTGTAACATGTGCTGTTTTACTCTAACCCAAGCAGGAACAGTGACTCTGCACAAATTAATTCTTAGAACTATATTTCCTTCACTTTTAATCATAGACTCCCAAGTTACCAATACCTGTTCATGAGAAAAGTTTTCTAGTATCACTTGTATGCCTACATCATTAGGGACCTCATCAGAAGTGCTTTCCTCAGAGTTAATATTTCCTAGCTTTTCTATACTCTTTGGTGCTTCCTCTGAATTAAGATTTGTGTTGGTTTTCCCTACTACCCCAATACTCCTTTTCTTCATTTTTTTTCTTTTTGTGCCTTGCAGAGAAGCAGGGATCACTCAGAATTTCTTCATCAGAGTGTTGATAAGGCTGCATCATCACATAGTAGTTGCTGCCAGGTGTCTCCCTAGCAAATATCGACTGTTGTTTGATAACTTGTTCCCTTCCTACTTCAGTGTTTGTGCTTAAAGTTAGGTTATGTGTCCATATGTGCTTCAGCTGAAGCCATTGTGTTTTGCATATTTAGAATCTCATAACGTTTATCAAGGTATAGGCACTTGCCGTTAGTTTGGGTGTCGGCGGGTAAAATATCTTTATTGTTTATGTACGTTTTCCAGTAGACAGGAGGTGGTGAAGATTTATCCATTTCATGCATGACTGAGAGTGGATATACTACCCCAGAATCTGCCAGGAACTTGATGAGTTAACTAATAGGTAGAAAACTCCTGGGGTTAAATAGAGTCAGTGCAACCAGGTCAACAAATATTACAATTACTTTAATAAAAATCATCGGGGGGAGGGTTGAGATGATTAAACAAATTCAAAACCACATAGCTCTCAAGACCAATACTCCACTATAGTGGTAATTACACCTGCCCTACTATAGCTACAAACAACAGCCTGGAAACCTATAAATGCTCTAATACTTAATTACAGTGGGTATTACACCTCCCTACGGTAGCTACATATCAACAGCCGCCCACCTTTAAATGCTGTAATACCTCACTACTGTAGGTATTACACCTCCCTAGAGTAGCTACAAACTAACAGCCTAGCCACCTGTAAATAGTCTAATACTTCACTACTGTGGGTATTACACCTCCCCTGCAGTAGCTACAAACCAGCAGCCTAGCCACCTGCAAATGCTGTAATATTTTACTGCTAGGGTTACTAATTTTTCCCCACAGAAACTACAATACAATCGCAACAATAAAAAGTAACAATAAACAGAACATCTCGCTTCCTGGATCTATTTAAATAGATACAGCTCCTAGGTGAAATGGGATGAAAAACATTGGACCAATAAGCAGCTTTATTTAGTTTATAAACTACCCTCAGACCAAATGCAAAGCAAAAAGATAGAGCAGTGCACACAGAAAAAAAGCAACTCTGCACACACACATACACACACACACAGACACACACACACACACACACACACACACACACACACACACACACACACACACACACACACACACAGAGCTAAAACCCTGCTATAATACCATACTACTGCAGGGTCTACACTTTCGCCAAAATAGTATCAGGAGCTTAACTGTCTGCATATATGAAATTGGAATTGGATGAAAACAGAGTAACTGTTGACGTTATGTTGTCCTATGTTGCCTTCATTCTTGCTGGTTGGGGTTCGGAGCCGATCCTCGGCTCCAACTCGGCTGCATACCAAAGCTTGAGAACTTCCACTGGCTTGAGGCTACAACCTATCCCAGGATGCCTAGCGGCTGTTCCCCAGATCTCATTTGCCGCTTGAAAAATCGGGATTGTCTTCGCTGGCTCAGGCTAGTTATTACTTTTATTATACATTTTTTTTATCTCCTTGACACAAAAACTGTTCATTAGAGTCTATTAATATCTTCCCTTACTCAGTAGTGTACTCATGTGTTGTTTGTTCATTACTTGGTGCGTTCTTCGACTGTTTCTCCTTAGGGCCCATTTTTTTCTTCTATCCCCTTAGAGAATCCATTTAATTTAGAGGATTATTTTCTCTTCAGCCAATTTTTTTCCTAGTGGGCTTCTTCCCCATTCCTTAGGAGTCACCGTTTAAGTTAGAGGCATCTCATTGGGTTGGAGAAGACTGTCGTTTAACTTAGAGACTTCTCCTCCAGCCCACTTTTTCTGTCCTTGTTTATATATATATATATATATATATATATATATATATATATATATATATATATATATATAAACCTCTCTTACCTTTGCTTTCCGTATTGTTCTTGCTATTGTAGTTGGTTTCCTTTGGTCTCCTTAATAATGTCTCAAGAATCTGCTAAGGAATTGAGGCAATCTGAGTTTAAAAAGTGCGCAAGACAATTTGGGTTTAAAAGTGCAATTCATGCACCCAGAAAATGTCTTTAACGGACGGACACACAAGTTGTATGTATTGCTTAGGAACAGTCCACCTGCAGGATTCTTGCTCCATTTGTCATGTTTTCAGTGAGTGGGTCCTGCAGGAAAGAAAAAATAAACTTATTTTAAGAGGTTTGTTGAAAGGCCCTTTTGAAACAATGGGAGAAGGTAATCAGGCCTCTAAATCTGACAAGCCAAAAAAAGTCAGCTTCATCGGCTCCGGTGTCTGAGCCCTCAAGCAGTCATAAAGAACAAGCATCTTTGGAGCTGAAGGTTATCAGTTCTGACAAATCTGGCCTTCCCTCGATTCCATCTGAGTCCCCAAAACCGTCGTGGAGCCAAAAAAGGAGTCGGTCACCATCATTGGAACCGGTACACTCAGTGCCGCAATCTCCCTTACTACAGTCTGTGGCAGGTAGTCGCAGGTCATCGACCCATTCCTCTCGGTCCTCCAGAAGTTTATCGGATGACAACGTGGAGCGGGTGGTGAAGAGGTTGCTGCGGATACGAGCCCTGGCAAAAATTATTTCGAGCCCAGCCCATCGGGACATGGAGCTGACCACTGTATTTCAGGTGCCATCTATTCCTCCTCCGACTTGGATGAGTTTGGAGTCAGAGTGTCAGGAAGTTGTTGTGCTGGAACTGGCGGAGCCAGTAATCACTCACTATATTTTGGCTCCGACATCTACTCCGATCTCGTCAATGTTGTCTTCCATCGAGGGATCTGGGAACCGACACTCCCTGGTCAGTTCTGTGGGGGGGGGTCGAGTTGGACTCTTGTTGGAACCGACTCTCCCACTCAGCGCTTTGGCACAGGTGAGTTCGGCCGCCACATCAGCCTTGGAGACATCCTCCTCAGTGAGGGGGGGATCTCCCGGTCCCTTGGGACTGGAGTCTCTCTCAGCCCAGGATCGCGGTGTCTTTGAGGTGAAGAGGAGTGTGCTCTCCACTGAGTCTGCTCCACCTTCGGCTCCAGCCACTCTTCCCCCTAAAAGACCAATGACTACTGCTTCATCATCCCTCCATCAGCCCCAGAGTAGAGAGTCAGTGCACCAGGAAACCCCAATGGGAGGAACCCCCTCTTTTGACACCTCCCCGGAACATCCTCCCTCGGAGGATCCTCGGAAGAGACAGCGTAAGAGGAAGCACATAGACTCCCCTGAGTCTGTCACTTCTGATACCGACTTAGAGGATTCAGAAGGGTCCTCATGGTTGCTCTCTGAGAATGTCTCCTTTTCGGACATCCTAGAGATCCTTAAGCAGTGGGGTAGCTGGAAATCCCTCTCCCCTTCTGAAGATGAGTCAGTATACCTGGAGGCATTTGGCTCTCGCCCCTCCACCTCTTGGGTGTCTCTGCCTTTTGACCCGCTCCTGGATGTTGTTAGTCAAAAGTTGTGGGACTCTCCGGAGTCAGTGGACTCTGTTCTGAGGAGGCCAAACAAATTCATTACGGCCGCAGAGAATAGACAGTACTTAACAAAGAGAGTTCCAGTAGATGCGATGGTGATGGCAGTGTTCACAAAGGAGGAGTTAGCTGCTGAAACTTCTGCATCTCTCCATCCGCCAAACAAGGAGTTTTGAATGATGGACAGATACGAGAAGCGTATGTTCTCCTCAGTGGCCTTTACCCTACTGTTGCTGAATTACTTATCACATTTCACCCAACTTCAGAGGGATCTCCTTAAAGAGCTAGGAGATACCCTACAAGGTGCTACAGCCCAGGGTTTGTCAGATAAGATAAATTCCCAGTTTGCGACCTTAACCTCAGTTATGAACTCCTCCATGTGCTTCCTCTCCTATGCAGCTGATGGACTGAGCAGGGAAGCAGGCACAGGAATAGCTCTTAGGAGACATTCCTGGATGCACCTCTGTGAGTTTGCTGAACCCTTCAGATCTTCCTTTATTGATGCCCCACTTAATGGCTCGTCCTTGTTCGGGCCAAAAGTAAAGGAGACCCTCACCAGGAGCCATCAAGATGGCAAGACTCTATCTGCCATCGGAGTGCGTTTTTCCACCCCTACCAGACCTTATCCTAAAGGTCAAAAGAGCAGAAAAATGTGGTTCCAGAAGTCCAAAGGAGTCTTGTCGGACGCTAGTGGTGATCTTTCCCCCAGGGGCAGAGGGGGGAATAACAAAGGAAGACGCTGTCCATGCAGCAGAGGGAGTCCGCAAAACCAGGGTGACAGAGATACATTCTCCGGTCGGCCCTTCCAGCACTCCTGAAAGGAGGCCTGACTGTCTACCTCTGGAGGCAGTCGGGGAAGACTATCACTGTACCCAGAAGCCTAGCTACAATTGACTCAAGACAAATGGGTACAGTCCATTATATCTAGGGGATACAGCATTCTTTTCCACTGTCAATCTTGTCTGTCAAAGTCTGTCCCAGATATTCCACCCAGTCAAAGGTATCAAGCAACCCTGGGAATTCAGAGGTTGCTAGGAAAAAGAGTCATCCAAGAAGACCCCGCAGACCAGATCGGATCCGGAATTTGCTCAAGGTTCTTTTTAGTTCCAAAAAAGACAGGGGACTGGAGACCAATATTGGATCTCAGCAGACTAAACAAGTCAGTAAAGAAAGCAAAGTTCCGGATGGTAACACTGAAGTCTATACTAGCTTTTCTGGGGCAAGACAATTGGATGTGCTCTTTGGATCTTCAGGATGCATACTACCACATAAAGATGGACAGGAGCTCCAGAAGATTTCTACACTTCCGGCTAGGAGCCAGTCATTATCAGTTCAGAGCTCTGCCCTTTGGTCTCACTACAGCCCCCAGAGTGTTTACCAAATGCATGGCAGTAGTCACGGCTCATCTGAGATGTCAAGGATTCCAGATGTTTCCATATTTAGACAACTGACTCCTGACTGCCACCACCAAGCACCTACTAATCAGATTGAGGGACACCACCATCCATCTCTACTCAGACCTACTCATTACTATATATATAGAAAAACTGCCTTGTTGCCATCACAGTGTATTGGTAGCAAAATTGCCTCAAGAGAGAATACAAATGCTAAGCAGTAAAGTATCTATCCTACTTAAGAAGAAAAAGGTACAAACAAATTTTGTCCTCAAGGCCTTAGACTCAATGGCAGTGGCGATAACACTAGTCCCACTGGCACGATTACACAAGCGGATATTACAGTGACTACTCTTTGCTCAGTGGTCCATACAGGAGTTACCAATGTCACTCAAGATTTTCATTATGGATGTCTGCAAGGGGGACCTACTATGGTGGCTTCAGTCCACTCAGGTACCGATGGGCAGACCGTTTGTACTCCCTCAACCTGTCGCTAGAGTGACCATGGACCCATCCCAGATAGGAGGGGGCATTATCGGGGACACACTGTCCAAAGGGTTTGAAAAAATCATGAGTACCATTTGCACATCAATGTCCTAGAAATGAGGGCGGTGCTTCTGGCGTTGCAAGCATTTCAGAGCTCTCTTCCCATGGGGACTGTTGCAATCCAAACAGACAATATGTCGGTGGTATGGTACATCAACAAACAGGGGGAAACCAGATCCTATCCGCTATGTTGAGAGGCCCAGATAGTTTGGCAATGGGCAATTTCTTCTCATCACTTTCTGACGGCAATGCACATTCCGGGGAAATTCAACGTAATAGCAGACAGGCTAAGCAGAGCAATTCTCATGCCTCATGACTGGTCCCTGAATCAGGAAGTTGCAAATCAAATTTTTTGCAAATGGGGCCGGCCTTGCTGCAACTTTTTTGCCACTCCTTTCAATGCCAAATGCAGCAACTACTTTGCCCTCATTTCCCCTCCGGGTGTGTCACTGAGGGATGCAGTCATCCACGATTGCCCCCCGCGACTTCTTTATGCTTTTCCTCCCATTTCCATTGATTCCGAAGGTTAGTCAGAAAGCCAAGTCATTGAGTTGCAGGATAATTCTCATTGCTCCTTACTGGCCTTGTCAGATATGGTTCCCCTTTCTTTGGCTCCACCTTCAGGAGGACCCGTGGATCCTGGACCCAGTGCCGGATCTTCTGACGCATCAGTCAGGAACGCTTCATCCCACTCTTCAGAGCATCAAGCTGACAGCTTGGTTACTCCACTTTCAGTTTTAGCCAAGCTTCCAGAATTATCCCCTACAGTACAGCACATTCTGGTTTCCTCACACAGAAAGACAACTAGGAAACTTTGTGCAAGCAAATGGAGAAGGTTCTCTTGTTGGGTGGACAAAAAACACATAGATCCCTTTACAGCCCCTATACTTGCAATTTTGGAATTTCTAACAGAAGTCTTTAATCAAGAGGCAGCAGTGGCCACTATACAAGTACATTTATCAAATTACTATGTGGGAGACCTCGGATCCAATGTAGTGTCCCATAGATTATGCAAAGCTTTCCTCAGGAGTACTTTTGTATTAAGATCACTCTTAAGGGAACCTTCTCCTCCATGGGACCTAAATTTAGTATTATCATCCTTGATCCTTCCTCCCTTCGAACCAGCATCCTCTTGTTCACTAACATTTTTATCTTGGAAAATAGGCTTTTTAACAGCAATTACTTCAGGTAGGAGAGTTTCAGAGTTGCAAGCTCTGTCTATCCGCCCTCCATATTTGATTTTTCACAAAGATAGAGTTTCCTTCAGAACAAATCCTTCTTTCTTACCAAAAGTTTGTTCTGAAGTGAATTTAAACCAATCTATAGAATTGCCTGTGTTTTTCCTAGCTATGGCAACAAGGCAGAATATAAGCTTCATCAACTGGATGTGCATAGACTGTTGCATTTTTACTTGCATAGGACCAAAGACTTCAGAAAGTCAGACCAGTTGTTTGTTTCCTATTCAGAAAATAAAAAAGGCATGGCAGTCTCAAAAGTTACTTTGTCCAAATGGCTTACTGAGACCATCACCTATAGCTATAATTCTCATAATAAAGAACCGCCAGGGAAAGTTAAAGGACATTCAACTAGAGCGGTATCTACCTCCATTGCCTTTCAATCTAGTCTCCCATTGGATTCAATTTGTGCTGCTGCTACATGGGTTAATCCTCACACCTTTATCTCTCATTACAAAGTAGGTGTGGCCTCCCGGACCAGGGCATCCTTTGGTTCCACTGTCCTGAGGAGTTTATTCCCTTGAGCCTCCCAAAAGAAAGGTGCTGGGGACTCTGGCCCAACCAGCAAGAATGAAGGCGAGATAGGACAACATAACATAAAGAAGGCATGTACTCACTATAACGTTCCATTTTGTTGTGCAGTATCTCGCCTTCATTCTTGCATCCCACATAGGTTCATAGGTTCATAGGTTCATACTAGGCTATCTGCCCGAGGGCATTTATAAGCCTAGCCCATAGTTTTGTGGCTTACGCCACCCCTTTAGTTTGGAGAAACTATGCCCATTATTTTGCTCTGCCTCTGTCGAGCAGTGACACTGAGGTAACCCCTGGGATGTATCTGCGATCTCCCATCCATTGGTCAAGATTCCTCTTGAACAAGGCCAGCGAGGTGCTCTGCCTCACCTAAACCGGGATTTTGTTCCACAACATAGGAGTCTTTGGGTGATGAATCTATCCCTCCAGCACGCCTATTTAATACCGTGGTCAGGTTTTAAAGTCTCGCCCCTTGTGGCTCTGAGGGATCTAGATTTTTGAGATGAAGCATGTTCATCAAATCTGGGTTTGACATGGCCTTGTATGTCAGGCATAGGTCACCTCTGAGCAAGCGGTAAGCAACTGAATATAACTGGAGTTCTTTCAGTCGGGCAGCATAAGACAGATTTTTGAGACCCTTTATCCTTTTGGTGAGGAACTTTTGTGGCCTCTCCAGCTGCTGCAAGTGTCGGGTCAGATACATTATCATTGGTCTGATGAGTGATGAGTATAGGGAGACTATGACTTCCCTTGATCTAGATGTGAATCCCTTCATGATAAGGTGGGCAATGTAGAAGGTCTTCCTAACTACTTTAGCAATATGAGTGTCAAATGAAAGGCTACTGTCAACCTGGGTTCCCAGGTCCCTAATAACTTCTTCTGTGTTCAGGGATTGCCACCTATATGGTAGCTAGTAACCTTATTTTTCCTAAAGGGTATGACTATGCATTTCTTGGCATTTAACTTTAGGCCATGGCTCTGGCACCAGTTGTCCGGTTCTGTGAGACCCTTCTGAAGGATATCTGTGTCGGATGTGTTTCAACCACGCCGCTCAGTTTGCAGTCATCTGCAAACTTTGTCAGCCATAACCCTCCTGTGTTTGCTTGTACTTCAGAAAAGTAGATGCCAAACAAGAGTGGGCCCAGGACTGAGCCCTGTGGGACACCACTTGTGACAGGCTTTGAGTCTGACATGGCGCCAGCAACTCTGACCCTGTGGGTTCTGTCACTCAGCCAGTTTGCAACCCATCTTGTAATGTATGGGTTTACATTTAAGTTGATGAGTTTTTCAATGATACCCGAGTGAGGTATTGTATCAAAAGCCTTCGCCAGGTCTAGGTAGGCTGTATGGAAAAAGTCAACCAAGTTTAGAAGGCATGATCTGCCTTTGACAAAGCCAAACTGGGTTGGATCCAAAGTCTGCAAGTTCCCTATGTCTTTATTTATGAGATCCATTATGATCCTCTCCATGGCTTTGCAGATAAGGCTTGTCAAGCTAATGGTACGGTAATTTCCAGTTTGTGGAGTGGGACCACAGTCGCCACTCCCTGGCAATGCATCCGGAGGTGAGACTAAGATTGAACAGCTGTCCTAACTGTGGGTTTAATTCCTCATTGAGTTCATGGAGCACACAGCCGGGGACACCATCAGGTCCCATGGATGCTGTGTTCTTTGCCTTGGAGAGAGCAGTTCTCACCTGGGCGTTAGAGATGTTTGGGGGGCTACAATCATTTGGTATAGATATCTCTTCTTTAGGGTTTGCACTGAACCTGTCAGCCAGTATGTTGGCAATGTCTGTAGGATCAGTAATCTTCACATCATTTTGAACTAATTCTGAGCATATCTGGGAGTTTCCTCCTAGGTTTCTGACATAGCTAAAGAATGCCTTATGGTTGTCTTTGGAGTCCTTAGCTATTTTTTTCTCAAAATTAGCTTTGGATGACTTTATGAGAGCTCTTAGCTTTTTACTTATAATGATCAGCGGTATCTTACCTTTTAAGGATTTTGCTCTATCTTGTAGTAGCTTTCTCCTTTTGTTGTAGAGTTTGTTTATGGCTGGGGTCCACCAGACTGGACGCTTGCCTTTGGTACAAAGAGTCTTTGTTTTGCTTGGGATTGCCTGATCCATGCAGCCCTGCAGGTGCTGGTAGAAGGCATTTGTAAGTGATTCAGCGGTTTGAGTAATGTTAACCTTAAAGGAGACCACACTAGTCTTTAGAAGTGTGAAGTAGTTCTTTACTGTGGTCTTTTTCATTTTGGGGGGGGGCGGGATGAGGACCTCCAGCGAGATTAGTTTGTGATCAGATCTCACCAGTGAGGGGTATACTTCCGGCGTTGAACATTGTGCTCCCATGTTCGTGATGATGAGATCAAGTATGTTTTCTCCTCTTGTAGGGATGGTGACTAGTTGTTCCATGGCATTTGAGTTTATGAATTCCAGGAACTTTTGGGCTAGAGTGTTTGGGCTTGAGTAGTGTTCCCAGTCTATATTAGAGTAATTGAAGTCACCTAGTATGATGGTGTTTGGAGATACATTTATCCCCTCCAGTGTTTTCAGAAAGGCCATATGAGGTTCCTGAGTTTGCGAGGGTGGCCTGTAACATGCTACAAATTGCAGAGCAGTCTTGCCTATGGTTAATTGCACCTGGATGGTTTCATGCCACCAATCTTGAGGTGTGGGTGTCCTTGATGAATATGGATACCTCCTCCTTTCTTGGTATTGTCTGGGTTTGGGGAACGCATGATATGAGGTAAAACCTGATAGTGCTGGGGTGCTCTCAGGAGCCTTGAACCAGGTTTCTGTCACAGCACAGACATCGATGTTCTCCATACTGAGGGTGGCCTGTAACATGCTACAAATTGCAGAGCAGTCTTGCCTATGGTTAATTGCACCTGGATGGTTTCCGATGCATCGTGCGATGCCACCAATCTTGAGGTGTGGGTGTCCTTGATGAATATGGATACCCCTCCATTCCCTCTCCTGGAGGATCTAGAGGAGTTTACAGCTGGCAAAGTATAGTCTGATTCCCTTCTTGCCTCTTTACCTTTATGACCAATATATTTCAAACAATTTTTTCTCTATGTTAGCATACACTAGGAAGTAGTCTCTCAAACAAGATCTGGGGAACAGCCGCTAGGCATCCTGGGATAGGTTGTAGCCTTGAGCCATTGGAAGTTCTCAAGCTTTGGGTATGTGGTTGAGTCAGTGCTGAGGATCCCCAACCAGCAAGAATGAAGGCTAGATACTGGACAACAAGCATGGAACGTTATGGTGAGTATATAACTTATATTTTTGCCTTTTTAGTGAACTACCTCCAACTCGGGCAGATGGGACCTTATTTTATTGACTGATACGAAGGGTGTAATTTCAGGACTGCAGAATCCCACATATTTTGTACCATTGTGTAGTACCTGAAGTGAATCCAAGGACCTGGTGTAGGAACAGGACACAGCCTTCAGAATGTAACCAAGTACGTTGCTCTGATCATGTAAGAGCAGAGCAAAGTCTGTAATTTTGGTTACGCAAAATGTTCTTTTCAGTAGTGTGTGAAATTAGAGTCAGCCACATGGATAAAGAAGTAGCTTATCTAGCAAAACATGTGTAACATAATTTGTAGTCCTGTGATGGTGTTACTTGGATATATTTTTATTTCCCATTCTGTCAGCTGCTATTTTAAAAACTTTCTGCTGTTTCTGTCATTTATCATGCAAATATATACTTTGGCTACAACTTGTACTTGTCCAACTTTGATTGCATTAATCTTTTCTTTTCTATTTCTGGGACCACCTACCTGCCTACTTCTACTCTAACCCAGAAAACAAATTTAAATAAATGAGTTAATGAAATCAACAAACTGCAGTAGCAATATCTTAACTAGCATTTAAGGTACAGTTTGTGACATGCAAAGCAGCTTTCCGTTGCAGCAGTTGTCTTCCTGTGTTTCAGTTTAAACGTCTATCATCTCACTCTCCTTTCCTTTTTTACTAGATTGATGTCATCAAGAAGGCACATCAACAAGAGCAGGAAATTGAAGATTCGGAGGTCTCGCCGAGAGAAGTTGGACATAACATGTATATTTTGGCTCTGCAGGTAGATACCCTTCTTTTACTTGGTGAAGGGATGAATACACATTAACTTTTGGGGAAAACATGTATCAGTTGCTTGGTTTCAAGTCCAGACACTTACTCTCTCAGGCTAAAAAATGGTGAATTCAAAGTGACATGAAGGGTTTTGGTGTCTGAGCTAGGCACTAAGGGATTGCGTGTGTGTGTGTGTGTGTGTGTGTGTGTGTGTGTGTGTGTGTGTGTGTGTGTGTGTGTGTGTGTGCTGTTTTACTGATTTTGACAATGACAGAAATGTAAAAAGGAACCTCTGGGTTCAAGCAGTATAAGGACTGTGGCAAAAAGATGCCCAATTCGGATGAGCATCTTTCATGCGTTTATTGTCTGGGTGCCCCTTATCTGGAAATTCAACCTCCATGAGAACTTGTAAGGGTTTCAGTGCTTGAAGTACTGCAGAAAGGCAAAGTAAGTTCATTTTTAAGAGTTTACTGAAATGTCCCTTTGGTGAAGCTCTCTCTCTGAGGCCAAGACTTCAAAATCTCTTAAGACTGAATAAAAAAAAATGGAGCCATTCGGTACCATATTCCCCCAAGATGCACAAGTTTAAGACTCCAAAATCTCAGGTTCCAACTCCTTCATTGGAACCAAAACCAAATGTTCCAAAGAGTGTGCTGACTTCTGCTCCAGCACCGATAAAATCTCCCACTGTACCATCTACCTTTGAAGCTATTCAGACGCCTTTGGTACCGGCCATGTTTTCAGCACCGATGACCTCTCCGGCACCGATAGTTGTCACCTCAATGGTTTTGGTTCCATCTCCTGCCAAACAACAGTCTATGGTGCCAAAGATTGAGATGCTAAGTACCCCCAGGACTAGATACTCCCCTTCAGTAGACCTCTTTTTGAGTCAGCAGCTAAGTCCCTTTGAAGAAAGACCTGAATCTCCTTCGGGGATGTCCATCCATTCCTCCAGGAGTTTTTCAGAAATGGATGTAGTAAGATTAGTGGATCAGCTCTTGGCAGCAGGAGGCATCCCTCCACCTTCTTGGTCCTCTCTCCCTCCCGGAGCTGAGGCTTATTCTCCCAGGACTCCTACATATTTTCCTCCTTCAACCTTTCCCCAGCTCATGGACCCCACTGCTTTGATACTTCTGGTGCCAACTGCTTCGGTACTGACAGTGGATCTCACATCTGTGCTGGAACCTACTCTGTGGTCTTCAGCTCCATTGGAACCGTCACACCTGTGGGGATCAAGATTTGGCTAACATTTTCGCGATCCTGGATTGGCTCAGACTTTTTCTACAGTGCCATCTATGGATCTCGGTTTCATGGTAGTTTCAAGTCCTCTCTCAGCTCCTGTTCTGGGAGGTGGCTCATTGGAGTGGGATGTGACCCAGGTTCTGTGGTTGTCTTTCTCAGTTCTGGGCTCCCATCCCTCTTTGTGCAGGCCTGCCTTCCAGATTATGGAGAGAGCTCTAGCCTCAGCAGGCTTACAGTTGGAACCATCCCTGTTGGAGTGCCATATTTTTGTTCCCTCTGGTTCACAGCTGCCACAATCTGCTACATCGGGACAGCAGGCACGAAAGCAGCAAGATACCTAGTTCAGGGTCCCCTACCTTCAGAGTCCTCTTCAGATCTTCCCCCTGAGGAGCCACCCCATAAGAGAATGTGCAAGAGGAAGCACCTAGATTCTCCAGAAGAATCAGTCACTGAGGATACAAACTACGATGAAGGGGAAGGGTCCCCATGGTCACCCCGTGAAGATGCCTTCTTTGGAGACATCCTGGAAATTTTAAAGCAGAGGGGTGACTGGAAGCCCTCAAACCCATCCTCCAAGGAATCTGTTTTCTTGCAGGCTTTTCTTGCCCAGCCATCTACTTCTTGATTGACCCTGCCTGTGGATGAACTAATTAAACTCATTGTGCAGCATGCATGGAAGGCTCCTGATACCATAGAACCAATTCCTCGGAGACCAGACAAAATTCTTTCAGTCCCTGAGGATCAGCCCCATTGGTTAAAGGGTCTAGCAGTGGATGCCATGGTGGTGGTAGCAGCCACCAAAAAGGAACTCACCGAAGAAAGTTCAACTGTCCATCCTCCAAACCCAGAGTCTTGGATGACGGACAGATTTGGGAAGTGGGTCTTTGCTTCAATGACCTTCACTATTCAGTCCTTGAATTTTTTGGCACCCTTCACTCGACTCCAAAGGGATCTGATAACTGCGCTTTCAGACACCTTGGCAGGAGCAGTGTCTGACGAGGTCTGGGATAAGGTTGCCTCCCAGCTTGCCACCCTAGAGTTGATCTCTAATTTGTCTATGCAGCTTATTGCACATACAGCCGAAGGGACGTCCAGAGCAGCAGGAACAGGCGTTGCCATTAGGTGCCACACCTGGATGCACTTGTGTGATTTTGTGGACCCCTTCAAGTCTTCCTTTGTCAATGCCCCTGTGGATGCTACTTCATTGTTTGACACAAAAGTCATAGACACATTAGCCAAGTGTAAGAAGGACAGGAAGACCCTTACTGCTTTGGGCATGCGTTTTTCCACTCCTCAACAACCTTACTCCAGGAATCAGAGGAGTGAAAAGATGTGGTTCAAGAAGACCCAAGGGCCTTTTCAGGACACATGTAGTGAGAATTCTCCCCAGGGCAGAGGGAGGAACTCATTGAGGTGTAGTGGGGAGATCTGCACAACCAGGGTTCCAGTGATTCCTTTTCTGGACAACCCTACCAGTGCTCCTAAGCGGTGGCCGAATTGCTTACCTCTGGAAGCAGTTGGGGAAAGATTTTCTCTGCACCATGCAGCCTGGCACTCTATAACATCAGCTTCCTGTGTGCAGACAATAATTACCAGAGGTTACCGTATTCCCTTCAGTCTTTTTCCCAAACCACAAAGACAAATCCCCGATGTTTCACTCAGTCAGAGAGATATAGCAGCACTGGAGATTCAAAAGCTGCTTCAAAAAAGAGTCATCCAAGCAGTCCCACCAGACCAGATAGGATCCGGATTTTACTCAAGATTCTTTTTAGTTTAAAAAAAAAGAAAGGGGACTGAAACAAACAAAATTCCGGATGGTCACGGTTCAGTCTATCCTTCCATTTCTGGATAAAGATGATTGGATGTGCTCTATAGATCTTTAGGATGCATATTACCACATAAAAAATAAACAAACTGCTCCAGAAGATATCTCTGCTTTCGGCTAGAAATCAGTCATTACCAATTTCAAGCACTGCCCTTTGGTCTCACCACAGCCCCCAGGGTGTTCACCAAATACATGGCAGTTGTAGCAGCTCACTTAAGGATACAGGGATTCCGTGTGTTTCCATATCTAGACGACTGGCTCCTCACTGCTCCCACCAGGCATCTACTGCTTTGCGCCATAGACTCTGTTCTATGCCTTGCCGATTTTTTAGGCATTTCAAACAACAAAGAAAAATCACAACTATCTCCCATAGGATCTAGAATTCAGCAGAGCAAAACTAAATACGAATTCCTTTGTGGCCTCCCTTCCTCATCACAAGCTGTTAAAGTTGAGGTCGCAACTTCAAGGGATACTTTCTCAAAACAAAGTTCCTGCTCATCTAGTTCTACAACTTCTTGGGTCCATGGCAGCAACAATCTCTTTAGTCACCTTGGCGAGGTACCACATGAGCCAGTGCACAATGGTCACTGTTAACTCACCCCGTGTCTCATCCAATCCTAATAACAAACCGCTGCACGAAGGATTTATCTTGTTGGACACTGCAAGAAGGATTTAGCTTGGTGGATGAAGCCAGAAGAGAATTTATGGAGTTGTCCCTTTTACCCCTTTGACCACGGATGCTTCAGGGAAAGACAGTTCAAGGTGCTTGGTCCCCTCAAGAAGCCAGTCTGCATATCAGTGTCCTAGAACTAAGGGCAGTGCTTTTAGTGTTGCAAGCATTCCAGTCTGCCATTCCTTCAGGAACAATTGCTATCCAATCAGACAACATATCAGTAGTCTGGTACATCAACAAACAGGGCAGAACCAGATCCTACCCTCTATGTCAGGAAGCTCTAGTGGGCAGTTGCCTCCAACCCCTTTCTAATAGCAGTGCATATTCCGGAAAATTCCAATGTGATTGTGGGCAAGCTAAGCAGGTGTATCCTTCCACCTCATGAGTGGTCTCTCAAGCCCAACATAGCATGAGAATCTTTTGTCGATGGTGCCAGCCTTGCTGTGACCTATTTGCCTCTCCCATAAACCACAAATGCAGCAGCTACTTTGCCCTAGTCCCCCCTCAGAGGGAATCTCTGAGAGATGCACTTCTCCACTATTAGCCCCTGGGACTTCTATATGCCTTCCCAACAATCCCGCTAATTCCCCAATTTCTGCTGAAAGCACAACAGTTGAGAAGCAAAATGATTCTCATTGCACCTTATTGGCCCTGTCAAGTCTGGTTTCTCTTTCTCTGGTCTCACCTGGTTCGCCACCCATAGACGCTGGATCCAAATCCAGATCTGTTGTCTCATCCTCAGGGCTTAGTCCATCCCAACCTTCAACACCTCAAGCTGATGGCTTGGTTTCTCCACTTCCAGTAATTGCCAAGTGAAACAGTTTGTCCTCCCCAGTGCAAAAGATACTTCTAGCTTCTTACAAACCTTCCACCAGAAGAATTTACCTTAGCAAATGGAAGAGATTTTCTGTTTGGTCGGATAGAAACAGTTTGGATCCTTTCTTGGCTCTGGTCAATAAGGTCCTGGAATACTTAACCACCTTATTTCAGTTGGAAGCCTCAGCTTCTACTATTAGAGTTCATTTAGCTGCCATTTCAAATTTCCATAATGGATTTGATGATCATTCTTTGATGTCTCACTGTCTTTGCAAAAACTTCAGTAAGGTCACTCTACATTTGAAGCCACCTTTCAAAGATCTTATAGTGCCTTGGGATCTAACCTTGGTCTTGCAATGTTTAGTTCATCAGCCCTTTCAGCCAGCAGCCACCTGTGACCTCAAGTTTTTATCCTGGAAGACTTTCTTCTTAGTAGCTATCATGTCTGCTAAGAGAATGTCAGAATTACAGGCTCTGTGTGTGAAGCATCCATACATCATTTTTTACAAAGAGAGGGTATTGCTCAGAACTAATCCCTCCTGTTTTCCTAAAGTGGTGTCAGACTCCAATATCAACCAGACCATAGACTTACCAGTCTTCTTCACAAATTTTTCAAACAAAGGAGAGCACTGCTTCCATTTGTTGGACATCCACAGACAATTACATTTTTACTTGGACAGAACAAAATCCTCTAGAAAATCAGACCAAGTGTGTCTATCCTTTTCAGGTACTAGACTGGGCAAACCAGTTTCAAAGGTCGCCTGCTCAAAATGATTGAGAGACTGCATTACATTTATATACAGTCAGAATAATCTCGACCTACCAACAAATGTTAGAGCTCATTCGACTAGATCTGTTTCCAATTCAGTAGTCTTCCAGTCCAGAACTTCATATGCGCAGCAGCAACTTGGGCTACTCCTCATACCTTTATCACTCATTACAAATTAAACATGGTTTCCAGGGGAAGAGCATCCTTTGCCTCTATGGTGCTCAGGAATATCTTTCCTTAGGGCCACCCGGGATCTAAAGTAGCTGGAGACTCTGTCCTAACAGTCAAGAATGAATGAAGATTGACAACAACAGATAAAGAAGTTATGATGTTATGTTGTCCTATCTCGCCTTCATTCTTGCTGGGGGGTTCGGAGCCAATATTCGGCTCCGACTCGGCCACATATCAAAGCTCAAGAACTTCCACTGGCTCGAGGCTACAACCTATCCCAGGATGCCTAGCAGCCATTCCCCAGATCTCATTTGCCGCTTGAAGCATCAGGATTGTCTTCGCTGGCTCAGGCTAGTTATTACTTTTATTATACATTTTTCCTATCTCCTTGACACAAAAACTGTTTGTTAGAGCCTATTAATATCTTCCTTACTCAGTAGTGTACTCGTGTGTTGTTTGTTCATTACTTGGTGTGTTCGGCTGTTTCTCCTTAGCGCCCATTTCCTTCTTCTATTCCCTTAGAAAATCCATTTAATTTAGAGGATTCTTTTCTCTTCAGCCCGTTGTTTCCTAGAGGGCTTCTTCCCCATTCCTTAGGAGTCACCGTTTAAGTTAGAGGCATCTCCTCAGATTGGAGGATACTGTCATTTAACTTAGACTTCTCCTCCAGCCCACTTTTTCTCTCCTTGTTTATATATAAACAAAAAAAAAACTCTCTTACCTTTGCTTTCCGTACTGTGCTATTGTTGTTAATATTGCTCTTGCTATTGTAGTTGGTTTCCTTTGGTCTCCTTAATAATGTCTAAAGAATCTGCTAAGGAATCGAGACAATCTGGATTTAAAAAGTGCGATTCATGCACCTAAAAAATGTCTTTAATGGATGGACACACAAGTTGTGTGTATTGTTTAGGAGCAGTCCACCTGCAGGGTTCATGATCCATTTGTCATGGTTTCAGTGTGAGGGTCCTGCAGGAAAGAAAAAATAAACTTATTTTAAGAGGTTTGTTGAAAGGCACTTTTGAAACAACGGGAGAAGATAATCAGGGCTCTAAATCTGACAAGCCAAAAAAGTCAGCTTCGTCGGCTCCAGTGTCTGAGCCGTAAAGCAGTCATAAAGAACAAGTATCTTCAGAGCCGAAGGTTATTGGTTCTGACAAATCTGGCCTTCCTTCCATTCCATCTGAGTCCTCGGAACCATCGCAGAGCCGAAAAAGGAGTCGGTCATCATCATTGGAACCAGTATGCTCGGTGCCACAATCTCACTTACTACAGTCTGTTGCAGGTAGTCACAGGTCATAGACCCATTCCTCTCGTTCCTCCAGAAGTTTATCAGATGACGACATGGAGCGGGTGTTGAAGAGGTTGCTGCGGACATCGGCTCTGGCAAAAATTCGTTTGAGCCCAGCCCATCAGGATGTGAAGCCGACCACTGTATCTCAGGTGCCATCTATTCCTCCTCCGATTCGGACGAGTTCAGAGCCAGAGTGTCAGGAAGTCATTGTCCTGGAACTGGCAGAGCCAGTAATCACCCATGATATCTCAGCTCTGACATCTGCTCCTGCTGTCTTCCATCGAGGGATCTCAGAGCTGACACTCCCTGGTCGGCTCTGGGGGGGAGTCGAGTTGTACTCTTGTCAGAATCAACTCTCCCACTCGGCGCTTCAGTACAGGTGAGTTTGGCACCCACATCAGTCTTGGAGCCATCCTCCTTGGCACGGGGGAGATCTCCCAGTCCCACAGGACTGGAGTCTCTCTCAGCCCAGGATCGTGGTGCCTTTGAGGTGATGAGGAGTGTGGTCTCCAGTGAGACTGCTCCACCTTTGGCTCCAGCCACTCTTTCCCCTAAAGGACCAGCATCCACTGCTTCATCATCCCTCCATCAGCCCCAGAGTAGGGAGTCAGTGCCCCAGGATACCCCCAATGGGTGGAATCCCCTCTTCCGACACCTCCCCGGAACATCCCCCCAAGGAGGTCCCTTGAACGAGACAGTGTAAGAGAAAGCACATCAGCTCCCCTGAGTCTGTCACTTTTGATACCGACTTAGAGGATTCAGAAGGGTCCCCATGGTCACCCTCTGAAGATGTCTCCTTTTCAGACATCCTAGAGATCCTTAAGCAGATGGGTGGCTGTAAATCCCTCTCCTCTTCTGAGGATGAGTCGGTATACCTGGAGGCATTTGGCTCTCGCCCCTCCACCTTTTGGGTGTCTTTGCCTTTCAACCCGCTCCTGGGTGTCGTAAGTCGAAAGGTGTGGGACTCTCTGGAGTCAGTGGACCCTGTTCCGAGAAGGCCAAACCAATTCATTACGGCCCCAGAGGATAGACAGTACTTAACAAAGGGAGTTCCAGTACATGCGATGGTGGTGGCAGCAGCCACAAAGAAGGAGTTACCTGAAACTTCTGCATCTGTCCATCGACCGAACAAGGAGTCTCGAATGATGGACAGATAAGGGAAGCATATGTTCTCCTCAGCGGGCTTTACCTTACGGTCACTGAATTACTTATCACATTTCACCTGACTTCAGTGGGATCTCCTTAAAGAGCTAGGAGATATCCTACAAGGTGCTACAGCCCAGGGTTTGTCTGATAAAATAAATTCTCAGCTTGCGACCTTAACCTCGATTACAAACTCCTCCGCGCCTCATCTCCTACGTAGCTGATGGAGCGAGCAGGGAAGCAGGCACAGGAATAGCTCTTGGGAGACATTCCTGGATGTGCCTTTGCGAGTTTGCTGAACCCTTCAGATCTTCCTTTATTGATGCCCCATTTGATGGCTCATCCGTGTTCGGGACGAAAGTAAAGGAGACCCTCACCAGGAGCCAACAAGAGACGGCAAGACTCTATCTGCCATCGGAGTGCATTTTTCCACCCCTACCAGACCTTATCCTAAAGGTCAAAAGAGCGGAAAAATGTGGTTCTGGAAGTCCAAAGGAGCTTTGTTGGATGCTCGTGGTGATCTTCCCGCAGGGGCAGAGGGGGGAATAACAATGGAAAATACTGTCCATGCGGCAGAGGGGGTCCACAAAACCAGGGTGACAGAGATACGTGCTCCAATTTGCCCTACCAGTGCTCCTGAAAGGAGGCCCGACTGTCCACCTCTGGAGGCAGTCTGGGGAAGACTATCACTGTACCCAGAAGCCTGGCTACAACTGACTCAAGACAAATAGGTACAGTCCATTATATCCAGGGGCTACAGTATTCCTTTCCACTGCCCACCTCATCCGTCTATCCCAGACATTCTACCTGGTCAAAGGGATCAAGCAACCCTAGAAATTCAAAGGTTGCTAGGAAAAAGAGTCATCCAAGAAGTCCCCACAGACCAGATCAGATCCAGAATTTACTCAAGGTTCTTTTTAGTTCCAAAAAAGACAGGGGACTGGAGACCAATATTGGATCTCAGCAGACTAAACAAGTCAGTAAAGAAAGCAAAGTTCTGGATGGTAACACTGCAGTCTATACTTCCTTTTCTTGGACAAGACAATTGGATGTGCTCTTTAGATCTTCAGGATGTGTACTACCACATAAAGATAGACAGGTGCTCCAGAAGATTTCTATGCTTCCGGCTGGGAGCCAGTCATTATCAGTTCAGAGCTCTGTCCTTTGATCTCACTACAGCCCCAGAGTGTTTACCAAATGCATGGCAGTAGTCGCGGCTCATCTGAGACATCAAGGATTCCAGGTGTTTCCATATTTAGACGACTGGCTCCTGACTGCCACCATCAAGCATCTACTAATCAGAGTGAGGGATGCCACCATCCATCTCTGCTCAGACCTAGGCATTAGTATAAATATAGAAAAATCTGCCTTGTTGTCATCACAGCATATTATCTTTATAGGAGTAGAATTAAACACAAATGATATGGTAGCAAAATTACCTCAAGAGAGAATACAAACACTGCACAGTCAAGTATCATTCCCACTCAAGAAGAAAAAGGTACAAGCAAAATTTGTTTTCAAGGTTTTAGGCTCAATGGCAGTGGCAATAACAGTAGTCCCACTGGCATGACTACACATGTGGATATTACAGTGGCTACTCTTCGCTCAGTGGTCCATACAGGAGTTACCCATGTCACACAAGATTCTCATTATGGATGCCTGCAAGAGGGACCTACTATGGTGGCTTCAGTCCACTCAGGTAACGATGGGCAGAACATTTGTACTCCTCCAGCCTGTCACTACAGTGACCACGGATGCTTCCCAGATAGGGTGAGGGGGCATTATCTGGGACAGACTGTCCAAGGGGTTTGGAAAGATCATGAGTACCATTTGCACATCAATGTCTTAGAGATGAAGGCGGTACTTCTGGCTTTGCAAGCATTTCAGAGCTCTTCCCATGAGAACTATTGCAGTCCAAACAAACAATATGTCGGTGGTATGGTACATCAACAAACAGGGTGGAACCAGATCCCCTCCCCTATGTCAAGAGGCCCAGAGAGTTTGGCAATGGGCAATTTCTTCTCATCGCTTTCTGACGGGAATGCACATCCCAGGGAAATCCAACGTAATAGCAGACAAGGTAAGCAGAGCAATTCGCATTCCTCACAGGTGGTCCCTGAATCAGAAAGTTGCAAATCAAATTTTTCACAAATGGGGCCAGCCTTGCTGCGACCTTTTTGCCACTCCTTTCAATGCCAAATGCAACAACTACTTTGCCCTCATTTCCCCTCTGGGAGAGTTACCGAGGAATGCACTCATCTACAATTGGTCCCCGGGACTTCTTTATGCTTTTCCCCCATTTCCATTGATTCCAAAGGTTATTCAGAAAGCCAAGTCATTGAGTCGCAAGATAATTCTCATTGCTTCTTACTGGCCTTGTCAGATATGGTTCCCCTTTCTTTGGCCTCACCTTCAGGAGGACCCGTGGATCCTGGACCCAGTGCCGGATCTTCTGACGCATCAGTCAGGAAGGCTTCATCCCACTCTTCAGAGCCTCAAGCTGACAGCTTGGTTAATCCACTTCCAATCTTAGCCAAGCTTCCAGAATTATCCCCTGCAGTATGACACATTCTGGTTTTCTCACACAGAAAGACGACTAGGATACTTTACGCAAGCAAATGGAGGAGGTTCTCTTGTTGGGCGGACAAAAAACACATAGATCCCTTTACAGCCCCTATACCTGCAATTTTGGAATTTCTAACAGAAGTCTTTAATCAAGAGGCAGCAGTGGCCACTATACAAGTGCAGTTATCAAATTACCATGTGGGAGACCTCAGATCCAATATCATGTCCCATAGATTATGCAAAGCTTTCCTCAGGGGTACTTTTCTATTAAGACCACCCTTAAGGGAACCCCCTCCTCCATGGGACCTAAATTTAGTATTGTCATCCTTGATTCTTCCTCCCTTCGAACCAGCATCCTCTTGTTCACTAACATTTTTATCTTGGAAAATAGGCCTTTTAACAGCAATTACTTCAGCTAGGAGAGTTTCAGAATTGCAAGCTCTGTCTATCCGCCCTCCATATTTAATTTTCCACAAAGACAGAGTTTCCCTCAGAACAAATCCTTCCTTCTTACCAAAAGTTTGTTCTGAAGTGAATTTAAACCAATCTATAGAATTGCCTGTGTTTTTTCCTAGCTATGGCAACAAGGCAGAATATAAGCTTCATCAACTGGATGTGCGTAGACTGTTGGGTTTTTACTTGCATAGGACCAAAGATTTCAGAAAGTCAGACCAGTTGTTTGTTTCCTATTCAGAAAATAAAAAGGCATGACAGTCTCAAAAGCTACTTTGTCCAAACAGCTTACTGAGACCATCACCTATGTCTATAATTCTCACAATAAAGAACCACCAGGGAAAGTTAAAGGATGTTCAATTAGAGTGGTGTCTGCTTCCATTGCCTTTCAATCTAGACTCCCATTGGATTAAATTTGTGCTGCAGCAACATGGGTTAATCCTCACACCTTTATCTCTCATTACAAAGTAGATGTAGCCTCCCAGAACATGACATTCTTTGGTTCCACTGTCCTGTAGAGTTTATTCACTTGAGCCACCCAAGAAAAAGGTGCTGAGGACTCTGTCCCAACCAGCAAGAATGAAGGCGAGATAGAACAACATAACATAAAGAAGTTATGTACTCACCATAATGTTCCATGTTTGTTGTCCAGTATCTCGCCTTCATTCTTGCATCCCACTCATCCATTTCCCCCCCTGGGGGATCTAGAGGACTTTACAATTGGCAAAATATGGTCTGATTCCCTTCTTGCCTCTTTACCTTTATGACCAATATATTTCATACAATGTTTTCTGTATAAAACACAACTCTAAGCAGCAAAGCAAGGAGGCACAAACAAAATGTACGTTAAGCTCTTTTCGTTTATGGATTACACAAACTTCATCAGACAATACATAAATTGCAACAGTCATCTTAAATACAAGTAAAGACTCACAATTATCCAATCAGTTGGATTTTAAAAAACAAATAGGAACGCCCATATTTAAAATGTACCATCACGTAGTAAAATTCAATGAGATAATTCCTTGACAAAATTATATGCTACCAAGTTGAAAAATCAACTTACTACACAATATAACATACACATAAACTTTCCTTGTAACAAGTTAATAAGTGAAACCAGTTGTGAAAATATATAAGTAACCTGCTTTATTAAATGTTCTAACGAACTAAACTTTTAAGCTTGAGTAAACTACTGATACTACACCCATCATTAAGCCCTGGATAGACATAGGCATTCAATCTAATCTGCCATGTTAGTTCAAGTTCTTCTAATCTAAGTTCATCTGGTCCACCCCTTAACTTAGCATTGACTTGGTCTATAACAATGAACTTAAAACTATGGTCAGCATGTTGTTGCACGTGTTTAGCTAATGCGTTTTCGAGTTTATGTTTTTTAATTGCATATAAATGCTCATAAATTCGATTCCGCAGCTTTCTTTCAGTCTTGCCCACATAATAAGCGGGACAAGACTGACATAGGGCAAGATATATAACCATTATAGAGTTGCAATTATTTCTCAATTTTAAAGAATATTGAAAATTGTTAATAAAAAATCTATTTGATTCTAAAATATGAGAACAGTAATTGCAAGATTGACATTTATACATGCCTGGAGTCCTGACCAAACTAGCTTGGTTGTTTTCACAGTATTCTTTTAAATTTTTACCTCTTCTATAAGTCACTACTGGGCGATCCCCTACATGCCTGGAGTCCTGACCAAACTAGCTTGGTTGTTTTCACAGTATTCTTTTAAATTTTTACCTCTTCTATAAGTCACTACTGGGCGATCCCCTACACTTATTATTATTATTTTCCCAACTGGTTTCACTTATTAACTTGTTACAAGGAAAGTTTATGTGTATGTTATATTGTGTAGTAAGTTGATTTTTCAACTTGGTAGCGTATAATTTTGTCAAGGAATTATCACATTGAATTTTACTACGTGATGGTACATTTTAAATATGGGCATTCCTATTTGTTTTTTAAAATCCAACTGATTGGATAATTGTGAGTCTTTACTTGTATTTAAGATGACTGTTGCAATTTGTGCATTGTCTGATGAAGTTTGTGTAATCCATAAACGAAAAGCGTTTAACGTACATTTTGTTTGTGCCTCCTTGCTTTGCTGCTTAGAGTTGTGTTTTAATAGTTTGTTTTGCCTGCGTGTTTTATCCTGTTAGTTCATGGCATCTGGAGCAGAAGTGGAGGATATCGGCACGTTATTTGATCAAACACCCGGCATTTTGAAACAGACTAGTGAACCGAATGGTGAGATGCCGGTTACTGATTGTAAGAACTTTGACTTGTTAATCACATGCCTGGACTGTGTTTTAGCATGGTTAGACAAACTGGAACGCCAAGTCGACGCTCAGAAACTACCACTTCCTGTAGTTATGGACGTGTTTAGAACTAACGGCTCTCTTCAAGAAGATGTTGTTAATGTGCGTGGTTCTACCTGTAATGATCCACCGTCCAGTTTACCTTGTGGTCAGAGGAATGTGCCAACAGGTTCAAGTGTTGTTTCACGTACGATACAATCTTTAGTCCAACCTACGTCTAATAACGATGTAGTGGTCACCACGCTGAATTCAGTTCAAAACGCTGGATTAAAGACTAAATTACCTCACTTTAATGTGGTGCAATGTGATAACCAACTGACTTCAGGTAACAACTTTAATTTTAACAACTGGTTGACTAATAACTCGTTTTTTTCTGACAATGATAATATGCAGTTTAACAGCGCAAACATTACCAACGAGGTTTCCTCTATCTCCAGTAACTTAGCTGAGCTTGACAAGTTATTGGTGAAGCTTAAGAAAATCCAGTTAGAGGTTTCATACTTCAACCAGTGCCTCAAACATAAAATTGTGCCAAAAGGTCTCAGGCGTTGGCAATACCCAACGGGTCTAGAGCCTGATTCTCAGTTCTATCTAGATATTGTAGTGCTCTTTGACCGACAAGGTTTAGAGTTAATTGACTTAATGTGTAAGCATTATTCATTGTCTGCAGATGAACTAACAAATACTGTCCGTGATTTGGATGAAAGAATTAAAATGGACACAGAGTTTATACGTTATAAATATGAATACAACAGAATTTTTACTAGCATTGATTCTTACCTGTGTAAGTTAAAATCTAATAAAGTTAAAAAACTGGACAGGGACTTGAAGGCTTACAAAGAGGGTATAGCATACCCCAAACCTTCGATAGCCCAAGTCAGGCAAGGTCAAAACAACAAAAAGACTGGCCATTCTAGGGCTAGTAATTATACAAATACCACGTCTGATGTATTCAATTTTACTGCTGACGATTCACAAATTAACGATGCTTTACACTGTGAACCGGTGACACCTTCCTTTAACCAAAATGATAAGTGCGCAACAAGATAACCGGCCTGGACATTATAATTTGAGATCTAATAATGCCAGTTTTTTAGGAGCAAGACAGAAACAACCTGCCAGATATTCTGGCCAGAAGAAAAAATAAAAGAACACTTGATTCAAGATGAATCTCTTGAAACAGACTTTGTTATACCAACAATTTCTATTTTAGATGTTGGCAGTGAATCTAACCTTAGTATTATTAATACTGAGGCTTATATTGGAAATGATGATGTTTACACTGTTTCTTTAACTCCTAATGAAAGTTTTTTCGGTAACTATGACAAACCCAAGTTATTATATAATGCTAAAGGTGATTTTACAGTGTATAATTTTTCACATGTGTGTATACCACCTGACTTTATTGAATTATTATCTAAAGGGTTTACATATGTTCCACCACAAAGAATTGACATAGTTAAAACTATTAAAGATTTAAAACTCTTTACTAGAAAGTTAAATTTAAACTTGATTATGGGTAATTCTTTATTCAGTGAGGTTAACCAGTTCAGGATACCTAGTACTTTCAACCCTCCACTCCACCCTTTACTTAAGCTATTTGAACAAATATGCGAACTTGATATTCGCAATATTACTGGGTTTAGAAACTTTAATAGTTTCGAACATCTTAAAGAGAAGGAGTGTTTTGACTTTTTGAAAGTTAATGACATCAGGGTATGTAAACCTGATAAGGGAGGTGGAGCTGTTATTTTCGATAACAGCGATTACTCCAACCGGATGTTTACCTTACTGAATTCACCTGCTTATATTGAGAGTTCTGTCTCTGAAATTAACAAAGCTTACAACCTGATTAAAAACTCTATTGAAGATATGTTCATTGAGGGGAGAATCACACAAAGCATGTATGATTACATGTTAACATCTTACCCAAGATTTCCTTGCTTGTTTGGGTTACCTAAGATCCACAAAGATCTTACGAACCCCCCTATGAGACCACTAGTGGACAGTAGGGGGTCTCCAACTTATGCTTGTGCCAAAGTAGTGGATTCTATTTTACAAAAATACTTAGTTAACTTTAAACAAATTTGCAAGGACTCTTGGATGTTTTTAAAAAACATCAATGATTTAGATTTTAACCCTAGTCTTAACTTTTTAACGATAGATGTGAAAGACTTATACACTTGTATTCCCCATGATACAGCTTTAGATTGGATTAGTGAAACTTTAAACCAACAAGGGTGTGTTCCCAGGGATGTAGCCATGGTGACCGAACTTCTAGATCTAATTCTAGATAACAACTTTTTTACTTTTGAAGGAGGTTTTGGCTCACCTTGTGGTGCCAGTGTAGCGAACACAGTTATGGCACACTGGGAACATTCTTATATTTTACACAACAGTACATTTAGGGACCGTATTATATGCTACACACGATTCCTAGATGATATTTTTATTTTGTTAGAAGGGGATTCATCTTGTGCCCTTCAATTGGTCGAATTTATTAATTCTACCACTTCGTTTTTAAAATTTACACACACTTTCGATGCAACAGCTATTGCTTATTTAGATATTTTGTTAACAAAGGATACAATACATAATATGTGGGCAGCTTCAATTTATAGAAAAAACACCTACTGTAACTCTATGTTACATTTCTCTAGTTGTCATCCTAGATTTCAAAACGTTCGATCATTAAGGGCCAAATCACTACTAATGATGACGTTTTTATCAATGAGTGTAAGTTCATCAAAGAATTGTTTCTTTGCCGTGAGTACCCCGAATCTCTTATAGATGAACTTATTGATGAAGTAACGATTAAACGTCTGTCTCGTTTTTACACTCCTATTTTGAGTAACACTACGGGCCTTTCCTCTCAAACATCTATAACAACTACTTCGGTCACCAACTTGTCCAGTACTTCATTTATAACATCCTTTAACCTTAATAGCAATGATTGCTTTAAAATTTTAGTGAAGAATTGGAATATTTTGAAGAGTGATAACAGTGTATTTTTAAATGTAGGGGATCGCCCACTAGTGACTTATAGAAGAAGTAAAAATTTAAAAGAATACTGTGAAAACAACCAAGCTAGTTTGGTCAGGACTCCAGGCATGTATAAATGTCAATCTTGCAATTACTGTTCTCATATTTTAGAATCAAATAGATTTTTTTATTAACAATTTTCAATATTCTTTAAAATTGAGAAATAATTGCAACTCTATAATGGTTGTATATCTTGCCCTATGTCAGTCTTGTCCCGCTTATTATGTGGGCAAGACTGAAAAGCAAGTGAATCGAATTTATGAGCATTTATATGCAATTAAAAACATAAACTCATTAGGCAACAACATGCTGACCATAGTTTTAAGTTCATTGTTATAGACCAAGTCAATGCTAAGTTAAGGGGTGGACCAGTTGAACTTAGATTAGAAGAACTTGAACTAACATGGCAGATTAGATTGAATGCCTATGTCTGTCCAGGGCTTAATGATGGGTGTAGTATCAGTAGTTTACTCAAGCTTAAAAGTTTAGTTAGTTAGAACATTTAATAAAGCAGGTTACTTATATATTTTCACAACTGGTTTCACTTATTAACTTGTTACAAGGAAAGTTTATGTGTATGTTATATTGTGTAGTAAGTTGATTTTTCAACTTGGTAGCGTATAACTTTGTCAATGAATTATCTCATTGAATTTTACTACGTGATGGTACATTTTAAATATGGGTGTTCCTATTTGTTTTTTAAAATCCAACTGATTGGATAATTGTGAGTCTTTACTTGTATTTAAGATGACTGTTGCAATTTGTGTATTGTCTGATGAAGTTTGTGTAATCCATACATTTTGTTTGTGCCTCCTTGCTTTGCTGCTTAGAGTTGTGTTTTAATAGTTTGTTTTGCCTGCGTGTTTTAAATGTTTTCTGTATGTTAGCATACTCTAGGGACTAGTCTCTCAAATGAGATCTGGGGAACAGCCGCCAGGCATCCTGGGATAGGTTGTAGCCTTGAGCCAGTGGAAGTTCTCGAGCTTTAGTATGCGGCCGAGATACTGGACAGCAAGCATGGAACGTTATGGTGAGTACATAACTTCTTTTTCTTTCCATAATGTTCCATCTGTGTTGTCGATCTTCAGTCATTCTTGACATCCCATCCTCCTGCCCCCTTCTAGGGACTCCTGGAGGTTCGGAACTAGTCCTGGGGTTGTTATAGGGTTGTTGCTCAGACAGAGCTTCCATGTTTTCTTCTTGATAGGCAAACTCAATATGAGGTAAAAGGAAGAGAGGCAGTATGGGTAGCCTTAGCTTGAGAGTTTTTGGCTGGCGCGAGCTTGATATAACGGCCGAGTCGGTTCCGTGGGTCAGTACAGAACCCAACAGTCAAGAATGAATGAAGATCGACAACACAGATGGAACATTATGGAAAGAACTTGACTTCATTTTTGATTACTTGAATTCTGTGACCTATATCAAGCTTTACCACCTTCCAGGTTGCTGCTTGCAATCTCAGTTTATTGTAAGTTTTCTGAAAAGTGAGTTGTACTGTACCCCCAAGTGTCTTTTTCAACCAGATCCCCAGATACCTATTTCTTTTTTCCCTATCTCATATAATCTACCTTATTCCATTCTATCAATCCTTCTCCTTATATCAGATGCCTGTGCCTTTTCTTAGTTCATGTTATAACCTCACCATTGACCATATTCCTGTAATAATGTACATAGCTTCCTTACATTCTTCCATATTAATTAGTTTCAAGAGGATATCATCTATATACAGCGAGATTAGTAATTCCCTCTCTTTCACTCTCTCTCTGCCCCCATATATAACCCTGTATAGCTGAACATCTAATCCTTTGTGCTGAGGGTTGCTAATATATTGCAAGTAGTACTGTCTCTCCCTCTCTCTCTCTGTTTATTTCTTCACACGGTGTAGCTCTTATTTTGACTCTTGCTGTAAATCCTTGATTACACTGTTTTAACAGATTTATCCATTTTATTGAAATCCCCCATGCTCTTTTCACCTCCCATAAGTATTCCCACTTAACCCTGTCAGAAGCTTTATACTGTATCTAGTGAAATGATTGCCAGTGGTTGACTCATCTCTTGAGCTTCTTGTATCATTAATGTTCTGATTAAGCTATCTACTGTTCTTCTACCTCCCACAAACCCTATTTGGTCCACATGAATTATTCTCGGTAAAGAACCTACTCAGTCTGTCTGCCAGTATTTGCATAAAGCATTCATAGTCATGATTTAGGATTGATATCGGTCTGTATGAAGCTGCTAATAGTGGATTCCTCCCTTCTTTGTGGATTATTGCTGATACTGATACCCCCAAGACCTTGGTGGAGGCAGCCATTCTAATATTGCATTAAATAAAGTATGGAATCACAAAAAAGGCATACATGCACCACTAGTGAACCCATAAAAAGCACAAAAATCAGTGGACCATGGACAAATGCACTAATTTATCAAGTAAATACACACCAAAATATTTTATTTGTAGTTTTTGCCCTTCAACAGATAAGTAAATACAGGACTTCATCAGAACAAAAACTGACCCCACCTCTCTCAGTTTAAATAGTAACTCAGCACTTTACTAATCGACAACATTAAAATTACAAAGCAAGAAAAGTAAATCCATTTTTGGGTGACGCAGTGTTTAA